>NW_027517743.1:0-330379 GCF_048772815.1 Callospermophilus lateralis
AATGTAGTATGTACACAATTTAATATTACTCAGCCTCAAAAAATAAAATTATGGCATTCTCGGGTAATGGATGGAGTTGGAGAATATCATGCTAAGTGAAATAAGCCAATCCCCAAATACCAAAGGTTAAATGTTTTCTCTGATATGCAGTTTTGATCCATAAATGGGGGGAACATAGGGAAGTATGGAGGAACTTTAGATTGAGCAAAAGGGAGTGAGGGGACGAAGGATGTGGGTGGACAAGGCTGGCAAAATGAGGCAGTCGCTATCACCCTACGTACATACATGTATGGTTGCACAAACCGTAAAACTCTGTATCATATACCACCAGAAAAATAAGAAATTATACTCCAATTAGAATAATGAGTTAAAATGCATTCTGCTGTCATGTATAACAAATTAAAACAAATAATTAAAAATAAAAATGTATACAATGACAAAATTACACGTTATGAAGTATCCATAGAAAAATATGGTAAATCACAATATATACCTTATAAAATAACTCAGCTCCTAATGATGTAATCCCAGTGTAGGCAGGGTTAGATGGAAAGTCCAAATGTGAAGAGCTTTATCTAAGAACCACAAACAGGGAAATGAGGATAATCTTGAAATGCAACTTTATCATTTCTCTGAGAACAACTGTCTTTGCATAACTCTCCTCACAGCTTCCTTTACCTGTTTGTTCCTGAGACTGTAGATGAGAGGATTCAAGAAGGGAGGAACCATAATGTAAAAGGCAGAGAGAACCATGTCCTGGAGAGTGTCAGAGGTTACTGAGGACCTCAGGTACACAGCTGTGCCAGAACTGAGGAAGACGGACACCACGAGGATGTGAGGGGTGCAGGTGGAGAAGGCCTTCCCTGGGGCTCTGGTGGGAAATTTCAGCACAGCAGAAAATATGTGAATATATGACATGATTATTATAGCAAAGCAGCCACCACCAACAACTATAATAGAGACAAGAATAAGAATCATGTTGCTGGTGGTGTCAGAGCAGGAGAGCCTCAGCAGAGAGGGGACATCACAGAAGAACTGATAGACCACGTTTGACTGGCAGAATGACAGCTGGAATGTGTTCCCAGTGTGCATACCTGCATACAGCACACCACTGATCAGGGTGGCCAGGGTCATGCGGACACAAATCTGGGGGTTCATGATGAAGAGGTACTGAAGGGGCTGGCAGATGGCCAAATAGCGGTCCCAGGCCATGATGGTAAGAAATAGCATCTCCACATATGCACAAAAAAAGACCAGGAAGGTCTGTGTTGCACAGCCAGCCACTGAAATGGCCCTGTTGCCAGTGAGAGAGTTGACACAGGCATTGGGGACAGTGACTGAAATGTAGCACATGTCCAAGATGGACAGGTACATGGAACAAGAGGAAGAAGTACATGGGTGTGTGCAGGTTCTGGTCAGCAGTGGTGACAGTGACGATGAGAAGGTTCCCTAACAGGGTACCCAGGTAGGTCATTGGGAATACTGTGAAATAGAGGAAACTCAGATCCCAGCCATCAGGAGAGCCCATGAGGAGAAATTCAGTTACCATGGTGGAATTGGCCATTTACTAGAAATTCTGGTTGTTTGAGATGATGAAGAGTTAAAAAGAGGAAGTAAAAAACCTCATTAATGCAATTAGTTCACACATTCATGTCCAAATAATTTTCTTATATTTTGTAGTCACTTTCTCTGCATTGAAACATCACTCTTGTTTTTCTGATATGTTTACTCATTTCTGAGCAGAGTGAACCTCCCAGTGCTGGTGTTGAAGTCTGCAGCACAGGGTCTGGGCCTCACCTGCACGGGTTGTGCTCAGCTCCCCATAAGGCCTCCCCTGAGCTCCAGAGACTCCATGCAGAGCATTTCCAGGGTTGCCCACCTCCTCGCCTGCATGCCCACCTGTGTGACAGTTCATTGTTTAATGATCTGTAGTTTATTTACCTTCATCCTTCTCCATAGACAAAATTCAATATTATTTTGCCGTTACGTCCACACCTAATAATTCAACTTATACTGTATATTGTATTTTTTTTTAAAGATCTATATATATCATGTGGAGTACTGATCACTACGAACATGAAAACATTTTACTCATGAGAAAACCATCTCAAGATTTCAAATTTTCCCCTTCCAGCATCACAAGTAGAGTGTTGTGGAAAACTGAGGTGACCTAAGTGCCCTTGAACTCTGCTGAAATCCCCCACTCTCCCTGGTGCTCCCGAGGACAAAGGTGGTGCTGTCTCATGGACACACACCCTCAGCCAGACCTGTTCCAGCTCCTGCTGGGGCTCTTTATTCCTCTCCAGGTGATCAGGGTAAGGTCTTCAGAGCCTCTGGGTCCCCGTCCAGCTGACATTCTCCTAAACCTCTACTCTGTATATTTATATGTTCTCACTCTGTGTTCAGCACCATGAAGTTGAAATTTCCTTTGTCTAGACAATAATTTATACTTTTTTTGTTGACACTTCCATTATTTTTCTTTCATCTCAATGGCATCATAATTATACAAAAAGTACTGAATATATATGTTAAAAGAATGTTTTTCCCATGGTTAGTTACAACACTTCTACAGCAGCTCAGACCACCCATAGGTGACTCAATTCAGAATCACTCATATTGTCATTTCCTCTGCCCTCTGCAAACCTGGTCCTTCTCAGGGCCTTCTAGGTTAACCACACTTACCCTTAGAAAAGTGATCTTCCTATTGAGCCTCCCTGGGTTCCTCTGGAAATGTGTGTCCCCCAGGGTCAGGGGTGGGTAGCCAGACACATGTAGGTTGGTGTTAATTTTACAGTGAGGGTGAAGTTCAAGGAGTCCTACTCTGTCTACCTGAACACTGTCTTGCTTCATCCCCCATTCCTCCCTGACACAAACCTGAGGCTCACTCCCACGTGACCCCCTTGTTTATAGCATACCTTGGAACTTGCTGACAGAAGCCTTTTCTAACTGTGACATAGTTTGATATACTTTTCTCCATTACTGTGTATTGGGCTTTAAAGAAGGCTCAAATGAAACTTTTCCTCTGGAAACTGCTTTACAATCTTAAACTTTTCCCCCTTCTGCACAGTGTTAGAAAGAGACATATTGTATTGCTTTGAATTAAATCTGTATGTATTCATCACTCAGATCACTGGTGAAAATTTCTTGATTTGGGACCTTGTATTGTTCATCTTTTTTAGTAGCTTGTGCATGACTTCATTCACAGTGGTAATGAACTAATGCCTGGTGGCTTTGTTGACTGATCACTCCCCTGGATTGGATTTCTTTATGCTACTGACTTACAGATGAAGAGCTCCCAAGCAGGCTCTGCCCCTTCTACACTACTATAGCATACACAGTGCAGGATGGTGGGAGGTCATGCAATCGAAGGTGCCCTGTGCACTTGCAAGGTAAGATGTCTTTATAGCAGTAATTGCTCAAGAAGCATAACCGATGACACAACTATGGCTACAGCTATTTTTGATGGTTAAGTTTTGGAAAGAAGAAAAATATTGGTATTTTCAAGTAAATTGATTACCCTAAGAGAAATAATACAATAATACATTATGTGAAAATATAAATGCATATGACAAATTCAGAAGGTGATGGGTGATGAGACAAATGCATATTAAAAACTTTGCAGGTTTTCATCCTTTTATACTGACTTCCAGACACTACAGGAGTCCTTTCTCACCACCCCTAGACATTTGTGTCAAATATAAGATAAATAAATATGTGCTCAGGATCTGGAAGTTGGCATAAACTACAGAGACTTTTTTTGTTTCCACTTTTTATACTAACCCATGTACTATTTTTATTTTTCCAATAGAACTTAGTAAATTTTCTAGTAATCAGTTTGAATCATATGAATTTAATTGATGTCCTTCATTGCTTATGTGTTTAACTACTTCTTGAAAAATTCTTCTCTATATTTGACTTACTTTTTTCATGGATCAGTCTCACAGGAAACTTCAGATTATGGATATGACAAAATAAATATGGGACCACTACCTTATTTCCTGGGGTCCTCCAAGTATTCTTGTAGATCTCCAAAATGTGATTAATTTCTTCACCTAGATTTTTTTAAAAATAAGAAATAAGCCTTCAATTTTCTAGTTTGACCTCATAATTTTAGCATGTTTAGAACTACATTGTCCTCTAAGGAATTAAATGCTTATTGAAAATTCCCATAAACACCAAAAGTTGGTGACATAAATAAAACAAAGGTCAGGAAACAAAAAGGTCAAGAATAGAATCATAAAGATAAATTAGCATATTTTTAATGCCAGTAATTTGAAGAAGGGCTTCTGCAAATACTTTTGTCTGTTAGTGGAGAAATCTGGGAGTTTTTCCTTTTGGTACTTCTCTGACAGTTCTTAACTATCAAATAAGTAGATTGCATTAAAAAATGCAGTGGATTGTTTGTGTTATAAAATACAGGTTTTAATTATTTTCTAAATTACATATTTTTATATTAGCAATTATGGTTTAGTTTTATTGATTAGTTACTGAGTGATGCTGAGGAGCACTTTAGCACTTCTGACCCTCATACTGTGCTTCCAAAGCTGCATGACCCTATAGTTATATTTTTACCACTAAACTCACATCCTCATTAAATGATATGCTTTCATTCTAAAATGTGAACAATTATTGAAAATGAGAACATATTTGTGATTAGGACAAAAAGTTGAGGTTGATGAATTCAAAATATTTCAATGAAAATTATATACCATATTGGATGTTTTTATTTCCAACAGCTACTGAAAAATATGAATGTATGTAATTTGCATAAATGAATTCATATCTACCTCCCTGTCATCTGCAATGTATTTGGCATTTTGTCCCTGTGCCTTAATCTGAATATATTTCTTTGTCAGCCATCAAAACTGTGCAGATAATTTTGTGCATTTTCTAGGTGTGTGGTAAATAAAAGCTATTTGAATAGAAGAATTTTAAACCAATAAGAAGTAACATGAAGAACTATCACATGTATTACTTGCAAACACTGTGCAGTCGTCCAGTCCACTGGAAATCAGAAAATAGTACTGTGTTTACAAGACTTCATTGTTCCTATAATTCTTTGAAGAATTAACCATTTTTTTTCCTGGGGTGGCTGACAATCTGGATGAAACTGCAATTTGTTGAGCAGCATGAAAATAAGGCTCAGAAGTGCCTGAACTCTAACTGCCAAGTACTCACTCCTTAGTGTCTCCTGTTCTCTGGGGGGAGCAGAACTGCATCTCTCCTTGGTTTTTCCCATCAACTCTGTCTGCAGCCAGGGTGCATGTGTGCAGTCAGCTCAATGCTATGTGGGATGTGGGAGACTCATTCCCCTCTGCTTTATGTGAACCTGGTGCCTGCCCAGTGGTAGCAGGACTCCAGGGAGCCCAGAGCTCAGCCTGCAGAGACAGCAGGAGGCCTGAGCACACCACCAGGTATCATCCCTCCTGAGCCCAGGAGAAAGGACCCGGCCACATGCCAGCATGGACAGTGGACGAAGCAGTGGAATTCCTCTGCTGGACATCAGTGGAGAAATGAGAAACACTGAGGAGAGACTGATGCTTCTCACTGTGTGTTTCCATCTCTGCCCTCCTTCACCTCAGTGTGAATTAGGGGTATTTGGGAGTCAGATAATATTAAGAGTAGTGGGCAACTCTCATTCACTCGCCAACCTGTAAATGGGAAACCTCTAACACTATCTGCAGTTTTGCTGCAAAAATTTCTTACCATTGAGATAAAATTTACATGACATCATGTTAACCTTTGTAAAAGTTCATGATTATCAATTCAGTGTTATCTACCACATTACAAATTGTGCAACTTCCAAATACATCTTGTTCCCAGATATTTTTATCACTTTCAGTGAAACACTATCCATTGTCCCTACGTATCCTTACTTACAGTCACTTGAAGACACTAAGTATAATCTCCATGTTTAAATTTATGTCTTGCAGGTTTGGTTGAGTAGAATCATTTAGTATGGGTTCTTTTTTATGACTTGGGTCAGTCGAATGTTTTTCAAATTAATCCACATTGTAGTGTTTATTACAATTTTATTCTTTTAGAGAATGAACATTTTATATATGTATACCAGCAACTTTAAAAGTCTATATATCCTTCTATAAGCATTTGGTCCTTTGTTCTGTTATCATAGTGTGGCATTGCTTGTCATTGTCTTTGAGCTTCTCCCCTTCTGGGAAAGATTCCATATGTACAAAGGGTGCTATCTTTTTGATGTGCTGTTGGAATTCATTTTCTATGTTTTGCTGAGAATGCTTGCATGGGTCTTGATGAAGGATAAGGGTCTGTAATCCTCTTTTTTGTGATTTTTGTGTAATTTTCTGGATCTTATACTAGGGAAATGATGTTTTTTTGTGGAATGTGACTTGAGGAGTTGAAATTCATCTCAATTCCCTGGAGTGGTTTCGAGACAGGTGGGGTCACCTCTCTTTGAATGTTTGGTATAGAACAGTAGTGAAGCCATGAGCTATTGGAGGTTTTTATGTTTTTGTTTTTGTTTGTTTTACTCGGAAGTATTTAATACTGATTCAAATTTCTTGGTCATTATGGATGTCCAGGTCATATATTTTCTCATAATTCAGATGTTGTATGCTATATTTGTCCCAAATTTATCCTTTTCTTGTATATTTTACAATATGTTGAGATGTGGTTGTTCAAAAGTGTTGCTAATGATCTTGGCATTTCTGTGACACCAGCTATAAGGTTTCTTTTATTCTGTGATATTTTATTTACCTTGGGTTTTTTTATTGTTAGTGTAGAAGGTCTAAAGTTCTAAAGGTCTAAAGGTGTGTTGATTTTGTTTGTATTTTCATAAACAACTTTTGCTTTCATTGATACTTTTTGTATTGCTATTTAGTGTTAATTTATTTATTTCTTCTCCAATATCTATCATTGATTTTTCAACTGCTTACTTTAAGTGTCATTTGTGTTTGCTTTTTTACTGTCATTGTAGGATCTGTTCTTAGACTTTCTGCTTTTTTGATGTAGGCATTTAGTATTACACCTCTTCCCTTAGTAGTGCTTCATGAATGTCATAGGTTTTGCTATGTTATGGTTGCATTTTCATTAATAGTTTTAGTAAAATGAATATTTTCTAATGTCTTCAAATGTCTCTAATTTAAAGTTAGTTTACTTTTTATTTTTGCAAAGGAAGTTGATCATCAGAAAAAAGTCCATAAACAAAAATTTTCCCAGCTTCAGAAGTATGGAAGAATGGTCAATCAATATAAAATGGCACGCATTTTCACGCATACAAAATACATACAAAGTACCCAGTTCAGGCAACATTTCTGTGCATTGTTTCAGTATGCATTTATGCCAATATTTGGTGGAAAAATTTGTGCATATTATGTTGAGCTAATTTTGTTCTTTTCAGCAATATGCGAGTACACTGATTTCTCTCAACTATAGCTACAAGAGTTTCACCAACTGACCTAAGTATACGGCTAGTCAATATCATTTTACTCTCCTTTGCTATTTATTTAATTTATTCATGTTGAATACGACCCACACCTTCAGTCACCAACCTTGAGGGGGAGTTCCTCTCTTCTCACAGTGGCTCAGAGACTCTCCTTTCACTGTGAGTCCTCACACTGGGTATTAAAGCAGGAATATCCAATCTACTATGTTGCATATCTTCTGGGATCTTATCTCCTCCACTGTCTCTTTTGCTCTGTCTACAGCTTTTCTCTGCCTGACCCAGGGTCCCTAAACAGACATGGATGCTGCCACTGAAGCTTTGGTGGCCCTTTGTCCTCAGTGCCTGGCCAAGCTGTACACACAGCAGCTCACACCACCTGGTCCAGAGATCTGAGACCATTTTTTAATTTTTTTCTCAATTTCACTCATCAATATTGTGTAGTTTAGGTCCACAGATAGTTCACTCTTAGGTTAAATTTTCCATAAATAGTTGATCTATAGTTTAATTTTCTTTAGTTTTGCATGTCAGTAGAGTATATTTTGACATATTTATAGAAACATGGAGTACATCTTATTCTAATCAGGATCACAGTATTGTGAAGTGTATACATAGTTTTGATGCTAATGTAAATATGATTTTTTCTTAATTGATTTTTGATAGTACATTATAATGAACAGAAATGCCACTGTAGGCATATTCACCAACACAAAAATTTCTCCTCTATCACACCCTCTTCTGTAATTCAATGAATATCAATCCTCTATAGGTTTTCACCATTAATTTCTGAGAAGGGAGTGTATTAGAGAGTCTCTTTTTACAGTTTCCCCTGTGTGTGATGAACAGTGGTTAATAACAGTCATTGGGTTATTCTTCTTTAACTCAGTTCATATTGAGAACCAGCCTCCTTGAACTCTTCAGGGATACCTGCATTGGCCAGGCACAGTTCCCTACTTGAAGTCCACATCCTGGCACTGCGAGATCCAGCTCAGAACTCCCAATGTCAATTTCACTAGTAGACCCTCCTTTCAGGAGTCTCTTCTGAAGATTTAAGGTGTCATCTCTCCCCTAGTACCCAGCATTTACTTGATATGCTACATTTCCAAAGGTAGTAACTGCTTATCTCAGAATTACTTTATGGGAACCTTTTTATTTTATTTACTTATCTTTCTTTTATTAGTGCTTTATAGTTGTACATAAAGACTATTTTTCACATAATCATATGTACATTGAACTTATTTTACTGCATTATAGTTCTTGATTTCCCCTCTTTTCTCTCCTCTTCTTCCTCCCCTGATTCCCCATCTTCTATTCGACTGGTCTGCCTTATCTTTATTTTTAATTAATGTTTATATTAAATTAATAGTGCTTTACAGATCCACATACAGTTGAAATCCATTGTTGTATATTTATACATGCACATGACCATTTCCAATCCCTCTCCCTTTCTCCGGATCTCCTTCCTCAATTCCACTGGTCTTCCATATATCTTTATGATATCCAACTCCATTTCCCCCCTTACTTTACTCTAGAGTCTGCATTTGGGAGAAAACTTTTGATCCTTGACTTTCTGAGTCTGTCTTATTTTACTTAGCATGATGTTTCATTCTTCCATCCATTAACCAGAAAATGCCACAATTTAATTATTTCTTTTGAATGAATAAAATTTACTGTGTACATATATCACATTTTCTTCATTCATGCATCTGTTGACAACCATCTGAGCTAGTTCTATAACTGCCGATTGTGAACTGTGCTTCCATAAACATTGATATGGCTGTATCTCTATAGTATATTTATTTTAGCTTTTTGGATAAATACCAAGAAATGGTAAAGCTGGGTTGTATCATGATCCCATTCCTAGAATTTCCATACTGCTTCCTACAATGTTTATATTAATTTGCAGTCCCATTAGGGTCCTTTCCTCCCCATATATCCTGCCCACATTCATTATTTTTATTCTTGACAATTGCCATTCTGACTAGTATGAGACGAAATCTGTATGTAATTTTGACTTGCATTTCCTTGATTGCTAGAGATGTTGAACATTTTTTCATATATTTTCTGGCCATTTGTATTTCTTTTCTAAATAAATATCTGTTTAGTTCTTTTAATTTTTATTGGGTTATTTGATTTTTTTTGGTATTCAGATTGTTTACTTCTTTATATATTCTAGATATAAATTTCTTGTCAGAAGAATAGCTGACACAGATTTTCTCTCACTCTGAAGTTGTGCTCTCTTCACACTCTTTATGATTTCCTTGGCTATGCAGAAGCTTTTTAATTTAATGCTACCTCACTGATCATTGGTTTTATTTCTTGAGCCTCAGGGGTCTTGCTAAGGAAGTCATTGGATGCACCAATACTTGCTGACCCTATGCTTTCTTCTAGAAGTTGCACGTTTCTGACTGGATTTCTACATCTTCAATCCATTTTGATCTGACTGTTGTGCAGGGTGGGATATAATGACATAATTTTATTCTTCTACATGTGGATACTCAGTTTTCCCAGCACCATGTTTACACAGCAATCATTTCTCCAACATATATTTTTGACCCCTTTGTCAAGAGTCAGACGATTGTGCATGGGTTTGTCTCTGCAACTACTTTCAATTCCATTGGACTTCATATCTATTTTAGTGCCATAACCATACCCTTTTTGTTACCATAGCTCTAAATCTATTTATTCTATTTATGTGGTGTATTGCATTTACTAATTTGCATTTATTAAGCCACCCATGTATCCCTGGGATAATATAACTTGATCATGGTTTATTATTTTCTTCATGTATTTTTAAATGTGTTTTCTGAAAAAGATTGGGCATTTTTGCATCTATGTTCATCAGGAACATTGGTCTGTAGATTTCTTTCCTTGAAATATCTTTTGTTTGTAACCAACAGATTTTCTGAGTTACCTATAGAAACACAACAGCAACAAGCAAGACAAGGAGAAAAACCAAAAGTGAGACCAGACCCAGGAAGCCTTCTGCAGGTGAGGAGAGTGTCCATCGGAAGCTTGCCTTGTCTTTATTCAGAGTTTTGTCAAATGATAAATCACTGAAGCTGGGTGCCCATCTGTCACTTGCTTCTAATGGAGTTTCCTGAGTGTTTTGTTTAAAGGCTGCAGAGCTGCTGCCCCTCCCTGGACTATGGAGGATACAATAGGGGAGAGTAGATGGGCAACCAAGAGCAGCTGCCTGGTGCAGAGCTGCTGGGGCCATAAACTTACAGGACAATGCTGATGAATTTCTGAAGACTGAGTGTGGATTGGCATGAAGAGATATTCTGAGCCTTAAACCTGAGAGGTGCTCCAGGAACCTGGTTGGCCAGTGCAGTTGACCTCAAGCAACTGTCCAGCTGTGGAAGCAGATTTGCTTTTCTTCTCCTTTTGGAATGATATTTTTGATGCCAGTTTTCTTCCTTTTTAGAGAAGTTTAACATTTAAACAAGAAAAGGCTGTAATGAAAAGGAATTTGAAAATTGACTAGCTTGCATCCTGGAGACTCTCCTTAATGAGGAAGTGTGTATTTTTCGGTATTTTTTCTCTGGATATTGGGTTGTGTTGTAATCACCCAGAGCTGTTGAACACCTAGAGGCAGTTATCTCTCATGTATCATGGTGCTATTGTGACTGGCATAATAAAGGAGAGCATAACAGTCACCTAAATGGAATGCCATTGTGACATAAGCTGCACAGGTATCAGGCAGCTTGCCTGTGATGGTGGCAGTAGGTGCTGTCACTGCCCACATCTGTAGTTTTGTTAAATCTATCATTATTTGAGGGAGATCAGGGAAGCCTCTGTGTTCATGATGAGTACGCATGTACCAGCCTCCATACATGAACTACACCTAGCTGGGTTCCAAGCAGGATATAACATGACCCATCAGTGTGTCCTTATATCTAAGCAACTGTGCCTCAGCCAATCCTAGGCCGAAGCCTGTCCAGTGATGCTGAAATGAGGCCAAGGCCAGGCCTCATCCACTGGGGACTCCCTGCATGCCATTTTCTGTCTTCCTGGTTGTGAGGCCTGGGGCACATTAGCAATGTCCTTCTGTGTGGAATGCTGGCCAGTGCTAAGACATTTTTCTCACTGCAGTAAACTTTCTTACATTATACTGGTCTCAGTTTTTCTTTATCAATTTTGATGTGGTCAACATGACTTGACATAGAGCTTCCAGTGAATGCAGGAGCCCTAGATGACAACACCAGGAACCTCCAGGGTCCATTGGGTCCAGAGATCTCTCACAACAGCTAGAAAGATAACACAAACTTCAGGTGAACATTGCACTACCCAAGGAACCATTTGATTATCTGTAGAAGGGTCACATTAGAATGTTACTAGAGTTTTCAGTACTTCCATTTACATGTATGGAAAGTCTGTGTACAGATACCATGTAATATTTTGGTCTAATTAAATAGCTATATGAGAGTGTAAGTATACAGGGTAGTCTGGGTGAGCCCTTGGAATAAGCTTCTGCTTGTTGGTGACATTGTTTCTTTAGCTTGCTTAGTTCACGCCTGTGCCTTCAGGGTAGGAGAATTGGATGAATCACACTCTCAATATGCATATTCTATAGATCTTATTACTAAATTAATAGTAAGCAGCATTCTTACTTGTCTGTCTTAGTAAATAATCAGTTGATTCATAAATATAGAATGCCCAGGAATTAGGATGTACTAAAACAGGGACATTATCATTTTTGTCATTATTTTGCTCTACATTTTTGTTTCATAATGAACAAAACCATGTGCTTTTCAATTGAAAATCAGTTAATATGAAGATTATTGAGAATTTATGACATCATGAAATTAACAATCCATTTCATATTAGCTAGAACACATGTTGGTACAATTTTTAAGAAGTCAAGCAACATGTGTAAGTAGGTTATCACAATATTGATTAAAATTCCACTTTTAGAAACTTAGAAAATAACCAACAAGTAAACAGTGTGGGCTTTGTGAATTGCAGTTATGGTAGTGAAATCTGAAAGTAATTTGTATAACAATCAACAGTGGAGGAATTTGATAAGTTAGGATCCAGTAAGATATATAATTGTTCCAATGAAGTTGATGCATATTTAGAAACTGTAATGTAATAACTATTTAAAATGAATTATAAATGGCAAAGAAGTTTCTTTATTTACTTGTAAATATGCTAAAGGAAATATAGAGCTCAGTGCCTTTTTGTTTGTGTTATGGGTCAGGCTATATGGGCAATGACCAAACAGACTCCATTTTACCCTAAGACTCCATGTCATGTAAGAAATGCATCTCCCATGGAAACACTATGCCTCTGTACCTATCAATAGTTGCTTAGCATAGCAAGTTTGCAGCATAAATTGGCAATTCTTATACAATTTGAAGTTGTTCTCTCTTTGGTTCCCATTTTTCATGGGCAGTGTACCCTGTCAGAGATTGATTGTCTAGATGTTAGTAACCATTCTCTAAATTGTACTCAACTAGCGTCATTTTGAACCATTTCCCTTGTGCTTGCTTGCTGCTATGCCAACCTGGAAAGACCCATGGGAAATACCAATGTACCCATTGCATTGTCTTACTAACTGCTCAGTGTAGCTTCTGTGCCCCTGCTTGCTTGCAGCTACATCAACCCAGATGTAGTTTTGGCAGTTTTTGCCTTTAAAGAACTTGAAATGCTCAGGCTTGGGGCTGTTCCTTGCTGAAAAATTTATGGGTGCTGTAGGGAGCAGTTGCCAGCTGGCCAGGTAAATAAAGACTCTCCAATTTGAACAAAATGGACTTGGTATGTTTTCTGAGTGGTCTTCCCCATAACAGTTTGTGCACATGTAGATAAAAGAGCTATATCTGCATATTTCCTGTATACTAGCTATGTGGAAGGAAATGGAGACACCTAATTAGTTACATGGAGGTGTTCACAGAAATGTACACAGGCTGCTTTATATTTTCTCTATCTCCTATCTTCTGTTTACCATTTTGTTCAATCTGAAACAGGTTTCTCAGTAAAAATCAATCAAATTCATTGTGTTTGAGGACAAACTAAAAAAAATTAAAAAGATTACATGGTTTGCTAATTTGGAACATCATTCAAAAATTGTACTGGAAAAAAAAATTATAATTTGTGCCATGCACGTTAGGTTCTCAAATACATCAAAAAATTCAGGTTCATAATTTTACCTTGTTGTTGGTGAGATTTCCTTCATTTTGTGAGGTTCTGTAGCACTAATATCCAGGAAGAAGGGAGGCCCCTAAAGAGATGACCGCTCCCAGTGCTCTGGAGTTAGCTGGTTCATGCGTCACCACCTGAGATAAAGTGGTGTTGTCTACATCAGGGTTACGTCATCTAATGGAAAAGAGTGAAGAAACATTATGCAAGGCAGTGTCACAGCTGTGACTACTATGCTATGTGGAGATGACTGGTTCTCCTCCCTCTACATCTGCAAAGCTTCTGCAACTGGCTTCATTCTACCCCAGAGTTAAGGGGCTGAGGTTGTGAAGTTTCACTTCCCACATGTGAGTAGCTATGCCAAACTCTGTCCACCATAATAACAATGGGTAGCACCCACTCCATGTTCTGGGTGAAGGGAGGAAGCACTCATTACTTTATTTGGTATGTTTGTATTTCATCCACATGCAATTCTAGTTGCACCAGTTAGAACAGTGAAGTAAACAACACAGTCTTTCCTCCTGGAGCCTGGAGGAAAGATATCACAAAAGATAGCATAAGTAGCTGGGATAGAAGTATTCTATTATTCTAATTTTATAAAATCCCATAAAACTGGGAAATTGTGAATTGGTAAGTAATTTTAGAAAAAAGTTTCTCAGAAAATAAATTAGAGTTATTGACTCACTCAAACACTTTTTATTTACCAAGTTAGAGGTCATTAGGAAGGAGAGGAACTTCCTGTTCATTTTGTATGTGTCTGAATAAAACTGCCATATGCTATGTGTTCTACACTTTGCAGGGTAGGGGGGTATGTTTCTATTTCATAAGAAACCACATGAAGTGAGCAGCAGTGCTGGGAAATGCCCAGTGATGGACATCCCCATGCATGCTCACACTCACACATGTGCATGTTAGCCCACACAGGGATGTGCTTTGCTTTATCTCTGGAGAAAATATCTGTCATTTGCCCACTTTTAATCAGGCTTATTGTGATTGAATATAGAAGTCACTTACATCTAGAATAAAATTCTGTATCAGATGCAAATTTCTCTTTCCCATCCCACAGGCAGGTTGCCTTTCCAATCTTACAATATTTTTTATATGCAGAGGGTTTTAAGTTTGATGTAGTTTTTTTTTTTTAAAGAGAGAGTGAGAGTGGAGAGAGAGAGAGAATTTTTTAATATTTATTTTTTAGTTATCGGCGGACACAACATCTTTGTTGATGTTGTTTGTATGTGGTGCTGAGAATTGAACCCGGGCCGCACGCATGCCAGGTGAGCGCGCTACCACTTGAGCCACATCCCCAGCCCCTGATGTAGTTTTCATTTGTTTATTTTTCATTTTTTCCCTCTGCATTTAGGTTCAGATTCATGAAACTGTGATCATGTCCTGAGTCCTGGAGCTTTATCACAGGTCTTTCTTGTAGGAGTTCAATGGATTTAAGGCTCACAGTTAGGCTTTTGTGCATTTTGAGCTAAGATCAGGTGCGGTATAGAGGCCCAAGTCACCCTTTTGCAGAGGTCCCTGTACCATGCAGTGGAGAAGCCTGACTCCCTATTGGGTAATTTCAGCACCCTTGTTTAAAATCTCCAGGCCCAGAGTGGAAGGGCTGCTGTGAGGCTCGACCTTCTGCTGTTTGCACTGTGTGAGGGATGCAGGTGCTGTCATAAATAATCTCCCTCTTGTATATTTGGAAACCTCAGTGTGAGACCATTAATTTTGCTCATTTCTTTTCAAGACTATTTTAGCTTTTCAGGACAGTTTTATTCTATATGAATTTTATAATACATTTTTTGTTTCTGAAAGAAAAAGATGAATAAAAAATTTTTGAGAATGATTGCATTGAATCTGTAGAGTATTTTAGAAACTAAAGTTATTTTAATAACATTAAGACTTCTTATCCACAGGCATGGAACATTATTCTACTTATGTATAACTTTAATTTATTTGGACAATGATTTTATTATACTTTCATGTAAGAATCATTAAGATTTTTTTAAATTAATTTTTATTGTTGGTTGTTCAAAACATTACATAGTTCTTGATATATCATATTTCACACTTTGATTCAAGTGGGATATGAACTCCCATTTTTACCCTGTATACAGATTGCAGAATCACATCAGTTGCACATCCATTGATTTACATATTGCCATACTAGTGTCTGTTGTATTCTGCTGCCTTTCCTATCCTTTACTATCCCCCCTCCCCCCTCCCCTCCCCTCTTCTCTCTCTACCCCCTCTACTGTATTTCATTTCTCCCCCTTATATTTTTCCCCCTTTCCCCTCACTTCCTCTTGTATGTAATTTTGTATACCCCTGAGGGTCTCCTTCCATTTCCATGCAATTTCCCTTCTCTCTCCCTTTTCCTCCCACCTCTCATCCCTGTTTAATGTTAATCTTCTTCTCATGCTCTTCGTCCCTGCTCTGTTCTTAGTTACTCTCCTTATATCAAAGAAGACATTTGGCATTTGTTTTTAAGGGATTGGCTAGCTTCACTTAGCATAATCTGCTCTAATGCCATCCATTTCCCTGCAAATTCTATGATTTTGTCATTTTTTAATGCAGAGTAATACTCCATTGTGTATAAATGCCACTGTTTTTTTTTATCCATTCGTCTATTGAAGGGCATCTAGGTTGGTTCCACAGTCTTGCTATTGTGAATTGTACTGCTATGAACATGGATGTAGCAGTGTCCCTATAGTATGCTCTTTTTAGGTCTTTAGGGAATAGACCGAGTAGGGGAATAGCTGGGTCAAATGGTGGTTCCATTCTGAGCTTTCCAAGAAATCTCCATACTGCTTTCCAAATGTGCCGCACCAATTTGCAGTCCCACCAGCAATGTACAAGTGAACCCTTTTCCCCACATTCTCGCCAGCACTTGTTGTTGTTTGACTTCCTAATGGCTGCCAATCTTAGTGGAGTGAGATGGTATCTTAGGGTGGTTTTGATTTGCATTTCTCTGACTGCTAGAGATGGTGAGCATTTTTTCATGTACTTGTTGATTGATTGTATGTCCTCCTCTGAGAAATGTCTGTTCAGGTCCTTGGCCCATTTGTTGATTGGGTTATTTGTCATCTTATTGTCTAATTTTTTGAGTTCTTTGTATATTCTGGATATTAGGGCTCTGTCTGAAGTGTGAGGAGTAAAGATTTGTTCCCAGGATGTAGGCTCCCTATTTACCTCTCTTATTGTTTCTTTTGCTGAGAAAAAACTTTTTAGTTTGAGTAAGTCCCATTTGTTGATTCTAGTTATTAACTCTTGTGCTATGGGTGTCCTATTCAGGAATTTGGAGCCTGACCCCACAGTATGCAGAATCATTAAGATTTTGATTAAATGTACTTTATCCTTCTTGATACATAATTGAATGGGATCCACCGCTTTTTAAATTTCCTTTTGTGATTTGTTATTGTTAATGCAAATTATAAAATTTTGAGTGTTGAGTTTCTATCTTTAGACTTCTTGGAATTAGTTGTCCATTCCAACAAATTTTTTAGTAAATTTTCAGGATTTTTTACATGTAAAATGTTGTCATCTCTAAACATATTTTAAGTTCTTTTAAAATTTCAATCCTTACACCTGATATATATATATATATATATATATATATATATATATATATATATATATATATATAAAATTTAATTAAAGGTAACATTTTAGCGGCACATTTGTGATATACGCAAACAATTTCCCTAATTTTTGTTGTTTCTTCATTTGAGGCAATTTCTTGTCATAGGTTCATAATTTTGTTTATCAGACTTCTTTATATCAAACCGCATACAGTTGAACTTTCTTCGCAGATTCTGTGTTTGTGAGTTTGCTTGTTGTGATTTTCCCACAAATGTGACCCCAGACTCTCTACTTGCAGCCCTTAAGGACCACTCCTAAAATTCAAGAACAGTGCACTATTTTAGTTACCCCAATGCATACTCCTGGTTTAGGAAGGATGCAGCAGGACTCTGCCTTCTTCTTCTTCTTTGGGCTCTCAATTCGTACACCAGTGTCCTCTCTCTCTGTCAAGGTCCTGGCTCTCTGCTCTAGTTACTATGCTCTTGGTGCTTTGCTGTCCAGAAGGCCACCCATGTGTGGTGTTGACCTACTTTCCAGTGTCCATGAGCACTATTAAGTTCTGATGTGCCTTACAATTGGATGAGCTTTGTGTGGCCTGCATCACATCGCTGACAGTGATGAGGTGCATTGAAAAGCAGGTCCTCTCCCAGAAACATGCACAGAACAGGGAATGTGTGTAGTCGGTTGGTGAAAAGGCTGTGATCAGTTGCAATCAGAGTTTTCAGGGCCTAAACTGCATTTCTCATGATGGCAACGGGGCAGTGTTTATGAATCCAGCATTTGCAGTGACTTTGTAGAACTGTGAGGAGTTAGAATTGATTGTTTCTCTTTGAGGGTGTAGTTGAGGTCTGGTGCAGTGGTGCACGCCTGTGATCCCAGTGACTTGAGAGCCTAAGGCAGGATGATCAAAAGTTCTAGGCCAGTCTGGCAATGGAGCAAGACCCTGACTCAAGGTCAAAAATTAAAATGGCAGTGAACGTAGTTCAGTGGTGAAACACACCTCGGTTGAGCTGTAGGAAAAAGGAAACAAAAAGAATACTGTTAAAAAGAATATTCAGAGTGGTATTTTTTCCATCTAATAGAGGTATAATGAAACAACAAAATTTGCTTACATTTACTATATAAATATGTCCTTGTTGAAAATTTGTCAACCTGATTACATATATTTAGAATATTTCTGACCTGTCTACTCTGTTCCATTTGCTTGGGATACTGGTTTTATGCCAGTGCTATCCTGTAGATTTCAATGGCTTTGTAAAAATACCTTAAATGATAAAGTGGAATGCCTCCAACTTTGTTTTTCTTTCCCATTATGTCTGTGAACATGTAAAGTTTTGTGATTTCGTACAAATTTTCCAAAATTTTTCTATGTTTTATTACATACATATATTACAGGTGTATGTCATATAGACATATATAAGATATACCTGTTTCAGGTACTTGTGAGGCATATGTGCAGTATGCACAAAATGATAATTTTAATTAAACTTTTTGTATGTGATATCTGAAAATTTTGAGCCCACATAAGTATGTGAGGCTGAAATGGAGTGATGTTGTGTGGGGTCAGTAAGTTCGGGTCAGCAACTGCCCAGCATGAAGACTGTACTCAGGGCACTGCGTACTTGATAGTTGAAGAGGGCAGATCCTAAATGTTCTCACCACAGATCAAAATAATGATAACTATGTGAACTGGTAAGTGTGCTAATGCATCTGAATGCCTCCTGCTGCTTCTACATATCTGTGTCCTCTGGGTAGAATGTAACATCCTATGTTCTGTTATGCAGTAGTGCTGAGAGAGGGGACCTTGCCTTATTGCTGTTCTTCAATGCACAGATTTCATCTCTCCATTGCATTTGGTGTTATCTGTGGGCTTTTTATGCCTGCCTTTGACTATGTTGATGTATTTGCCTCCTATTCCTACTTTAATGTACATTTTTATCTTGTTCAGTTTTGTTAAATGTTTCTACATCAATTTTAATGATCATAGTTTTTGTATTCATTTTTTTAATTTGCTGTATTACATTGATTGACATAGGTTAAACCATCCTTGCATGCCATGTATAAATCCCATCTGCTCAGGAGTATGGCTTTTTTTAAAAGGTGCTGTCCACTTCAATCTGCTAGTTTTTTTTATTCTTCAGGATTTTTGAGTTACTAGTCACTTGGGGATATTGCTCTTTTGCTTTCTTTTCTTGTAATTTCCATGGTTGAGGTTTCAGGGAAATGATTTGCCTCTCAGCATAAAGTGAGAGTGTTACCTTCTCTTCAGTTCTTCAAAAGAGTTTGAGAAAGATTGCTATAAATTCTTCAAATATTGGTTAGAATTATCTAGTAAATCACCTCTCTATCTCATTTCTCAAAGGAAATAATTGCCAATCAAAATCATCCTTCTAAAAATATAAACTATCAATGTTTTATTTTCACATTATTTGAAAAAAAAATGTGATAGAAAGGTAAACTGTATTCTCTCACAGAAACATGGAATGTCCTGCCTGTTCATGCCAGGAGCCAAGTGCTCCTCTAGCAGCATAATTAGCCCAGCATCTCAGTCCTCTCTCTTCTTTCTTGGCAATTTACTTTTCAACATGCTTTGGGGCACTAATTTTCTCAGTCCTTTTGACTCCTTAGTTTTCCCTAAGATCCCTGCTTGCATCAGACACCTGAGGGTCACATGGGATGCCTCTGGGTGTTGTCTGTTAGAGGCACCAGGGTTCATGTGGGAGGGATGCTCAGAAGACAGAGCTCTGATGTGCTCCCAGAGGTAATCTTCTACCTTCTTAGCTTAATGAGTCCCATGACGATTCTTCAAAATTTCATTTGTCAGATTTCAAATTTCCCCTCATGATTCCAGCCAATGATTATCTCTGTGTTTTGCTCATTATTCTGCCTCTGTCCTGTGTGGCCCTCTAACTGTACCCAGAGTGGGTTGGGAGTGCTTTTTCTGAGTTCAGGCTGTTTGTAAGATTCCAGGGCTGGAATCCAAAAAAAAAATAATAAAAAAAAATCACTGTGAAGATCAGCATTGAGATATTTTTCCCTTTTGTTCCTGTCCAGAAGTTTGATAGTTCCAGGCATTACTTTTATGTCACTTATCCATTTTAAGCTGATTTTTACATGTGAAGTAAGATGAGCACCTAGTTTCATTCTTTTACTTCTGGAAATTCACATTTTTCTTAGCAATGTGTATGGAATACACTCCTCTTTCCTCACTGTGTCTTCTTGGTGCCCTTGTTGAAATCCACCTGATTACATATGTTTAGAATAGTTCTGACCCTGTCTACTCTGTTCAATTTGTCTAGGTTGTTAGTATTATGCTAGTCCTGTAGATTGCAATGGCTTTGTAAAAATACCTTAAATGAGAAAGTGGAATACCTTCAACTTTGTTTTTCTTTCCCAGTATATCTGTGAAAATTTTAGGTTTTTGGTTTCATACAATTTTTTTGAATTTTTTTTCTATTTTTGTGAACAATGTCTTTTGAGATTTAATAAAGATTCCACCATATCTACATTTCTGTTGGTAGCATGGTTATTTTATATTTTATTTGTATATTTTACCATATATATTCTCCCCACACAGGAAGATAAGTTATCTTTCCATGTATATATTCCTTGTATATATTTTTTTACCAGTACTCACAGTTTTGAGTGTACAAATCTTTCACTTCCTTGCTTAATTCAGTTCTACAGTTATTTTTATGCAATCATAAATGGGATTATTCTCTTTATGTCTTTTTTACCTAGGTAATTATCTGTGCCAAGATGTACTTTTAATGTTGATTTTTTATCAAGGACTTTCTTGAATGTATTTATTAGTCTTAACAGTTTTTTTGTGTATGTGTGTGTTACTTTGAAATGTACTAAATATAACTTCATGTTATCTGTAAACAGAGATCATTATATATCTTCCTTTTCGATTTGGGTGACTTTTATCCCTTTTTCTTGCCTGCTACCTCCTCCTAGTACTTTCCATACCCTGGGTGGTAGAAGTGGTGAGATTGAGATTCTTGGTGTGGTAGTGTTAGACTATCCAACCATTAAGTCTTTCATACAGTTGAGCTGATACATATAGGATGTGATGGGAGGTGTTCATGCTGTTCTGCATATGGAAATCTGGTTGTCTATAAAGCACTGTTAATGCTCATATGAATATTTCAGAACTTGTATAGTATAATCAAATTTTTTTTTAAATTAAATTTTCAAAATTATGTTTTAAACACTCTTCTGTATTTCACTCTCAATGAATACAAAATTATCTATCTTTTCCCATATTTCTAAATGGGAAACATTCTTCTGTTATTGTTTTTGATGCTTCTTCATCTTTAGACTTGTGAAGCCCTAAGGTCTTATGATACATGTCTCTTCTCAAATAAGACTAAACAACATTTGATGTTTTGAAATAATAAATCAATCTTTGTCATGATAAAGAATTTTAAATATAATTTTGTAAATTGGGATTGAGTTTGTATGATATATTATTTAATCTTCTTTTGTATGTGTTTTTATTAGTGAATTATAGTTTTACATACTAGTGGAATTCATTGTTACATATTCACACATACACAATATAACAATATAAGTTGGTAAATATCATTCCTCAGTATTTCCCTTTTCCTCCTCCTCTCTCTCATGATATTGGCTCTACTCTACTGATCTTCCTTCTATATTCAGGAGATTCAATCATGTTTTCTTTCTTTCTCTCTCTTTCTCTCTCTCTCTCTCTCTCTCTCTCTCTCTCTCTCCCTCCCTCCCTCCCTCCCTCCCTCCCTCCCCCCCTCCCTCCTTTCTTTCTTTCTTTCTTTCTTTCTTTCTTTCTCTCTCTCTCTCTTTCTTTTTTTCTTTCTTTCTTTTAATCTACTTCCACTCATGAGAGAAACATACCCTTGACCTTCTGAGTTTGGCTTAATTCCTTCAGCACAATGAGCTAAAGTTCCATCCATTTTCCTGCAAATGACATAATCTCATTTTTCTTCATAGTTGACTAAAACTCCATCATGTACATACACCACATTTTCTTTATCCATTCATCCATGGTTTGACACCTAGGCTTGGTTCCATAGTTTGGCTGTTGTGGATTTTGCTGCTATAAATATGGGTCTGCATGTATCCCTGTAGAGTGAGTAATTTAATTCTTTAGGACAAATATTGAGTGGTATTCCTGGGTCAAATGGTGGTTCCATGCCCAGTCTTTTGTGGAAACTCCATACAGATTTCCATAGTGGTTGTCCTAAATTTCAGTCCCACCAACAGTGTGAAGTGTTCCCTTTACCCATATCCTCTTCAGAATTTATTATAATTTGAACTTATCATAATCCATTTGTTTATCTCATCTAGAGAAATGTCTTTAGGTCACTTGAACACTTCTATCAAAGTTCTCTGAATTTCTATCAAATTTGAACATTTCTATCAAAGTTGTTGTTCAAGTCTTCAACTACATGGGTGTGGAATACATTTCCATTCATCCATGTCTACTGTGACTACTTTCTGTAGCATTTTGGAGATTTCTTCACATGAGACTGTAACCTCCTTGTTCAAGTTGATTCCTGAATATTTTATTGTTGTGCCCTTGCTTAGTACAGTTGCTGCCTTGGTGTGCATTTTTTAATTTTTTAAACACTTTGAAGCCCAGGTGCACCCTGCCTTTGCCCTGAGTGAAACAAGCTTTCCTCATATTGTTGTGGAGATGAGGCAGCTGGTTTCCCATCACATTGAGCCCCAACCCAACACCCCTGCAACTACCAACCTACTGGCCAGCACCACAGTTAGGTGAACAAATGTCTCCATTCGCATGTGTTATTATTATTATGTTTTTTAATTAGCCAGTACCCTGGGGAAGCCTATGGATATTGCCCATTGACCTTGGTAAAGGCAGAATCCCATGATGTCTCCCCTGCAACTTGACTGCAACTCCCTGTCATTTCCAACTCTCAGTGGGCACCTATAACACCTCTGGGACATGAGCATAGGAGAGCAGTACAATTCTTCTGTGTCATGCACTGGACTTTCTCTTCCCCCTCTGCCCTCTGTCTGACACACCTGAACCTGATGTCAGTCAGAGCTCATCCAGGGAGTGCCAACCTTGGCCTCTGGCCACTGTCAAGGGAGAGACCTCAAGTCAACATTGGAAGGAAATCTGAGCAAAAGAAGATCATGTTTATTCTTTTGGGTGCTACTACAATGAAATTCTTTATCTCCTCTGATTGTTCATGGTTATGCTATAGAGATAAATGTCTGTTTCTATTAGTTTTGTATTCTGCATCTTAGCTGCACTGATTTAGTAATTCTTGCAGTTTGTTGTGGAAACTTTTTTTTTAACACTAAAGATCACGTTATGGTGGCAAATTAAGATAATTTTACTCTGTCAGTTACTTTGTCAGATATCTTTCATTTATTTTTATTTAATTCATAATTCTGCCTGTGACATTCAGTACTTCATTAAGTGAAAATAGTGAAAGCAGGAAATTTGTCTTATTCTTATCTTAAAAGAACCTCCCAGATGTTCAGAGTTGGTCATTATCTTTGCTGTGGTATTTACTATGAGATTCTGACTATTTGGAGGTAGTTTTCTTCTTAGTGTTTACTTCTTACGATTCACATTCTTTCTCTGTTCCTATTGTTTCTCTTTGTGGATTCCTATTTCCTTGAATTTCCAGTTTAATATCTGATCATGAAAATACTGAGTTTTACAGAGTGCTTCTTCTCCACCAGTGGAGAGAATCATGAGTGATTTCTCTCCCTTATGACTCCTAGCCTGTTTGTGACATTGAGAGATTTGTGTGTGTGTGTGCGTGTGTGTGCGTGCGTGTGTGTGTGTGTGTGTGTGTGTATTGAAACTCTCTTGCATTTAGGGATACACACCACTTATTTTGCTGAGTAACACTTTCATTGTGCTTTTAAACTCTTTTTGATATCATTTTTCAATATTTTATTAGTGCAGTCTAGTTATTCATAATATTGGGGATTATAATGGCACAGTTGTACAAGCATGGGACATAGTTTCTTCTAATCCACTCCCTAGTGTCTCCTTTTTCTCTACTCGCCTCCCTCCCCACGTTCCCTTTCATCTGCTCTTCTGATATTCCTTCCATTCATTTTTTTTCATTTGATGTTTTGAAGGTGGAATTCACTAGGATGTATTCACATATGAACATACAATAGTTTGATCTTTTTCCCATCCTTCCTCACTCCCCTCAACTCCTGACCGTTACTCCATGGATTTCCTTCTACATTCATGATATCCTCACTTTTTTTACTAATTTTGCTCTTCCACACATTAGGGAAAGCACTCAACCCTTGAATTCTGAGTCTGTCTTCTTCACTTAGCATGCTGTTCACCAGTTCCATCCATTCACCTGAAAGGGCCATGATATCCTTATTCTTTGTGGCTGAGTCAAACCCCACTGTGTGTTTGTACCACATTTTCTTAATCCAGTCATCTGTTGGTGGGCTTCTGGGTGGGTCCTTGACTGGCCAGAGTAAACATTGCTGTAAACATTGATAAACCTGTTTCACTGTAGTACACTGGTTTTAGTTATTTTGGATAAGTACCAAGGTGTATGATTTTAAAAATACTCATAAGGGCTATCTGTTTTGGGTTTAATTTTCCTAATTTGACTTTGGCTTTCTATGAGGTAATACTAGTCTCAAAAAATGTGTTAGGATATATTTTCTGCCTTTTGTTTTTGTATAAGTTTTATAAAAGTTATTTTTTGTGGTACTAGGAATTGAACACAAGACACCCTAACACTGAGCTCCATCGCCAGGCCTTTTCAATGTTTTTATTTTTTCTCATTTTTGTGTGAGAATCTTGGTGATTTGCTAAGATTGGTGTCATTCCTTTAAATTTTTGTTTTGAAGAATCAATAATCTAAGTTTTATTGATTTTTTTTGAGGATTTTGTATTTTATTTTCCTTTTATTTTATCTCTATTACTCCACTTGCTACTAACTTTGTGTCTAATTTGTTTCTCTTGTTCTATGTCTTCAGTGTGTAAAGTTAAGTGACTGATATGAAATCTTTCTTTTATGAGTCTGAGTATTTTCAAATACAAATCTCCCTTTCCCACTGTTCTCTCTGCATCCTTTCAATTTCAGTGTGTTGTGCTTTTACTTCACTTTTATAAGGAGATTTTCTGGTAGAGAAGGCAACTTCTTTTCTGACCTCTTATTTTCGTAGGAGACAATGTTAATTTACACATATTTGTATATTTACCATATTTTGCCATTCTGTCTTCGCTATGTAGTTGCAATCCATTGTGAACCCAAGTCCATGCCTTCCCCATTACTGGGTGGAGTTGGGTATGTAGGACTGGGGTGGCTCTTCTAGTTTCTGTGTTCCTATTTCTTCTCTGTCTGTTGGAGCTACTAGTTGAATAGAGTTGGATGTTGAAGTGTATGAATATTATTTCAGAGCTGTATCTCTCTTTTCTTCCTGCCTAATCTTTCTTAATTTATTGTGAAGCTCTGATACATGGTATGTATGTTCTCTTGATTGTTAATCCCACCTGTACATTAACACTTTTATCATTATGTAATGATCACTGTATTTTTAAAAGTTTTTGACTTTGAATTAATTTCATTCTTACATTGTTGTAGCACCCTGGACTCTTTGGGTTGCTGTTCATGCATTCTTCATCCTTTTGGTCTTATCCTATGTGTGGACTAAGATCTGAGTCAATACTCTAGGAGACAGAATAAGGTTGTATGATATTTAAAATCCTATTTTCTGATGTGTGCGATTTGATTAGACAATCAAATCCAGTTAATTTTAATGATATTAATGACGGGAAGGACTTCTTTTTGCCATTTATTGTTTTTTGTATGTCTTGGAGCTTTTTTCATTTTTATTCATTCCTTTATTTATATCCTTTGTGTTTGATTATTTTTGTAGTGATGTTTGATTCACTTCTCATTTGTATTGAAGCAATACATATAGATATTGTTTGTATGTGTGTGTGTGTGTGTGTGTGTGTGTGTGTGTCTGTGTCTGTGTGTAGTTATTTTGGGAATTACATCTATCAATCTTAGTTTATCTTGGTTTATAAATATATGTTTTAAACAGATAACAACTTAAATTTGATCATGTACAAAAGTTCTACTCTCTTAGTTTTGACCTTATACACTATATTATTGATGTCACATATGGTCTACCAATTAACAGACCTAAAATCAGTTTTTTGCTTTTGTGTTCTAATCCCTAAGAAAAGTTAAATGTGGAGTAATAAACTGAAATACCAATATTAATAGTTTTTATATTTTCCTTTACCAGAGAATGTTATTTTTTTATGTCTAGAGATCACTATCTAGAGTCATTTTATTTTTATTTTAACCATATCTTGTTGGATCTGTATAGTACTAATTAAGTTGATTCCTTTTTTTCATAGAGTATCATTATTTCTCTCTTATTTTAAGGAGATAGATGATAGTTTTGTCATATAGGGAATTCTTAACTGATGGGTTTTATTTTCCTGTGCTAAATATATCAAACCACTGTTCTTTAGTGTGCAAAGTTTCTACTGAGATACTGACCAGTAATATTATAGAGGATTAGTTTTGTATGATGAGCTGCTTTTGTCTTATGCCTTTCAATGTTCTCTTTACCTTTGGCTTTAGACACTTTGATACTTATGACTCTTAGTCTTCATCTCTGGATTTATTGAAGTACATGAATGTCTTGGATGTACATATCATATCTTTAAATAGGTAATTTTTTTTATTTTTAAGAAGGTCTTAATTTCTTCCTCTACAATTTGATATTATCCTGTGAGTTTCTATGAATGTTTGCTGTTTTCATTTTCTTTTCTTTTTGTTTGTTAGACTTGATCATTTCAATTTAACCATCTTCCAATTCTTGATTTTTCTTCCTATGTGTTTAAATTTGACATTGAAACTTTTACTACATTTTTCAATTCGTTTCATAGTTTTGGTTTTAGAATTTTTCCATTTACTTTACTTTATAACTTCTACAATAATCTTAGTACTCTTATTTTTTATGTATATTTTTCTTTTTGCTTTCATACTCTCTTAGTATTTTCCCTTATATTTTTGAATTATTTAAAGCAATGGATATTTAGTCTTTGTCTAGTAAATTTGAAGTTAGTGTCTTTATATTAGTATTTGTAGATTAGTTTTGTTCTTTTAATGGGACACATTTCCCTATTTCTTTATGTGTCTTGTGATCTTTTGTTGACAAATGGGCTTTATATAAGACATCAACTATAAGACATCAGCTGTCATTGAAGCCTGGCTCTCTGTGTGCTAGAAACCTGCTTGATTGAAGGCTCACTGAGGGCATCTTTTCTCAGCATGTGTCTTCCCTTCCCTGTGCACGTGTCTCCCCACAATCCTCCCAAGTTCATGGATGCTTTAAATGTCTTCATTTTTCTGAGATTCTTATCTATTTTTCTTCTCAGTAACTGATTGTTCTTTTATTTTCCTTGGCCTAAGATCTCTTGCCTTCACATATCTGCAGGTCTTTATCTTTCATTCCTGTTGTACCTGTCACAGCAATTGGAGGTTTCTCACTTTGGCAGCCAACTTTGCACTATTACTATTTGACCTGTGAGCCAAGTGATATAGAAGTAACTCCTGTGATATTCCACAAACTTGAAAGAATACATTAAATTCTGTCCCTTTATTTCCAAGGGAGGAAACTGGGAATTGGACTACCTCTTCTTGTCTATGTCATGATGTAATAAAGATTAAAAAACATAAAAAGAAAGAAAGACAAAAAAGACTCTACAAAATTCCCAACTTACTTGATGTGTGTTTTTGGTGATTGGACATCCACTGGGTTAATATAGGTCATTGAAGAGTGTCCATAATTCTCAAAAGTCTATTTTGGTCAGTCTATAGATTTTCAATATTTCCATGTGGATTGATTGTTTCTGACTTCATAGCCCATGATGTTGCTGACTTCTCATAATTTTGTTTAAAGAAGAGTTTTCTTGGTTCTTGTGTTGCTGTAAGAGTATACAGCTTCGGGTAATGTCTAAAGGAAACAAAACTAACTGGCTTACTATTTTGGTGCCTGGGAAGTCCAGATATTATGGTCCAAACATCATGGTATCACCACTGGATATGCCAAAACAATGAAAAACCACAAAGAGAATTGGTCAGGCGAGGAAGGGACACTGTGTGAGCCAGGAATTATGAGGGAAGGAAGGAACTGAGCTCACTGTTTTATAAAAACCTGGTTTCACATGAAGGAATCTCGTCCTATAGGACTGCCTCAATCTCGTCAGATGGTGCTGCTCAGATGATGGAATCACCCAAGGCCTCACCACCTCAGAACTGTTTTGTTTTCTATTTTTCATTGTTGCATTACAGTGGTACATGATGGGATAAATGGTCACAGATTCATATGTACCTACAACAATATAATTTGGTCAATAGCATACCCAATATTTCCCTTTCCCTCTCCTCCTTCCTCCACTGCACCTTTCCTCTACTCTACTGATCTCCCTTTGATTTTCATGAGATCCACCCCCACACACCTTTTTGTCCTTTCTAGCTTACACATCTGAGAGAAAATATATGACCCTTGATTTTCTGAGTTTGGCTTATTTTACTTAATCTAATTTTCTTAAGCTCCATTAATTTTCCTAATGACCATAATTTCATGCTTCTTTATGGATGAATAAATTTTTGTATATATTGCCACAAAAGTTTTTATCCATTTGTCCAAGGAGAGACACCTGGGCTGTTTTCATAGTTTGGCCATTGTGGATTGTGCTGCTATGAACATGGGTATGCATGTATCAGTGCAGTATGCTGACTTTAATTCTTTAGGATAAACACCACCTCTATAGTTTAACTGAGGACCATTCTTCTAGCACATAAAACTTTAAAGGAAATACTCAAAACACATTCAAAACAGAGCATTAGTTGTTTTTAATTATAATATGGAAATGAATGAAAACAGCAGCAATATAGATTATATTTCATATATATGCCAATCCTCTTTCACTTTTTAAAAAATAACTCAAGTTCCATATAAGAGTTTTACTTGTTCATTGTGGAATATTAAAGAATGGTCATTGTGGTGTGTAGCAGGTAAAGCAAGAGAATATAAGGAAGTTAACCTGAGATAAACCCACATGAAGACTGTAGTCTGAGCTTTGATACTGCTTGCTGGATGTTCCCATAGCTTCCTACAACACATCTACTTGGTTGCAATATCCAAATAATTTTGTTTTATGGAATTAACATATATGTTCACAGAACATGGGAATTGAACTGAGATTCCATCTTTCTCATTCTTTGCCCTCAGTAATTCCTGGTGATATCATCCTCAGGGTGAAGAGAGATTGTTGTTTCAGTCCAGGGACACTGGGCATTTGGAGGGCAGGCACTGTCTTAGAAGCCCAGGTACACATTGTATCATGTTCTATAAAGCTGCCACCTCTTATTTTTGTCAATTAATCTCCAATTTGCTGCATTGTGTGTGCGTGTGTGTATGTGTGTGTGTGTTTGTGTGTCTGTATATGAGTCATTGTGCATCCCCCACTTTATTTAGAAGTTTGGTAGAATGTTCTACTGATGCTCATAAGTGAGTTTCTTCTCTGTATATTTTATATATTAAGTGACATCTGGTTTCATTGGGATATCAAGTTCTATAGTCATGTTTAATGTTTGAAGGAAGCTTTTCAATTTATTGTCATGTGCAAAAACACATCTAGTGCCTGTATTTTGAATAAAGAGGATTTGATGAAGCTCTATCACCACTGGAATGGAGCCATGGACTTAGGACTTGGATACTTCTGGCTGTCAGTCATTATCTTTAGTTGCTGTTTTCTCCTGTTTTCAGTTGTTGTTGCACCAGATGGAGTTTTTCCAGTAAAAATATAGTTTGATTTTTAAAAATCTTTGCCTGAACAATTTTGTAGTTTTCTTCTATGAATTTTTGTCTCTACTCTTTTGGGTACACATGATTTTTTAAAATTTATTTTCCATTAATCCTTTAATTTTCATGAACATTTGCAAAGGTAATATTTAATTGTACATTCTTTAAGTGTATAAAATGCTGTCATTTGAAATTTTGGATTTTTCCATATTTATTTCACTGTTTGAAAATATAAGTGTCAAGTGGAATATATACTTAAGGCCTGGGCCATATGTGAAAACTTGCGCACAAGAAACCAGCCGGCTGAAGTCCAGCCTGTAGAGGGTGCCACCCCCTGTAGGGGCGTATGCACCCAGCACAGGGCCTCCCCTTCCCCTGCTCCCTGGGACCATGCTTTCTCACAGGAGTGCTCCAGAGGCCTCTCTTTTTCTTTAGTTTTTATTTTCTGCTCAGAAAGATTACGTGGGAAGACATTAGTTAAATCACAGAGACTACCCAGAGAAGAATCTGCATAAATCTATTCAGTGTGATGGTGGCTTCAGCCTCATTTCCTCCATCAGTGACAGTTGAGGGGTGACCAACAGCATTTGCTGAGGGCCCTTTCCTGGCACATGCATTATTGATATAGCTTTGCAGAGATACTGTGCTTGCTTGTTTCTAAACACTGGGGCATGAGCTTATCACTTGATCCCCTGGGTAAATTGAGAGGCCAAAAATAAGTGGTGACATTTAACAAGTAACCTGCATAGTCTCAAGTCACTGTTAGAAACTTGCTTAGTGGAGATTTGGACAGTCAAGAATGTCTAGGCCAGTTTTTTTTCATATATTTGTTGATTGATTGTATATCATCTTCTGAGAAGTGTCTGTTCGGGTCCTTGGCCCATTTATTGATTGGGTTATTTATTTTTTCAGTGCTTAGCTGTTTGACTTCCTTATATATCCTACAGATTAGTGCTCTATCTGATGTGTGAGGGGAAAAAATTTGCTCCCAGGATGTAGGTCTCTGTTCACCTCACAGATTGTTTCTTTGCTGAGAAGAAACTTTTTAGTTTGATTCCATCCCATTTATTGATTCTTGGTTTTAATTCTTATGCTATAGGCATCTTATTAAGGAAGTTGAGGCCTAATCTCACTTGATGGAGATTAGGGTCTACTTTTTCTTCTATTAATTCATAGGTCCTTGATCCATTTTTGAGTTAACTTTTGTGCATGGTAAGAAATAGAGGTTTAATTTCATTTTTTGCATATGGATTTCCAGTTTTCCTAGCACTATATGTTGAAGATGCTATCTTCTCTCCAGTCCATTTTCTTGGCACCTTTGTCTAATATAAGATAATTGTAATTTTGTGGGTTAATCTCTGTGTCCTCTATTCTGTACCATTGGTTTACCAGTCTGTTTTGTTGCCAGTATCATCCTGTTTTTGTTATTGTTGTTCTGTACTATAGTTTAAGGTCTGGTATAGCAATAACACCTGCTTCACTCTTCCTGCTAAAGATTGCTTTAGCTATTCTGGGTCTCTTATATTTCCAGATGAATTTCATGATTTCTTTTTTTTCTATTTCTATGAGGAATGCCATTGGGATTTTGAGAAGAATTGCATTAAATATGTATAGTGCTTTTGGTAGTATGGTTATTTTGATAATAATAAGTATGCCTATCCAAAAGCAAGGTAGATCTTTCATCTTTTAAGGTCTTCTTTGATTTCTCTCCTTAGGGTTCTGTAGTTTTCACTGTATAGGTCTTTCACCTCTTTCGCTAAGGTGATTCCCAAGTGTCTTATTTTTTTTTTTTTAGGTTATTGTGAATGGGGTGGTATTCCTCATTTCCTTCTCAGAGGATTTGTCAATGATATACAGAAATGCATTTGATTTATGGGTGTTTATTTTATATCCTGCTACTTGTCTGAATTCATTTACTAGTTTTAGAAGTTTTCTGGTAGAGCCACATTTACTATTCATTTTCACAATGAATCTCATTAATGGCAAAATTATTATGTGTTACTTATAATGAAAATGAATTAGAAAAACTTAAATATCGAGGCATCTTTTTATGAACTTATTTATTACAGTGTTTTACTTACAGTATTCAGTCTGAGTATGAAAAATGCTAGCAAGAAACATCATCTCGATAACGATTTCATGATGGTCTAATCCTTGAAGCTGAAGCATGGCCTCCAGCTGGATACCCCTGAGTGGGTGAATGGAGAAATGTGTGGAATATGGTCACAAAGAATGGTACTCAGGGTGAAAAATCGTGAAATGTTGTCGCTTGATGCTGGACACAGACTGGTGGAAGGGAGGTCATTGTGTGGAATAAAGTGGACCCAGAAAGCAGACACCACACACTCAAAATCATTTGTGAAAGTTGAAAAGCAGATCTGAGGGAAGAAGAGAACGGGGTGGTATCACTTAAGACACGGAAGGCCTGGGAAGGGAGGACAGAAAGAAGTGTCAGGGTGGCCACCCAGCCAGTGAGAAGAGGGGACTGGGCCCTGGACTTGCCTTAGGGCAGTGGGAAGCTACTGGAGAGAGCAGGTGGGGCGAGGTCTCAGAAGGACTGGAGAAGAGGAGGATTGCATGCCCAGCATACAGGAAGGCAAAGGTCTAAGGAGGTTGCTCAGTTTTGATCATCACACGTTTGGCAGGGAATCACGTTAACATGGTGTTCTGTCTAACACATACAGACACTACATCTCAACTAAAAAATAAAATAAAAATTGAAATGAGTCAAAATTAGATTTGAAGTTCAAAGTATTGGTCTATTTCATTTTCTTAGATCAACATATTCACTGCAATCTTTATATGCTAGACATTGTGTAGGTAGTTAAATTATGGCATGCATTAATATTAAAAATGATTTCCAAAAAGTAAAATGAAATTCCAGTCATTTAAGAGAGATTTTTGCAACATGGGAAAAGATGTCAGCATACCAAATCAAAAGATCAAGTGTTTATTTTTTCATCTAACTGTTCATGAGCAGACTTCAAATTAACATGATAGTCTACATCAAAATCAGTGTTGAGCTGCATGTAAAGTCAAAGTTTCACATTGGTGTCATGAAATGGATTGCTTGAAAATGAATTAGCATTATGCAATGTGTTATAAATGCAATTTATTATAGATTCTTTGGAGGAAATTTTTCAGATTTTTAGACACAGAAGATAGAAAGTAGATGTGTTGTACCTTGCAGTAGGAGGCCACCTGCTGGCCAGGTTGGGCCTCATTGGTGGTGCCAATGGGTGCCCACCGGCAGCTGACACTACAAGAAAATGATTAGTCAGGAGGAAGCATAATTTCCTCAACTTTAGTTCTTTCTTCATATTCTTTAAAATATCTAACATCTACATTGATCAATAAAGTTACTCTTGTATACAACTATAATTTTGAAAAAATATTGGAGATAAAAAGCAGATGCTATATATTAAATTTATCTTCCTAAACTTAAGCAATTCAAACAATATGACCCAGCTATTGCCCTTCTCGGATTATTCCCTGAAGACCTTAAAAGAGTATACTACAGGATACAGCCACATCGATGTTCATAGCAGCACAATTCACAATACCTAGACTGTGGAACCAACCCAGATGCCCTTCAATAGATGAATGGATAAAAAAAATGTGGCATTTATACACAATGGAGTATTACACAGCACTAAAAATGACAAAATCATGGAATTTGCAGGGAAATGGATGGCATTAGAGCAGATTATGCTAAGTGAAGCTAGCCAATCCCTAAAATACAAATGCCAAATGTCTTCTTTGATATAATGAGAGCAACTAAGAACAGAGCAGGGAGGAAGAGCAGGAGGAAAAGATTAACATTAAACAGAGACATGAGGTGGGAGGGAAGGGGAGAGAAAAGGGAAATTTCATGGAAATGGAAGGAGACCCTCATTGTTATACAAAATTACATATAAGAGGTTGTGAGGGGAATGGAAAAAAAACAAGGAGAGAAATGAATTACAGTAGATGGGGTAGAGAGAGAAGATGGGAGGGGAGGGGAGGGGGATAATAGAGGATAGGAAAGGTAGCAGAATACAACAGTCACTAATATGGCATCATGTAAAAATGTGGATGTGTAACCGATGTGATTCTGCAATCTGTATTTGGGGTAAAAATGGGAGTTCATAACCCACTTGAATCTAATGTATGAAATATGATATGTCAAGAGCTTTGTAATATTTTGAACAACCAATAAAAACAAACAAACAAAAACTATGTTTACTTATGATACAGATCTAAAGACGATGAAGTTCTCCATATATATTTAACTTTCTTTGTGCACCAGGGATACATGTGACTGATAATAGTGGTTAAAAGATATCACACCACCCCAAGCCAGAGTAAATAAAATAAAATTTTATTTTAAATGTGCTATCAATTTTGCAATTATTATTTTTGGGTGTGTGTTTGCACAGGCGTGTGTGAGTTCTATATATCAGACAATGACAATGGCAATTTCTCTTCTCCCTATCCTATTGGATGCATGCTCTTGCTCTATCTCATCTGTTTGTCCTGAAGTCTTCCTTACTAAGTAGAAGTTTCAGGAAGATGATTTCATGCCTGTTTCATAACTTCCCACAGATACCTTCACTTTGCACATTACTGGTCTGAACAGAGGTTGTAGTTCTTCTCCTCTAAGCTGTGGCAAGTGCATGAACTCAAGATTCCTTTCCTCACTCCAGGACTCATCCTCTGGTGCTCAGCATGCATTTCTTCATGCTGGTTTCCTGTAGTGCTTTGTGTCTCTACAAAGCTCCATTTTAAATTAATTAATATATACCAATTAAAATAAAGAAATGTATTCACAGAATATGGCAAGAATCTGCTACAAAAACTGAAGTATCCATAGTGTGCTTCACCTATAGGGACCTTCCAAATGCTTTGAGCGGTGTCACTGAAAGCCACTGTCACTTCAGACATGTCTGGTTCTGCTGGAGCCTAGGGCTCAAGTGACTGAGAAGTTTGCATGCCAGCTTGGACTTGCCACAGAGCCCTCTCTTCTCTTTCCCACTGAGAGTCAGAAGCTTCATGGCCACCTGGTCAGTGGGCTGAAGTAGCATATCCATGCAACTAGTAGGATGTCTTGCAAATTCAGAGCAGCTCTCTACCCAGTGTGACTCCTTTCAGTTGTAGAAGAGACCAGATACAATGACTTATACTTCACATAAGAGGGCAAATCTAATGACCCAGACTATGATATCCCAGCTGTTTTCCTGATATGTGAGACCCTGAGCTTTTATTGTTTTTATTCTGTTTCTGACACACAAATTATTGTCAGCCAGCCAAGAGCAGTTCCTGCTTCTTGCTTGGTGGATCCAATCAGTATTTCACAATCGACAATTGCTAGTCCTGGAGATGGTGCAGGTTGTCAAGTCTCTGCTAAAAATCCTGATGTAAGGCTGAAATGTCGATATTTACCTGACAGGACACTGAGGGTGTGTTTTTGGTCTTACCAGGTGAAAGAAGTTTACTTCCAGTAGCCTGTACTAAATTATAGTGGGAAAAAATCAACTGCCCGTGTCAGAGAGCCCAAAAAAGTCTCATTATTTTATTTTCCTTGGTGCACAGTCATGCTGGTAGAAGACTGTGTGTCTTTTCCAGATGGCTGGCAACACTTAACAGTTTCTGTGTAGCTTTGGCAGAACTTCAATGGCTTTTTCTAACAGAACCCATCTTAAGATTCACTTGGAGTCAAGGTTTGCATCCTGGCTCATGTGAGGAATGTGCTGGAAAGCTGGGTCTCTGGGGTTTCATGGTTCCATGGAGACTTGTTCCCTCAGTCAGGGCTCATGATTGTGAGTTGGTACTGATGGGCGGATACTGAAACAAGGACAGCAGGAGCCAACCCAACAGAGGACAGTGTTTCTGAGGTGAGGGTGTGTGGGTGCAGCCTGTGAGTGAAGGTGGGCTCATTGACACAGCCTCCTGCTTCCCCGTGAGGATGCTGCCCAGGTGCATGGAGACACAAGGTGGATGGTACTTCTGCTGTGGCCGTGAGCTTGGCCACTGGTTTCCTGAAGTGACATGGAAAGTAGAACAGGGGATCCCACTAGGGTGACACCCACATCACTCTTCAAGATGACACTTTTTTTTTTTTTTGCTTGCTCATAGTTAGCACCAAAAAGAAGAGAGTCAAACCAAGTGAATGGCTGTTAGACAGTAAGGAGCTCATATATGATGGTTTTAAACTTCTTGACAATGACAAATGCTCCCCACAGGTAAGAGACTACAGTTTTAGAAGAGGCTGCAGAGAAATCTGGACTTTGGGTCCATTTGAAAAGGGCCTTCATCAACTGTGGTTAGCTAGTGTGTCAGTAAGATCCTGACGTGTGCCCTGTGGACTCCTCCTTCAGACTTAAAACTAAGCAGTCATCCTGGAAATGACTACAGGCTGTCAAACCAGGAGTACTTTACTGTACTCTGTAAAGGTAATTGCAGAGCCAGTGTTCACTGTCATGTAGAGGGAAGCCTTTCCAGGGTCCTGAGACACCAAGCGGGCCCCTTCCCCAGCTGAAGTTGCAGATCACAGTTCCTTGACTGAGTGCTCTTTCTCCTGTCTGAGCTCTTTGCTTTGCTGTCCTCCTCTTTAAGACTCTGGATGCATTACGGTATTTTTACCAATTGGAGCTCTTCTTTCCTGTCACTCTTGTCATCTTATTCTTAATGTTCCTACTTTCTCCACAAAAAAGACACATGTGGTTTGATTTGACTCAGGATCTGCCTAAAACAGTCAAGCCAATATTGTGCTTTTCCATATTTCTCTTTGAGTGCCACCAAGATATACTTGTTACTAAGATTTGGCGGTGATTTATTTATGTTCCTAACTGACTCCATTCAAACAGGATACAGCATTTTAGATGAAAATACCCTAAGTGCATGTGACTGCAATTCCATGAAACCCAGTAAGTAAAAGCCAGAATGGAGAGGGACTGCTGAAATAGCACGTGGGCCTTCTGTAGACTTTAGCCACTGTGGTAGGCCATCCTCGCACATGATTTGAGTTAGCTCCCTGGCTGGGTAAGAGGCGCTTAGACACAGCTGTGCAGAACTTTCCCCACCCTTCTCCAGGTCTGAAGGCTTGTCCATGCAGAGGCATGTCTGTCAAATGCCCCGAAGGTCCAATCATCACTCCTGACCTTGGGATGCTGCCTCCCTTACTCTCCATTGGATGGTATTTTCCCCAAAATTTCTTGTTCCCCAATAAAAGTCCACTACCTGACATGTTCTCTCTCTTGCTATCCTCTTCAGTAAACCTCCCTACCACATTTGGTGGCTTGAGGATGGAGCTGGTTTTAAAGGTAATTAGAGTCTTGTCTCTTTTATTTAAAACTCCTTAGCATTTTCTCACAATTTGAGCCTTCTTTCATGAAGCCAGCATGGGTCATGGGCTAGAAGCACTTCTCCAGATTGCACAAAAATGAAGCTTAGAGAGGGACTGTGGATGCCAGTGAGCAAAATTCAAGTCTTCTATCTGGGAACCTCACAGTAAACTCATTAGTTGCAGTTTTCTACTTATGTTTAATTCAGTTTGCTGACCTTTCTACCTGAAGTTTCTCCACCTAAATACCAGCTTTGAGAAGTGAGGCCCACACTGTGCTATTAGACAATTCTAAAGAGGTATTTTAACAAAAATAAATTATTTGCATTTCCACAGCGACTGGTATGTAGTCCCAGCAGCTGAGAAAATGTTGCTTCCTACTCCTAGACCAGGCAGGGGTAGTGCTCAGGGATTGCTTCTTAGACTCACATCAACCCTTAAGCTATTCAGGACTGATACTGGCCTTGCATATTGCACTTTCATCATAAGAGATGTGACTAAGGTAGGATAAAAGCTCAATTGCAGTTTAAAAATCAACAATTTGACTTTTGAAAGGAAACTCTGCACCCCATCTTTTATCCTAGATCCTATACAATTCCAAGTTTAAATAAGGCTTGCTAAATTGGGGAAAAGTGACACTGATGCCCCACACACCATAAAATATTCACCCTGATGAGTAGACTGAGCTGGACACATGTTAGTTTGACAGAGCAAATCTGGACATGATGCAGGATTCTTAAGATGGAAGAACATCCTGTCTTACTGGGAATCTTATGTCCTATAGAAGTCTGTGGCCTTTCATGCCATTGCATTGGCACCAGTATCTTGAAATGAAAGTAGGAGCAATTTTACTCATAGTAAATCCACTTTTGTTGGTACATTAGAAAGGAACCTTTCTATCTTTGACTCAAGCATGATTGGCTGCTGGACCAGGTGGAGATGCAACACTTCTACTAGACTCTGCTTCTACTTCTCTGCTCAAGTTTGTGTATATCTCTGATTTTTTAAATGTTGAACAACTATGTTTGCATCCATAAAATTACAAAAATTAGAAGAACATCTAAAACTTTGAATTGATATTGATGTAAATATCTATCTGCACAGATGATTCAGTGAACACTGGGACACACCTGAATTGGTCACTTCCATCCCTGGTCATATTCTACACTCCAATATTCTACACTCCAGCTTTGCATCACCAGATGCACTAACAAACTGTAGGGTCCTTTAAGTTCTTACTGAGAAAGCAGAATCAAGGGGCTGGTGCTGGGGCTCAGTGGTAGAACACTCACCTAGCATTAGCGAGGCCCTGGGTTTGATCAATCCTCACACCACGTACAAATAAAGGTATTGTGTGCAACTACAACTAAAAGAAATATAAATATTTAAAGAAAGAAAGAAAGAAAGCAGAATCAAAAAACCAGAGTAACTTGAGCATTTGCTCAGGAAACTCATTAGATCCAGTAAGTTGGGGCCCATTGTGAGCTCATCAGCTGTCAGTCTGCTCCTAGGAACTGCCTCATCAAGCCATGCTGCTGAGACTTGCCCTTTGAACCCAAGTGTCCAAACTCAGTACCTATGCCTTTGTCACCCCAGTCTGAGCCTTCACATGGCCACTTTCACCAAGTCAAAATGACATTACTTATCATTCTGTTTTGAATCATTTAACAGTAGACCACACTAAATCACATGCTTAGTACTACTTCTTCCATGTCCATGTCTGTAAAGGTGATATTGTCTCTTGATGCAGATAATTTAATAAACAACAAGAGAAGAACCACAGAAAATAGATTAAAACAATCCCTTATTTTATATACAAAAGAAATATCTTATTAATTAGTTGCTGCTATTATCTATTTTTAACTGATGTTCTCTTTTTTTTCTGTCCTTGGGAAGTTATCTTCATGGCTTTGCATAATTTGACATCAGATATGGGATTTCATATAGTCTTTGTACCAATATTTAGTTATTTGCATCTCCTTTGCAACCATCTTTTTTGGTTAAAATATCTTACAATACAAGTTAAACATTCAACGACTTTCACCAAGATGGATGTCTCTCAATAGGAATGGTGTTATTCTATTTAATTTTTTTTTCTAAATTTATACATTAAAGTTAAACTTAATTTACTTGTCACCTCAACTCATGTAAGATTTTGAATGCCACTCATTAGGATTCAGTAGGTTATGGTTGTAAAAGTGGAGGTCACAGAAGTCATCTGTGGTGCTCTGAAGGGCCTTCTGCTCTAACAGGGATCATTGGAGCAGGGAGACCCAGTAATCAGACACAGTGGATGGAGCCTGTGTTCTGGTTGGATACTGTTACAGCAGGTCAAGGCTTCCTGCTGATTGTCTGGGGTGCTCATTGGTCCTGACTACAAGTATTCCCTTGTCTGCAAATGTTAAGAGATTCTGTTATTCATTATACACATATATTTAGATTTTTGTATTTTCCTAGGTAATACATATATTAATAATTTTGTCCACTTTTTCTTATTAGTGAACTGGTGAAAAAATCATTCTTAGAATTTGGAGTTTGATGCATTGCCTACAATATGTATGAACTCTTTTTTTCTTATTTTGTTATATTAAAATTTCAAGATACTTTGACAGTGAGTATATGTCAGTTGCAATTAATAACTAGCAAAACACATACCAGTTAGGCCACTAAAATATTTAAAAAGACATAACCTGTGTGAGAGGATGAAAGACTGCAAAAAGGCATTAGAGGACATGTATAGATACAGGCTTACATTACATACTTATACAAAGTTGACAGTTGACATAGGGGAGACACTTAGGTCAGATAATTAGTGTCTGTCATTTCATTTTATCAGACATGACAAAGTCTTAAATGTTACAGAATTAAGTTACATGGTGGAGGCAACCATCTTAATGCTCAACTGCAACTTAGTCCCAAGGTTTGGTCCCCATCTCTGGGTCAATTATGGACATAAAAAAGACTGGCAGCCAACAAGGCCTAGGAAGGCAATTTGTCTTCCCCAGGGGATGCATTTGACTGTCAGGACACAGGGGTTGGTAACCATGGCCCTCTGTTTACTTCATGGACAAGGACTATTCTATTTTTCTATGTTCCAGAAGGAGAGAAATGCTACTATGATTCCCTCTACACTTTTGGTTATAACTTCTTTAGGATTTGATTTTTGTGTATTTCCAATGTATTTAAATTGACACAATTGTGTACCAGAGACCTTCCAGATTTATTTCACACATCACTAAATGAGATCACTAAATATGGTCAAATGATATCAGGTTGTTCTCATGATTGATTTGTAAGGTTTGCATCTGTGACTTTACTTGATTGAAGTACTACAAACTATTTGGTGAATCATAAACAGATATAATCTCAAATGATTATAACATACAACTTGAATTATACTCATTAATTAAAGATGCATTTGCTAACATTATACATTTTTTGAAGAATAAATAAAAATGATTTCATAAATTAAAACAAAAATTATTTTACAAGTTGAAGTACCCAGGACCCAATAAGGTGACATTAGAGTAAGCAGTATGACTTCTGAAGCCTAGCTATGAAGAGCATGATCTCTAATTAAGAACTTCAAACAGTGAAATAAGAATAGCACTGAAAAGCATCTTTATCATTTCCCTGAGAACAACTGTCTTCCCATTAATCTCCTCACAGCTTCCTTTACCTGTTTGTTCCTGAGACTGTAGAGGAGAGGATTCAGGAAGGGAGGAACCATGGTGTAAAAGGCAGAGAGAACCATGTCCTCGAGTGTGTCAGAGGTTGCTGAGGACCTCAGGTACACACCTGTGATGGAACTGAGGAAGATGGACACCACAAGGATGTGAGGGGTGCAGGTGGAGAAGGCCTTCCCTGGGGCTCTGGTGGGAAATTTCAGCACAGCAGAAAATATGCGAAAATATGACACGACAATAAGAAGGAAGCAACCACCACAAATGACCACAGCAGAGACAAGAATAAGGACCTTGTTGCTGGTGGTGTCAGAACAGGAGAGCCTCAGCAGAGAGGGGACCTCACAGAAGAACTGATGGACCACGTTTGACTTGCAGAAGGACAGCCAAAATGTGTTCCCAGTGTGCACACCTGCATACAGCAGACCACTGAGCAATGAAGCCAGGGTCATGCGGACACAAAATTGAGGGTTCATGATGAGAGGGTACTGGAGGGGCTGGCAGATGGCCACATAGCGGTCCCAGGCCATGATGGTGAGAAACAGAAGTTCAACACTTGCACAAAAAATGACCAGGAAGATCTGGGTTGCACAACCAGTCACTGAAATGCCAGTGAGAGAGTTGATACAGGCATTGGGGACAGTGATGGAAATGAAGCACATGTCCAGGATGGACAGGTTCCTGAGGAAGAAGTACATGGGTGTGTGCAGGTTCTGGTCAGCAGTGGTGACAGTGACGATGAGAAGGTTCCCTAACAAGGTACCCAAGTAGGTCATTGGGAATACTGTGAAATAGAGGAAACTCAGATCCCAGCCATCAGGAGAGCCAAGGAGGAGAAATTCAGTTACCATGGTGGAATTATCCATTTATTGAAAATTCAGATTGACTGGGATGATAAAGAGATAAAAGTGGAAAGAAAACAGAGTTAATGAAATTACTTTATATATTCTTATGCACCATGTTTACTTGTATATTGCAGTTGCTTTCCCTGGAGAGGAAAGTCACCCTTGGTTTTCTCAAATGTTTACTCATTTCTGAGCAGAGTGCACCTCCACACCAGTTCAGGTGTGGAGGTCTGCATCATAGGGTCTGGGCCTGACCTGCAGAGCTTGTCCTCAGGTCCTCATCAGGCCTCCCCTCACCCACTGAAACTCCATGCAGAGCATGTGACAATGTTTTTTTTTTTAATGATCTATAATATAGTTACTTTCACTCTCTTCCATGAATATAATTTCAACATTATTTTGCCATTTTTCCACACTAAATAATTCAAAGTATTATTAATAATTTCAATTGTAATTAATTTTCAAATATTTTTAAATAGGAAACTATTCATAATATAGGAGTATTTATCTTCATTAACATGAAAAAATTTAACTCATAAGGAAAGCCTCTCAAGAATTCAAACTTTTCCATACCAGGCTGCAGGTCCAGTGCTATGGTAAAATGAGGGGATCTGACTGGACTGGACCTGGACTCTCCTGCCATCCCCCACTCTCCCTGCTGATCCTCAGGATGGGGTGATATTGTATGCAGGCCACAGAATCTCAGATAGGAATATGTTCCTTTTCCCACTGGGACTCTTTTTCTCTCCAACAGATCAATGTGAGGTGTTTAAAGCTCCAGATTCTAGCGCAGATGACATTCTTTTAAACTTTTATTTTTTGCCTTAATGCATTTTTATTCTGTGTTCAGAACCATGAAGTTGAAGATTCCTTTGTCTAGACAAAGTTTGTCATTTTCTTGTTGACACCTTCCATTTTAATCCTTTCCTCCAAATGTCATGATTATACAAAGTGATCCAGGCTGACTACCCTAAAAGAAAGATTTTGCTCATACTTACAGCACTTCTGAAGCATATCAGACTAGTTCAATCCCAAATCACCAAAATTGTCATTTCTTCAGCACTCTGAAAACCTGGGTCCACCTCAGCACTTTGTCAGGTTAACCACACTCACCCTTAGAAAAGCGATCTTCATCATGAGTTTGTCTGGCCTTTACTTAAAATTTGTGTCCTCCAGCATCAAGGGTGTGTGCCCAGACACAGGTATGTTGGTGTTAATTTCACAGTTAATTTCAAGGACCCCTACTCAATCTAGCTGTAATCTCTTGCTTGCCCTATTCCCCATTTCTCACTGACACAACCTGAATATCACACCTCAGTGACACCCTTGTTCACAGCATGCCCTATAACTTGCTGTCAGAGGCCCTTTTCTACTGTTACATAATGATTCCCTTTTCCCATTACTACATACTGAGCTGTAAGGAGGCTCAAATGCAACTTTTCCTCAGAAACCCTCTTCATAGCTTCTAATTATTCTTCTATTTCTCTGTAATGCTAGAAATCGACATGTTCTTCTACATTTCAGTAAATCAGAATGCATTTATCCCCCAAATTACTGTTGCAAATTCCTTAATTTTTTGGCCATGTATTGCTCAATGCTTTTATTCTCTTAGTAGCAAGTGCATGACTTCATGGATAATAGTTAATAAAAAATGCAATGTAGCATAATCATCTAACTGCTAACATGAACTAAGTTTTTATTTGACTTATTTAAAAATGAGTAATTCCTAAATTGGTGAAGCCCTTTCTTCACATCTATAAGAAATACAGTGTACCTTCTTTTGAAATAACTCACCTTTGCCTGTGAGCATAAGATCTTTACAAATTAGGTAATCTTTCCACAATTATTTATTAATGATTCATAACATGGCAAAATCTGCTCTAGATACTGGGTTTAAATAAAATAAGTATATTATCATCTTTAAAACATAATTTGAGTAGTGTGAAGGAAAAATAAAATGGTACACATGTAAAAGGTCAAATAAACATGAAAATTTTTGAAAGTGATATGAGACTAATCAGGTTTCTTTATGGAAATCTGCCAGGTTTTTCACCTTTTATCCTGGATTCTGGGATCTCCAGGAGTTTTTGTTGACCACCTCAAAACATCCTGTCACATACACTTGGTATATAAACATGGGTTTAAATCTAAAATTTGCATAGAACTATAGATACATTTTCTTTCTTCTTAAAAATGTTTTAATTTTCTGTGTATGTGGAGCTGAGTGTTGAACCCAGAGTCTGGTGCATGCCAGGCCATCACTCCATCAACTGTTATATGTCCCTATTGCTCTTTGTTTATTATAGTTTTTAACACAAAACCACCTCCTGCTTTTCTTTCTCCAATAGAACTTAGAAAATTCTCCACAACTAGTTTGAATTATATGAACTTACTTCATTTCCTCTTTTCCTTTTGTTATAGTTTGATAACTTCTTCTCAATTCAACTTTCTTTGTTTCATATTCTAGTCAATATTAGGAAGCTTCCAATTATGGAGAATTGATGTAAAGTCATTTATAAATACAATAAGATAAATGTTCAAAGCACCACCTATTTTTTACATAGGCCCTGACACAATTTCAGTAGATTCTAAAGATATGGTGACTTTTTGAACCTAAATTTTTAAAATAAAAATATGGCTTTAAATCGCATAGACTGGCCTTAAAATTTTAGTATGGTTCAGTATGACATCCTCATTTAAGAGACAAAAAATACCTATAGAAAATTCCCTCTTAAAGACAATAAGATGAAGGTATAAACAACAGAAAGGGTTGATAGAAGTGAGAGTCAGGACAGTGTGTGTGAAGAAAAGCTAGCATGTTTCAACTCCAGGAACATAAAGTGGAACTGCACAGGTGGTTGCTCTGGAAGTGAAAATCCAGGAGTTTTTATTTTTTGCAATTATCTTGATAGTGTTTTAAATAATTAAATATATGATAAATAGATCATTTCAAAACTGCTAAAAATTATTTGGTTTGAAAGATCCAAGAATTAATTATTTCTAAATTACATTTCCCATGTTAGGAAATTGATTAGTGTCTTTGATAAACCATTGAGGAATGCTGAGGTACATATAATCTGAAAATCAAAATACACTTACAAAATGATGCACACCTTGATACTTATATTGATAACACTAGACACACACATCCTTATAGTCATACTTAATACATTCTCAGTAAAATGTTAAGAATACAATTGAAAATTTGGGCACAGTGACACATGCTTTTAATCCAGCAGCTGAGGAGGCTGAGAGAGGAGGATGGTAAATTCAAAGCTACCCTCCCAACTTGTCAAGACTGTATCTCAGAATAAATAATCAAAAGGGCTGTGATGTGGCTCAGTGGTTAAGCACCCCTGGGTTTAATCCCTGAAACCCCAAAAACAAAAAGTAACAAACTGAAAAAGTGAAAAAATGTATTTGTGATCAAAAGAAAGGGGTGAGATTAATGTTCAAAATATTCCAATGAAAATTGTATTCTACATTAAATATCTTATTTCCCACAGTTATTGACATATGTGCATGTTTATCAGTTGTATAAAAACATTCCTATCTACCTATGAATCCTATACCATATTTTGCATTTTGTTCTTGATATCTTCATGTGAATGTGTTTATTTTTCTCTGGAATTTTGCAAGTATATCACAAGTAATAGTAATCTGAAGAACAGAATTTTAAACTATCCAGAATCAGTATAAATTTTTTTCACACACTATACTAGCATACACAGTGCAGACCTCCCCAAGGTCCCTGTCTTTTTATTGCAGCAGTGGCAATCACCCCCAAAACCAGTGCAGTTTTAAGAATACTCCATGCTTGTTGTGTTCTTCTCAGAATTAAGAATCATTTTCCTGGACTCACTGACTCTTTGGATGACACTGTAATTTTCTGAACAGAATAAAAGTGAAGCTCAGATGCATTTAAATTCTAATTGCTTATTACTTACTCCTGAGTGTCACATGTTGTCAACATGGAACAGAACCGTGTTTCCCCTTGCTTCTCCCATCAATGGTGTCTGCAGCCAGGGTGAATCTGTCCAGTCAGCCTAGTGCCATGTCGGATGTGGGGAGCTCAGTCACCTCTGCTTTATGTGAACCTGGCGCCTGGCCAGTGTGAGCTGGGCCCCCAGGAGCCCAGAGCTCAGCCTGCAGAGACAACAGGAGGCCTGAACATACCACCAGGCAGCAGCACCTCCAGAGCCCAGGAGAGAGGACCTGGCCACGTGCCACCATGGACAGTGGAACTGCTCTGCTGCAGATGACAGTAAGTCATTACTGAGAAGTGAGTAACACTGAAAAAATTGATGGTTCTCCCTGTGTGTTTTCAACTCTCACTTGTAAATCAGAAACATCTCACACTATCTACAGTTCAGCAGAAAAATTTCTTATCATTGACATGAAATTCACATGACACAAAGTTTACCTTTGTGACAGTTCATGCTTATAAATGTAGTGATATTTACTACATTACCAAGTTGTAGAACATCCAACTAAACTTGTTTCCAGATACTTTTATTACTTCTGTCACACATGGTCTTTCAGACACTAGAAAACTCTAAGTATACTTTGTACCTTTGAAATTATATATCTTTAAAATTTCATATAGATAAAATCATTCAATATACATTCTGACTTGACTTACCCTAACTTTTTCAAAATCGGTCCACCTTGTACAGGCATCATATGTTTATTCCTTAGGATGAATGTCATTCTGTTACATGTATATTCCACAGATCTTTAAATCAGCACATCCATCTGTAGACTTATTTCTCCTTAGTCTGGTGATATAATGTGGCTGATTTATTGTTTATCATAATTTTGGCCATTTGGTCATCTCTGGTATACACTCTGCACTCTATTTGATTATGATGAATAACTGTGTCAGATTTGCATGGCTGTGACCAAAATACGTGGTTTAAAAAAAAAACATGCACAATAAACAAAAACCAACCCAGATTTGGGAAATCATATTGTCTCAGGTGTTCAGAGATTTAGTCTATTTTCATCTAATTTCATGACTTTGTGCCCATAGTGGGGGCACACTGAGGATCACCACAGCAGAGGGAAGATACTCAGAATATGTCTCCAAGTGGGCAAAGATAGGGAAGGGGAAAGAGAGTTAGGGTTAGGGTTAGGGTTAGAGGAAAGTGATCAAGGATTAATCCCAGTGGGCCACCTTCTCCAGCAATGTCCCAAATGCCTAAGCAAACACCCAGTCAATTCATTCAAATGAAGATGGATTGATTAGGTTTCAGCTCTCATAATCCAACCATTCTACCTTTGAAAATTCCTGCCTGATAGGAAGGGCAGCAGAATAAAATAGACACTAGTATTGCCGAATGTATATACATGTCTGTATAACCCATGTGATTCTGCAACCTGTACACTTGGAAAAATGAGATATTATACACCATTTGATTCAAAAAAATTCTTGTGTGAAAACAAGGTTTTATATCTCTGATAAAAACACTCAGGAATGCAAATAAAAAAAGAAAGAAAAAAAGAATAAAAAATTCCTGCCTAAATTCAGGAAGTTTTTGACACACCTCACATCCCATTCATAATGTTTCAACTCCAGATCTCCAAAACTCATGTCCATTTCACAATGCAATGTGAATTTAGTCCATCTCCAAGTGTCTGATAGTCTAATAAATTCCAGCTTTATCCTAAAGTTTGAGACAACAATCTCACCTAAAATTGAAGGTAAAATCTTGGTTGTGAGCCCCCATGAAAATCAAAAGCAAGTTACATGCATCAATATCCACTGTAGAACATAGCCTTCTTATTCCAAAAGGATTTAATAGGGCTGTGGAAAGAATGGATGGTGTAGAGGAAATATAAAATCAGCTGAGAAAACAACTCCATCTGTAATTTCTCATGTAGCAACTAGGACTCTTGACTGTAAGACAATATTTCCAAAAGGACTGGGTAATTCCTGCCCTTTGGCCTTGCCAGTTGCAGAACACAGGGCCTGGGGCTCTCTTTACCTTTCCTTGGCAGAGAGTTTATGCTATTGGTAACTATTAATTTCTTGGGATTCCATGCCAACTTTGGCTTCACATTCACAGCTTCACCTATTCACCCTGGGGAGCCTTCAGGGTCTCAGACTATGCTACAGTTCACTTGGGCTACCAAGCCTTTCTTTGAATTGAGGGTGGAAGGCATCATGACCCATTAATTTGGGCACTCTACATTCCTGCAGAGATGGCATAATGTAAATGATGCTAAAGTCTGATGCCACCTCACAACATAGATGGGTCCCCAAAATTAGTACAATGGTGGTTTCTTAATGTCTTCCTTGCTTAGCATGGTATAACAACTTCCTGTGCCCTCTGTGCAAGCAGGGTGGCCACAAGACACTTCTCAAGGGAATTTTCCTTTCTACATCCTTGAGTGTGCAATAGGTATGGTCCTACAAATTTATTAGATGCTCTCAGCTCCTTTCCTATTGAAGAGGTATGAAATTCTTAGCCACTCCTTAGGGCCTGCAGTCTATTTATAACCACTCATTCTTTGGATCCAGCTTTTAAAATGATCTCTTTAAAACTATGATCAAATCTGGCTTTTAACTCTACTGATACAAATAACTCTATTCTTGCAGTTCATATACTATTCTAAAAGCATTCAACATAAATTTCCTAAAGGCTTTATGAAGCTGGGAAAAATCTGATGGTTGTGGCATAATATTCTCAGTCATAAATAATATCTTAAAAGTCTCTATAGAATAAGTTCTTACATTGCCTTGTTGATTGCTAAACTTTCATCATACTTCTAACTATGTACTGGGCTAAGTTTGTCTTCTGTAGCTTTCATCCCACAGACACTGAGACAGATAACCATGGATGATGGTGATGTGCATCGGGTTTGTGATTTCCTCATGGTTGTGGTGTGCTGCTGCATTGGGAACCCCCTGAGCAAATACACAGTTGAAAATCCCCCAGTTGCTATGGTGACACCTGGCCTGTGAAAAATCAGGGCAAAGGCTCAGAGTTATCAGTCTGAACCTTGAAACTGAGATAATATCTCCCAAGGATAGGGGATTCTGTGCACAGAAAGATAACAAGAACCACAATGTCTCCTTGGTGTTGGGAGCTTCACACCTGCCTGCTTTGTTGAAACTTTCCCACAAATGACCTTTTGATGACAAAACCTATAGAATAAATGTGCTGAGGCAGATCTGAGTCACTAATCTCAATCAGAGATGAATGTCCCACCTGATCCTGGCATTCTCTGTAAAGGTTTTTGTGTGTTTTTTAAAAAATCTATGGTAATCCCTGTCTGGTATCTGAATTAATGTCTATGCAGGTGGCAGGACATATTATCACAAAAGGCTCTAACAAGTACTCTTAAATATTGTGTCCTTATTAGAGTAAAACTAATATATCATGAAAACTGGATATGTAAAGAGACCTAATATTTCAGAAAACCTGGCTATCCAAAATATATCTTTGACATAATTGATGTTACTATAAAAATATATTCCTAGGCTCATGACAATATACAAAGTAATTTTTTGCCAACTTCTGCATATGTTCCATAGCACACCAATTGACAGGGCTTTTCAATATTTGATACACAATGTAAGTTATAATGAAGTCCTTATATTGATATTTCTTTCTTCATCTCCTTTTACCCAAGGTCTTCCAAATAAAATATCAGTGAAATATCCAAAAATGTACCCCAAAGGACACCTCTCAATAGGACTGGTGGTTGAAATTCAATTTCTTTCCAAAGAAATTTATCTGTGAAATTTAAAATTCATTTATGTAGCCACCTCAACTCATAAAAAACTCATAAATTTAGATTCAGTAAGGCATAATTGAAAAGGAAATGCATGTAAAGGTGAAGTTTGCAGAATTTATCTGGGGTTCTCCAAAGGTCCTTTGCTCTAGCAGGAAACATTGGAGCAGTGAGAACCAAAAGACATGGACATAGTTTGGGTGGAGCCTCAACTGTGGTGGATCATGTCAGAGCAAGTCAAGCCTTCTGCATCAGGCAGCCCTGAGGTGCTCATTGGCTCCTACTGCAAGTATTCCCTGGTCTGAAAATTTAAGAAATGCCTTTATTAATAATCACAAATATTTAGGTTTTCATATTTTCCTAGGTAATAAATACACTTTTATTTTTCTCCCCATTTTCCTATTAGTGTATTGGTGAACAAAATTGATTGTTTAGATTTTGCAATTGAATATACTGTTTTTTGTGTAAATATATTTTCTTCATTTTGTTATATCAGTACTCCTAGGTAACTTGATATTGAGCCTATGTCAGTCATAATTAACAATGAACAAAGCACATGCCAATGAAGACACTAAAATATTTGGAGAGAAATAACTCATGTGAAATGATGAGCTGCCACAAACTGGGCACACAGGTGCACACCTGCAATCCCACACATGAGGAGGTTGATGAACAATGATCACAGGTTTGAAGCCAGCCTCAGAAACTCCTGGAGTCCCTAAGCAACTTAGCAAGACCCTATTTTCTGTGATACAGTGTGGCACATTAGAAATAAATCACTGGGTGAGTCTTGAAGTAGGACATTAAATTTATTAGATGGTGGGTAGGAATGGCAAATAGAAAGTGGGCTCTGCATCCTTCAACCTTTTGCAGAAGGTAGGGTACATTTTTATAGTCCCAAACTACAAGCTACCAGTAATTCAAAACCATAGTAACATGGGGAGTGGGACAGAATTACCCAGAGTACAGTAAGCAGTCCAAGAAAAATGGGAATTAAAATGAGAACAACTTACACATGTAGTTCCTAATAATACACTGTGAAAGAATAATTGAAACATTTTTTCGCCTTATATGTTGCCATACAGGGTGTGCTTGGCAGAAAGTGGATTACATATGCAGGGTTTTCTCATGTGAGAAGCATTTCTCATATGCAGTGGAGTCTCAGGGTAAAATGGAGTTTGTCTGGTCAAAGCATATATAGTTTGTTTCACAACAAAAACAGAAAAAAGGTTTAGGGATGTAGCCTTGGTTCAGTCCTGATAAATACAACAGCAATAACCAAAAAGATGGCCAGAAATGCTCCTAGAGGTTTACTTTACAAAATACAAAAAAAAAAAAAAACTGAGAGAAATTTTCAAGTTTACACAGGTCATACAGTGAGGCCAGACAATTCCTGGCCACTTTTTCATAGTGATCAGATATGAGTCATTATCATAGTTTTTACAGAAGTACCATGTGTTGGAGGAAAACCCTTAGAAAGCTGACCTGCAACTCAGCGCTGAGTTTGTGTCCCCCAAACTAGACCACTCATAGACTTAATAAAAGATTGCCATCCATAACAGCCAGGGGAGCCCAAGGTGCTCTTCCACAGTGGATGGATTGTGCTTTGGGTTCATGATGGATATAACCTTTGCTCTCTCTTTTCTTCATGTCAAAGGAGTATCTTCCTTTCTCTGTATATGTTAAATGGAGAGAAGTATCATTGTGATTCTCTCTACATTTATTATTATAAAGCCTTAACGATTTGATTTTCAAAAATTGACACAATTTTGTATCACAGTTTGACAGCAGATTATGTAACTGTACATTATCTTCATGTTTTATTTGTAAAGATTTTCTCTGTGACAGTAACTGATGAAACTTTAATATATATCACCAGAAATGATTTTAGAAAATATATTGGATCATATTTATATATTAAAATGGATTGATAAAATTAAGCTTTTATGAAGGATCCATGATAAATAACAAAGAAAATATGCTATAAAATAACTGAGATTCTAGTAAGGTGATAATAGGGTAGGCAGGGTAACATGTGAAGCCCATATTAGAAAAGTATTTGACCTCATTTAAATGCACTCAGTGAAATGAGGATAATGCTGAAAAGTATCTTTATCATTTACCTGAGAACAACTATCTTTGCATTACTCTTCTCACAGTTTCCTTTACCTGTTTGTACCGGATTCTTCATGTAAGGTGATTCAAGAAGAGAGAAACTATGGTGTAAAAGGCAGAGACCAGTGTCCTGGTCTGTCAGAGGTCACTGAAAGCCATCTGTAGATGCAAATGATAGGACTGAGGAAAACTGAAATTACGAGGATATGAGGAGTGCAGGTGGAGTAGCCCTCCCTGACCTTCTATGGGAAATTTCAGCACCACAGAAAATACGTGAATATATGACATGGCAATAAGAGTAAAGCAACCACCACCCACTGCCACAGCAGAGACAAGAAGGACCATATTGCTGGTAGTGTCAAAGCAGGAGAGCCTCAGCAGAGAGGAGATTTCACAGAAGAACTGGTGGACCACATTTGACTGGCAGAAGGACAGCCTGAATGTGTTCCCTGTGTGCACACCTGCATACAGCAGACCACTGAGCAGGAAAACCAGGGACATGCAGACACAAAACTGAGGGTTCATGATGAGTGGGTACTAGAGGGGCTGGCAGATGGCTACATAGCGGTCCCAGGCCAAGATGGAGAGAAACAGAAGTTCAACACATGCACAGAAATTACCAAGAAGATCTGGGTTGCACAACCAGGCACTGAAATGGCCCTATTGCCACTGAGAGAGTTGATACAGGCATTGGGGACAGTGATGGAAATAGATTCCCCAACAAGATACCCAGGTTGGTCAGTGAGAATACTGTAAAATAAATGAAACTCAGATTACAGATATCAGGAGAGCCCAGTGGGAGAAATTCAGTAACCATGGTGGCATTGGACATTTAGTAGAAATTCTGGTTGTCTGTGAAGATAAAGAGACAAGAGATAGGAAGCCAAAATATGATTAATACAAATACTTGGTCTTGGGTCTATAGCTCGGTGGTAGAGCACTTGAATAGCATGTGTGAGTCACTGGCATCGATTCTTAGCATGTACATAAACTAAAAAATAAATAAATAAAATATTAATGTTCATGGATAACTGAATATATATTTGAAAAATAATAGTTAGTTTACACATTCATGTCCAACATGTTTTTTTGTTTTTGTACTTTTCAGTAGCTTTCCCTGCAGAGGAAGGTCACTCTTGGTTTTCTGATTTGTTTACTCATTTCTGAGCAGAGCGCACCTCCCAGTGCAGGTGTACAGGTCTGCAGCCAAGGGTCTGAGTGTGACCTGCAGAACTTGTCCTCACCTCCCCATCTGGCCTCCCTGACCTCCTGAGACTCTCCGCAGAGCACTTCTAGAGTGGCCTACCTCTTCTTCTCCAACACCATGTGGGTCACCATGCATTCCTTTTGTTCTCCATTTTAGTCACCTTCATTTTATTTCATTAATGTTACTGTCCAAAGTATTTTCTCATTTTTTTCTACATAGATAATTCAAATAAAATTTTTTAAAAATTGTTTTATATAGGAAATGATTCATAATGTTGGAGTATTTATTCTCATGAACATAAAAAAAAATATCATGAGGAAAGTTATCCACCAAACTTTCCCATTCTGAGATCTCAGGTCTGCTGTTACAGTAAACTGAGGTGACCTGACTGCACCTGGCTTCTCTGCAGTACCCTACTCTCCCTGCTTCTCCCCAGGACATGAATGGTGCTGTCTCATGGTCACACACCATCAGACAGGCACCTGTTCCTTATACCACTGGGACTCTCTTTTCTTCTTCAACAGATCAGAGTAAGTTCCTCATAGCCTCCAGATGACATTCTCCTAAACTTCTACTTTTACCCTGTTGTGTTTTTATTTCATGTTCAGCACCATGAAGTTAAAGATTACTCTGTCAAAAAATTAATTTGCCTTAGTCTTCTTGACATCTTCTATTATATTTCTTCCTTTATTTTTATTTTCAATATTTTTATTTTGTTTATTTCTTTTTATGTGTTGCTGAGATTGAACCCAGTGCCTCACATGTGCAAGGCAAGCACTCTGTCACTGAATCACAACCCCATTCCTATATTTCTTTCTTCAAAATATCATGATCATACAAAAAGATACTGAACAAATACACTGAAAGAAAGATTTTGCTCATAGTTCAACACTTCTGTAACAGCTCAGACCACTTCAATCCCAGGTCACCTTCATCATAATCTCATTAGGGCTCTGTCATCCTGTGCCGCAGCCTGGCTGGCTGGGCAAAATAACCGGGGGGTGACGAATGACTTGTGTACGTTGATACAGCAGAAGTGGAAGTCGTTTATTTTAAGATCTGAGCAATATTTATACATTTTACACAGCTTATCTAATTAGCATAAAATAGATACAGCAGTCAACCAATAAGGAATCTCCACACTTAATGGCTTGCTTTTGTTACTTTACAAACCACTCCCTCTGGCATTTGGCCAGGTGCCATCCAGACTTGTTTACAGACTTTAACATTTCTCTGGCAAAATAACAGGTGCCAATCTGACTTGTTTACAGACCTTAACATTTCCCCCTTTTGTTTAATTTAAATAACGACCATAGTGTTTTTTACAGAAACACCATAAATAACCTGCTAGAAACAGAAAGGGAGGATACAAAATGTTACAATTCCAAGCTAATTGATGGCTCCATGCAAGAAGCCCTTGGAAAAATTATACCAGCAATGACACCATTAGCAAAGATATTGAGTTACAATTTGTTATAGATTACAGTTTGTTATCTCAGTCCAGGTAAAGCAGTGTCTCAATAGATTAACTCACAGTCCAGGTAAATCATCGTCCAGGTATGTTCTGCAAGCAGCTAGCTTAAGTTGTAGCAGCAGAAACAGCAACAGCTCCGAAGTCTCCTCCTCGGGTTCTCAACCGAAGTTTCCTCCAGTTCTCAGCAACATTGTAAATTCTTCCACCTTTGTTTTCACCGGCACTGGGATGAAGGCAGGAACTCCGGATGGCTAAAGAAAATCCTGTAGCATTTCACTAAGAAAACAACCTTCTGAACAATTTAGTACATTATCTCAAGGTTTTTTACATTTGAAATAAGCCTTAATAGTGTTCGTTACTCATTAGTTTCCAGGTGTGGGAGACCCATTGTAGTTACTGGCCTTGGAAATGATCAAACTTCAGGGATGCCAGTAGCGTCTTCTGCCGGCTGTAACATCCCGGGCAGCCCCAGATGGCCTTGGGGAGAGTCCCAGATTCAAACTGCTTCTGGGCACAGGGAGCAAAAGCCTGCGAGATTGTGCCTCCAGGTCAGGTCTAGATTTGGGCTCACAGTGGTGATCCGCTCCCCTGGGCAGGGGGGTGGGGAAGAGCCCACAACTGCCCCTTGGAAAATTCTTGCTGCGCCATGATCGGCTTGGGCAGGTGGCAGCCACCTTGTCTTTTCAAGCACCCTCCAGTATCGAAAAGTATTCAGTAATAGCCTTTTGCTGCAACTTTTTTCTTGATAATCCTTCTTCTTCTGAATTTTCTTTTTCTTTCTGACTAGAGTTTCTGGGCTTTTATCAACACATGCCCTAACTATTTTTGGTTCCACTGGGGTGCCTTCTTTCCTTAGTAATGTACTTCTCACCCCTTCCATATTTTCATCACAAAGACAATACAATACACTGAGACAAAACAAGACACAAACATACTGCATCAATCTTCTCCATTTTCTCGAAATGGCCATTTTTCCTCTCACCCTATCTGCCTAGGGACGAGCAGATTGTTCCTGTCCTATCTGTGGATGGGCAGCTTTTTTCGTCACTTACCCCCAGTGTCCCGGGGCTCCCCGTAATGAGCCACCATCTGCCGTAGTCCGGCTGCAGCAGAATAAGCAGGGGGTGACAAACTACTTGTGTAGATTGATGCAGCAGAAATAGGAGCTGTTTATTGTAGGATCTGAGCGATATTTATACATTTTCCACAGTTTATCTAATTAGCATAAAATAGATACAGCAGTCAACCAATAAGGAATCTCCACACTTAATGGCTTGCTTTTGTTACCTTACAAACCACTCCCTCTGGCATTTGGCCAGGTGCCATCCAGACTTGTTTACAGACTTTAACATTTCTCTGGCAAAATAACAGGTGCCAGTCTGACTTGTTTACAGACCTTAACAATTCTGGGTCCTCCTCAGCACCTTGACAGGTTAAACACACTTACTCTTAGTAAAAAGACCTTCCTGCTGAGCCTTCCTGGGTTCCTCTGGAAAAGTGTGTCTCCCAGGGAGATGGTGGGTGGCCAGACACAGGTAGGGTGCAGCTAATTGCACAGTGTGGGTGAAGTTCAAGAGGTCCTACTCAGTCTACCTACAATCTGTTTCTTGTCATATCCCCCATTTCTCCAGGACACAAACCTGAAGCTCAAGCCTGAATGATGTTCTTGTTCACAGAATATCCTGGAACTTGCTGACATAGCCCTTTTCTACTGTGACATAATGGTTTAATTTTACCTATTTACTTTGTACTGGTCTTAAGAGGAGGTTCAAATGCAATCTTTTCTCTGGAAACTGCTGAATAATCTTAATTTTCCCCCATTTTGTGTAGCATTAGAGATCAGTCTGTGGAAATTTGTTAATTTGGGACCTTGGATCAGTCATCTTTGTATTTTTTTAGATGCAAATGCATGACTTCCTGCACAGTGGTTAATAAAGCCGGTGCCTTTGTTGACTGACCACTAACCTGAACTGGCTTTCCTTTTGATACTGGTTTACAAAGAAGAGTCTCCCAAACAGGCTCTGCCCTTTCTACACTTCCTTAGCACACACAGTGAAGTCTGGCGTGAGGTCATGCAAGCCCACTGCCCTGTGCATTTGAAAGGTAAGATCTCTTTACAGCAGTAATCTGTCAACAAACATTACTGATGATACCAACAGGGCCTCAGTTGTTTCAGATGGTGACATTTTGGAAAGAAGAAATATATTGGTATTTTTAAGTAATCTGTTTACCATGATAGAAATTATAAAATATTACAATTTGACAAATTTAGAAGGTGATGGGTCATGAGACAAATCCATATGGAAAATCATGCAGCTTCTCACTCTTCAATTCTGTCTTCCAGGCACTCCAGTGGTCCTTGCTGACCACCCCTACAAACTTTTGTCAAATATAAGATGGAAAAATAAACATGTGTTCAAGATCTGGAAGCTGGCATAGAACTACAGATATATTTTCTTTATTTCTGTTCTCTTTTTTCCTACTAAACAATGTACTGTTTTAGTTTCATAAGAAGAATTATGTCATTTTTGCTTATTGCTTTAACTACAACTTGAACACTTCTCCAAATTTGACTTGATTTTTTTCATGGATCAGTCTCATGAAACTTCAGATTTTCGATGTGATAAAATATATGAATCACAGCCTAACTTGCATAGATCCTCAGAGTGTTTCTGAAGATCTTCAAAATATGATTACTTTAGGAACCTGGATTTTTAAAAGTAAGAAATAAGCTTTAGCTTTTACTGTTTGACCTCAATAATTTTAGAGTGTTCAGAACTACATTGTCCTTTCAGGAGTGCAAATGCATATGTAGAATTTGGTATAAAAACAAAAGTTTGGAATCAAAATAAAACCACAATCAGGTAGCATGAAGTTCAGAAAAATAAGTATGAGGAAGAGTTATCATATTTTTAATGGCAATTATTTGAAGAAGGGCTGCCTCAAGTATGTTCCTCTGAAAGTGAGGAAGCTGGATGTTTTCCCTTTTGGTAGTTCTCTTGGAGGTGCTTAAAATAAGGAAATGTGTGCTAATTTCCCCAACTGGACAGTGGATGGCACAATGTAACTTCTGTGCTGGACATCATGCTTAGTCACATTGAGAATCCAGTAACACTGTGGAGAGACTTGTGGTGCTCACTGTGTGTTTTCATCTCTGCCCTCCTCCACCTCAGTGTGAGTTAGGGGTGTTTATGGTGATCAGTTAACACTGAGGGTGATGGGCAACTGTCACTCACTCCTCAACCTGTAAGTGGGAAACATCTAAGGCTGTCTGCAGTTCAGCAGCAAAATTTCTTATCATTGAGATAAAATCCATGTGTCATGAAGTTAAATTTGTAACAGTTTGTGGTTACCAATTCCATATTATTTACCACATGACAAAACTGTACAACTTTCAACTACCTCTTGTTCCCAAATATTTGTAATTTTTTAAATGAACCATCTAATCCATTACACATAGTCCCTGTTTATCTTTACTTTGGAAACCACTAAGTATAATCACCATGTTTGAATATATATGTTCTGATTATTTTGTATGACTAGAAATATTAAATATGTGCTATTTTTCATGATTTGAATAAGCCTGATGTTTTCAAAGAAAGTCCACATTGTAGCATTTATCACTATTTTATTTTTTGAATGGATGAATTAGATTCCATTATATGTATACATCAGCATTTTCAAAATCAACCTAATTATAGATAATTTCCATTTGTTCTGTTAACCCACTGTAGGATTTGTTGGTGATTTTCTGTATATGCTTATTGTATGCTGGGATTGATACATATGAATATGGTCTATTCTGGTTTTGGTGTCCTTTGGAATTTTTTGGCTAGATTTTGTTGAGAAGGTTTGCCTATATTCTTCTCAGGGATATTGTATTGAGGTCTTCTTTTCTTGATCTGGCATTTTCTTCATTTTCCTTAGCTACTAACCCCATACCTTGTACCTATTTTAAAGAAAAAAATATGTGTTAAACCAGTCAAATAGACAAAGTACAAAGATCCTGTCTCTACAGCCACCAAGAATGATGTTCACCTTGTCTTTAGGCCACAATGTCTGTGAGACTGGAGAACTAAATGAGCAGGCATGTCAATGGATGGACCCAGGGTGTTCACAGGCTAGTAAAAGAGTGCAATGGGAACTACTTCACTGCAATGGAGACAACATTAATTACTATGTCTACAGGGTTATTTGACTTGAACTCCCATGGACTATGAAAGGATGGAAAATGTCCAGGAATAGAAGTCGGTATTTGACTTGGCAACTGGTGGATAGATTAACAGATATCCTAAAAAGTAACTAAGTTATGTTTTACCTATTATAATTGTAGGTGTACAGACCACACTGTCTGAGGCCCAGGACCCAGAACATGGAAGGAACACTGATTATGATGAGCCACAGAGGTAAGACCACTGAAGGACAGTCAGAGAGTGACCAGAGAGCATCGACCCCCTGTCTCACTCATGATCTTCAGCAGAACCTGGGCCAAGGCCAACAGCCTCCATGCCTTATGAATACCCCACCTGATATGTGGAGAGCAGGACCTGGCACTGGTATTCAGAACAATGTAGCTTGTAAAAACAACAACAACAACAAAAAAAAAAAACAATCTTATGGTGGACTGGTCTTTGTTTTTTTTTTCTTTTATTTATTTATAAATTTATATTACCACTTCTAGTATAACCTTTAGAATATCTGGGGCATGAGTACAAGAATATAAAAAGTGTTATGAAATAAAATCAAGTCAACTGTCTAGAGACAGCTTAATGGAGAAAGTTTAAGTTTCATGGAGAAAGGGAGACATGGGTGGTCACCTTCTCTTCATGTCTATCTATATTCTTGCAAGTGAGGGATCCAAGATAAAAAGCACACCTCTGTTTTTTATATCTATGAAAAGGAATGATTAGGTAATCAGGAAAGAATAATAAAGAATAGTATTTTAGTCAGTCCTTTCTTTCTTTCTTTTATTTTTGGCTGTGATTAAAGGACTAAACCACACACAATTATAGAGGAGGAAAAGTTTGTTTGAGGGCTCACAGTTTAGAGATTTTAGCCTATATAAGGCCAGGTTCATTCCTCAGGGCCCGAGATGAGGATAAACATGGTGTGAGAGTGTGTTGGAGGAAAGAAGCTCACATCACAGTGATCGGGAGGCAGAGAGAGACTCCACTCTCCACATACAAATATAGACACCAAATCCATGCTCTATTTCCCATCTCCTCCCCCAGGCACACCCCACCACTTCTGTTACCACTCAGTTAATCCTCATCAGAGGATTAAATCACTGATTGGGTTAAGACCCTTACAACCCAATCAGTGCTACTTGGAAACTTCTTACATTGTCTCACAACTTAGCTCTCAGAGGACACCACATTCAATCCATAACAAATGGGCATCGGCTTCTTGGAGCCCTCTAGGAGTCCAGTGGTCACAGTACTGACCGCCCTGCAGGCCATGGAGGGAAAGGAGCACTATACCCTACAGTGGACTCCTGCTTGATCTTGGTCTTGGTCCATCATTTACTATTATAATTATTTTTCCTCCCAAACCTCACAAGCCAAAGAAGTCAGCCCCATTTTCCAGGATAGAGCCAGCTGCAGACTTTTGATCACATGACACTCATCAATCTCATCCATAGTGCACAGGCCAAGGTGGGCATGTGGTGGGGGCCTGGCCCTCCTATGCAGATGGCTTTTATGGAAGTGAGAACACTATACTCAAGGCTGGAGCAAATCCAGTTGTCCTGTGGGCTGCTTTAATGGAGGGATGCATTGAGCCCTGAGTTTTAGCAAGCACAGTGTGAAAACAAGGTTTTCTAGAGGTCAGGCTGGAGCAATACTGATCGCTGCAGCCAAAAGCAGCCTGTCTGCTCCAGGCACACTCCTGTGCATGATCACACTCATGTACATCATGTACCACAGTTCTGCTCAGTGATCAGTGGACAATGCTGTTGAGCCTAAAGTGATCTCATGGCCGCTCACTAAAGAGTTTTCATTTGAACTTATAACTTCACACCCTTTCGCATGCAGAGGAGCACAGAGACAAAACAAATTTACTCTGATTTTAATCATTTTATATGTGACTGTGAGAAAATATATTATTGTCAAAATGTGTAAAGCTATTTACTTAACTCAGCATGTTCACTGACATATTGTGTAACTTTAAAATATATTACTGACTTATCTTTTTCTATAGCTGAACCTAGTGTCATTTTATGAAGGATAGATATAAAAGTATAAATCACGAAACTATTATTGTAAATTTTTCTATACTTGGTCTTAATACGTTGATACTAGGATATTAGTGTAACATGGAAAGCCCAGATATGAAGAGCTTTATCCAAGTATGAATTATAACCAGTAAAATAAGGATGATGCTGAAGCACATCTTTAGCATTTCCCTGAGAATAACTGTCTTGGCATAACTCTCCTTACAGCTTCTTTTACCTATTTGTTCCTGAGACTGTAGATGAGAGGATTCAGGAAGAGAGGAATGATTGTGTAAAAGGCAGAGAGAACCAGGTCCTGGAGGGTGTCAGAGGTTTCTGAGGACCTCAGGTACACACCTGTGATAGAACTGAGAAAGAGGGACACCACGAGAATGTGAGGGGTGCAGGTGGAGTCAGCCTTCCCTGGGGCTCTGGTGGGAATTTCAGCCCAGCATAAAATATGCAAATGTATGACATGATTCTTATAGCAAAGCAGCCACCACCAACTATTGCAATAGAGACAAGAAGAAGGACTATTTTGCTGGTGATATTGGAACAGGAGAGTCTCAGCAGAGAGGGACCATCACAGAAGAACTGAAGGACCACATTTGACTGACAGAAGGACAGCCAGAATATGTTCCCAGTGTGCACACCTGCATACAACAGACAGTTGAACAGAAAAGCCAGGGTCATGTGGACACAAAACTGAGGGTTCATGATGAGGGGGTAATGAAGGGGCTGGCAGATGGCCACATAGTGGTCCCAGGCCATGATGTTGAAAAACAGAAGTTCAACACATGTACAGAAAATGACCAGGTTATTCTGTGTTGCAGAGCCAGCCACTGAAGTGGCCCTGATGCTCCTCAGAGAGTTGACACAGACATTGGGGACAATGATGAAAATAGTTTCCCTAACAAGGTACCCAGGTAGGTCAGTGGGAATACTGTGAAAAAAAGAAAACTCAGATTACAGATATCAGGTGAGCCCAGTGGGAGAAATTCAGTAACCATGGTGAAATTGGACATAGAGTGGATATTCTGGTTGTCTGAGAAGATAAAGATATAAGAGATAGGAAGCAAAAATATAATTAATACAAGTGGTTGAGCCTGGGTCTGTTTCTCAGTGGTAGAGTGCTGGGAGCCATCAGCCAAGTAGGTATGACAATCTCCTTGCCAGCTTACTTCCATGCTGTCTGTGGAAGGACTTCTGAAAGGTGACCTTGCTCAAGGACCAGGGCAGGATCCGTGTTTAGGGTGTTCCCCCTTTAGAATAGGGCGGTTTAGCATAATAGGAGATTAGGGTGTTCCCCCTTTAGAATAGGGAAGTTTAGCATAATAGGAGAGTAGGGTGTTCCCCCTTTAGAATAGGGCGTATCCTGCTGCTGAGTTCCTCTTGAGTGCTTAGGGTCAGACAGTATATTTTGGAAGACAGAAGCCCATGCGGAGTGGATTTAGGCAGGAGAGGATTTGGGCAGAGAACGTGGATTCCCCCAGAGCGTGTTTGTAGACGGCCGGTGTGAGATCGGGAATAAAGAATTGCTGTTTGAATCTACAAGCTGTGTGGAGACTCGTGATTTGTGCCCAGCAAAAGACTGCGGCATTTGGTGGCTCGTACGCGGAACGCCTGAAGCTTGGGGGTAAGTGAAATTACTCGCCCCTGAAGGAGAGCGAAAGAATGGGTGAGCATTTCAAAAAACAATGTGTTCTTGTTCTAATTTATTTTGTTTTTATTTCAAGTTGCCTGTTCCTAGAACTTTCTCAGGCAAACTGGGAAAAATGGTTGACTCAAAGTTTGAAGTTGTTCACCTCCGAGGAAGAGAAATTGTTAGAGAAAGGAGGCAACCCAGTAAGACCAAGAACAATTAGGGCATATGTTGATACAATACAAAAATATAGCCCATGGATTTTTAATGAGAAGTTGTTAAATATATCAATGGGACCATCATGGTATCCTATAGAAGGATTTTTCTTCAACAAGAAAGAGATGGCTAATTCTGTTTACTACATTTGTCTAAGATCTTGGTTTTTACAGACATCTGATTAATTTACAAAACTAGAGTGTTAAAATATCAACCACTAAATATGAAATCAAGTACTCTTTACTTATTAAGTTCCATAAGGTAATATATTAATCATTATGTGTGTTTTCATAAATTGGTGAATGGAAAAATGTTTAATATTGCTTTGGTCTATGTCTTTGCTGAAACAAGGTTACTAAGTGTTAAGATTCTATCAGGTGTAATTTACATACAAAGAGTATAAGAAGTTTCAGTTGGGTTTTAATTATAGAATTATAGTACCATAAAAACAAAACATGAAAGTATTTCATCTATTAAAGTGGAGTAATTTTTCTAGATCAGAAATTTCATAAGGGTTATTTCAGAATGTGAATTTATAGAAAGGGTTAATGGTTAAAAAAGAAATATTAAAAGATTCAAGATGTGGAAATATATTTTAATATAAAGGTTAAAAAAATGTTTCTAGATGAGATAATCTCTGTGTGGTAAAGTAAAAAGTTGTAAAATGCCATTTTAAAAGATTTTGAGGAAACTATACTTACTTTAAAAGTTTGAGAAAGGAAAAAGAAGAAAAAGATATTTGTACATGGCAGATTGAGACAAAGCTTCTTAATGGAGTAAAAAAGGCCTTTGGTTGAAGGGCAGCCATGTAAACTAACATTAAGCGATTTAAACAGAATCTAAGCCTCGTTTAAAAGAGTGAAGCAATAGGTGGTGAAAAAGTACATTTAAAAGTACAGTATAGATGATAATTAAAAGGCTTTAAAAGGTTAAATTGAAGGTGGTTAAGATGCCTTCATGACGGAGAAAAAAAAAAAAAAACCCAGGATAATGGGAAGATAATAGGATAAAAGATATTTAGATAAAGAAAATTAAAAATTTGAAGTGAAAAACTTTAAAGACAGAAGTATAAAAAGTTAAAAAGAAAAAAGTTAGAAAAGATGTAGGAAGACAAGAATTAGAAAATGGTTAAAAATGTCAAGTAAAGGTATTTCAGATAAAAAATACAAAAAGCTAAGACAACTATTAGATACAGACATTCAAGATAGAATTAAAACGTGCTTATTAAAGCAAAAAGAGGGAATTGGAAAGGGGTATATATCCCCCAAAGATAAACTTAAAATAACCCTTTTTACTCTAAACTTTTTAAATTTGGATTCATCAGGACTTAGTGCTGCAGAAAGACATATGTATCCAAAAAATGTACATAAGACTAAAGTACTTTGGAAAGATATTCTAACAGGACAATGGAAAGATCCTGACCCAGTGATTTTCTGGAGTCGGGGTTCTGTTTTTGTTTTTCCACAGGAAGAACAACAGCCGATTTGGATTCCAGAAAGACTAACCAAAACGATTTCTACAGATCGAAAAGAAGATGATTTGACTCAAATCCATAACAGCTGATATCCAGAACTCCAGCTTGGCCATTCTTACATCTGCAACAGTGATTAACAAGGATGCTTTTTTCAATATCTATTTTATTATTGCATTTTTCCCACATCATAAGGTTCTATTTTTATTTTTTGAGCTCATACAAACCTAGGTTAATGTTTTTCTGATCAGTTTTATTTTTTTTGACTATAGAGTTTTTAAACATTGCAATGGAGATTTCACCTAGGTAAAGCTACAAGGCCTTTATTATTATCTTATGTGTTGTACGTTTGTTTGCACATTTGTGTTTTGTGTTGTATGTCTGTGTGTGCGTATTTTATATATGAGGAGCGCTCATGAGAAAATGGATCCGAATTTTTTTTTTTTATTCACTTGATTTAAATGGCTTAATTTAAATCAGGTAAACAGCTGTTAAGGATTATTTTTTAAGAAGGTTAACAGATCTGTTTGTTTACTTTCACCTTTCCTTTTCATTATATTTAATAATTCTTTTCAGGTTAATGTCTTTTTAGCATCATTGCCAGAATTCCTATCTTCATCCCAATGAATATAACTCAACAAGTATGCTCAATCAAGGAGTCAACTTACTTTGGGAGGAAACGGACTTTGGGAAGAGACGGACAGATTGATAGATTCCTCCCCTTTGAACTGCTTACAGAACTTGCCTGGACTATGTAACTACGTTTAGTGCAGCAAATTGTGGTAATGCTGGCATATCTTTGCTGATGGTGTCACAAGTGATCTTTGCTGATGGTGTCACCAATGATGCAATTTTTCCAAAGGAACTGTCAATTGGCTTGGTGTCGTGGCATTTCTGTATCCTCCTCCCTTCTGCTAGTGATGGTCTAAATTTGGGGGCCAATGGCTATATGCTGGACCGGCAGTCAGTGACGGGTATGATCCAATTGCAATGGTATCAACCTAAGACAGGAGGCTGATGCCTAAAGGTCAGTTACCTAAAGGTCAGTTTTCCGATGACGGGTAAGAACCATATGTTGAATTGGACAACCTACCAGGCGCGGTCCTTAAGCCACATTAACCTCACTCCCCCACTGGCACCAAGGCCAAATTTGGGGGCCAACAGAGGTGAGGCAAAGAACCTCACCCCCCCACTGGTGCATAGACCTATCCACAAGTATGGCTGTATGCTGGACCGGTAGTCAGTGACAGGTATGATCCAGTTGCATTGGTATCAACCTAAGACAGGAGGCTGACGCCTAAAGGTCAGTTTTCCAATGATGGGTAAGAGCCATATGTTGAACTGGACAACCTACCAGGCACGGTCCTTAAGCCACATTACTTGTTGTTTAATTAATCAGAAGGGGGGAGATGCTGGGAGCCATCAGCCAAGTAGGTATGACAATCTCCTTGCCAGCTTACTTCCATGCTGTCTGTGGAAGGACTTCTGAAAGGTGACCTTGCTCAAGGACCAGGGCAGGATCCGTGTTTAGGGTGTTCCCCCTTTAGAATAGGGCGTATCCTGCTGCTGAGTTCCTCTTGAGTGCTTAGGGTCAGACAGTATATTTTGGGAGACAGAAGCCCATGCGGAGTGGATTTAGGCAGGAGAGGATTTGGGCAGAGTAGTGGATTTGGGCAGAGAACGTGGATTCCCCCAGAGCGTGTTTGTAGACAGCCGGTGTGAGATCGGGAATAAAGAATTGCTGTTTGAATCTACAAGCTGTGTGGAGACTCGTGATTTGTGCCCATCAAAAGACTGCGGCAGTAGAGCACTTTAATAGCATGTGTGAGCCACTGGGATGAATTCTTAGCACTGCATATAAATAAAAAAATAAATAAAATATAAATGTTTATGGACAACTGAAACATATTTAAAAAATAATACAGTTAGTTTACCCATTCATGTCCAATGTGTTTTCTTGTACTTTTTAGTAGTTTTCCCTGCAGAAGAAGGACAATCTTGGTTTTCTGTAATCTTTAATCATTTCTGAGCAGAGTGCACTTCTCAGTGCAGGTGTGGAGGTCTGCAGCCCAGGGTCTGGGAGTGATCTTCAGGGCTTGTCCTCAGCTCCCCATCAGGCCTCCCTGACCTTCTGAGACTCCATGCAGAGCACTTCCAGGGTGGCCCACCTCCTCTTCCCCATGACGAGGTGTGTTACCATGCATTCCTTTTGTTCTCCATTTTTGTCACCTTCATTTTATTTCATTAATGTAATTGTCCAAATTATTTTCTCATTTTTCCCACATTAATAATTCAAATCATAATTCAAAAAAAAAATTTTAGGTTCAAAGTGATTCATAATGTTGGAGTATTTATTCTCATGAACATGAAAAAAAATTCTCATGAGAAAAGTTCTCCACAACACTTTCCCAGGTTCATGACTACACCTGGCTACTCCCCCTGCTGATCCCCAGGACATGAGTGGTGCTGTCTCATGGTCACACACCATCAAACAGGAACCTGTTCCTGTTCTCACTGGGGCTCTTTTTTCTTTTTCAACAGATCAGAGTAGGGTCTTCATACCCACAGCTGACATTCTCCTAAACTTCTATTTTTACCCTGTGGTGTTTATATTTCATGTTCAGCACTGAAAGAAAGAACAAGGCACATTGTCAAAGAAAATGCCAATTTATTGAGGAATAGCTCTCCATATTTATAGAGCTGGGGGTGGTTTGACAGTTATGAGAGATTCATGGTTGAAGGGTTTGACAATTGACATGGGGTGCTTTCTGATTGGGGGTAAGGATCATGTGTGTCAGCAGGGCTAGTCTGATTGGTGGGTAGAGATCATGTGAGCCAGGAGGGCTAGGCTAATTCATGGGTAAGGATCATGTGAGCCAGCAGGGCTAGTCTGATTGGTGGATAAGGATCATGTGAACCAGCTAGGGTTAGTCTGATTGGTGGGTAAGGATCATGTAAGCCAGCAGCAATCACCATTAGATAGCAGGATCATGTGAGCGAGCAGGGCTCACGATTGGATGGTTCTTCTTCTTCTTCTTTTTTTTTTTTTTTTAAAGAGAGAGTGAGAGAGGAGAGAGAGAGAGAGAGAGAGAGAGAGAGAGAGAGAGAGAGAGAGAGAATTTTAATATTTATTTTTTTAGTTATCGGCGAACACAACATCTTTGTTTGTATGTGGTGCTGAGGATCGAACCCGGGCCGCACGCATGCCAGGTGAGCGCACTACCACTTGAGCCATATCCCTAGCCCCTGGATGGTTCTTCTTAGGGGATGGTGAAATTAGTCTTTGGAGCAGGGGCAACTCCCAACAATAACCCTGAAGTTAAACATTCCTTTGTCTAAAAATTAAATTGCCTTAGTCTTTTTGACATCTTCTATTGTGTTTCTTTCTTTCTTTTTAATTTAAATATCTTCATTTTGTTCATTCATTTTTATGTGTTGCTGAGATTGAACCCAGGGCCTCACATATGCGAGGGAAGCATGCTTCCACAGAGTCACAACCACAGCCCTATATTTTTTCTTCACAATTTCATAATCATACAAAAAATACTGACTGAATACACTGAAAGGAAGATTTTTTCATAGTTGAATACTTCCATAACAGCTCAGACCACTTCAATCCCAGGTTACCTCCATCATAATCTCCTCAGGCCTCTGTCATCCTGGGTCCTCTTTAGAACCTTGACAGGTTAAACACACTCACCCTTAGTAAAATGACCTCCCTGCTAAGCCTGCCTGGGCTCCTCTGAAAATGTGTATATCTCCTGGAGTAGATGGTGAGAAGCCAGACACAGGTAGGGTGCTGCTATTGCACAGTGAGGGTGTAGTTCAAGGGGTCCTATTCAGCCTTTGAGGCAGGACAAAATATATAAATGTTGAAAGAACACACAGTAGTATTGGTAAGGAATCACAAGCAGAACATTTAAGAAATATGGGATATCATAAAAAGACCAAATTTAAGAGTTACTGGGATAGAAGAAGTCATAGAGTTCATAACAAAGGAATAAACAATCTATTTAATGAAATAATGTCAGAAAACTTTCCAAACATGAAGAATGAATTGGAAATCCAAATTCAAGAAGCCTACAGAACACCAAATGTACAAAATCACAAAAGAGCCAGACCAAGGCACATTATAATAAAAATGCCCAACATACAGAATAAGGAGAGAATTTTAAAAGCCATGAGAAAAAAAAGAATCAAATTACAAATAGGGAAAAACCAATTAGAATAACAGCAGATTTTTAAACACAGACCTAAAAGCTAAAAAAACCTGGAACAACATATATGGTGCTCCTAAAGAAAATGGATGCCAACCAAGAATCTTGTATCCAGCAAAATTAAGCTTTAGGGGCTGGGGCTGTGGCTCAAGTGGTAGCGCGCTTGCCTGTCATGCCTGTGGCCCGGGTTCGAGCCTCAGCACCACATGCAAACAAAGATATTGTGTCCGCAGAAAAATAAAAAAATAAATATTAAAAATCTCTCTCTCTCTCTCTCTCTCTCTCTCTCTCTCTCTCTGTATCTCACTCTCTCTTTTAAAAAATTTAAGCTTTATATTTGATGAAGAAATAAAAACATTTCATGATAAACAAAAGTTAGAAGAATTTATAGCTAGACAACTGGCAATACAATACATCCTTGGAAACATATTTCATGAAGAGGAAAAACAAAAAAACAACAATGAAATCAGAAGAGGGAGGTAGTACCCTAAAAAAAAAACTAATCAAAGAAGAAAATCAAGTCAAGTTAAATAACAAAAGTAAATAAATATGGCTGGACATGCAAAACATGTCTCAATAATAACCCTGAATATTAATGGCTTAAACTCATCTATCAAAAAACATTAGCCAGCAGATTGGATTAAAAAAATCAGCAATATGTTGCCTCCAGAAGACTCATCTGTTAGTAAAAGACATACACAAACTGAAAATGAAAGTTTGGGAAAAATCATACCACTCACATGGACTGTGGAAGTAAGCAGGGGTTTCTATTCTCATGTAAGTAAAGTAGACTTCAAGCCAAAGTTAATCAAAAGGGAAAAAGATGGAAATTATATACTGCTCAAGGGAACCATACCAACAAGCCATAACAATCATAAATATATATTCCCCCAAACAATTGAGCAGCTATGTTCATCAAATTTTTCTCAAGAGTTAAATTGACCAAAACACAATAATCTTGGATGACTTTAACACACCTCTCTCACACCTGGATGGATCTTCCAAACAAAAATTGAACTAAAAAAGAACTATAGATCTCAATAATACAATTAATAACTTTGACTTAACTGACATACATATAATATAACAACCAGCATCAAGGGGCTACACCTTCTTTTCAGCAGCACATGGATCCTTCTCTAAAATAGACCATATAAATTGCCACAGAGAAACTCTTAGCAAATACAAAAGAGTAGAGATACTACCCTGCATTTTATCAGATCATAATGGAATGAAATTTGAAATCAAAGATAAAATAAAAAATAAAAATTACTCCAACACCTAGAGACTGAACAATATGTTACTGAATGAATAATGGGTTGCAGAAGATATCAAGGAGGAAATTGAATAATTCCTAGAGGCAAATGAGAACATAGACACAACATATTGAAATCTCTGGGAAACTATGAAAGTGGTACTAAGAGGAAAGTTCATTGCATGGAGTTCATTACTTAAAGAAGAAAAAGTCAACAAATGAATAACCTCGCACTACATCTGAAAGCTCTAGAAAAAGAAGAACAAATCAACAACAAAAGCAGTAGAAGACAAGAAATAATCAAAATTAGAGGTGAAATTGAAGCAAAAGAAACAACTGAAAAAACTGAAAAAATAAAAAGTTGGTTCTTTGAAAAATTAAAAAAAATGACAGATACTTAGCCATGCTAATGAGGAGAAAGAGAGAGAAAAATCAAATTATCAGCATATGTGATAAAAAAGGTACTATCACAACAGATACTACAAAAATAAAGAGGATAATTAGAAATTATTTTGAAAACATACACTCCATTAAAGTATAGGATATTGAAGGCAATGACAAATTCTTAAGTCATACAATTTTCCCAGGATGAAGTAGGATGATATATACAATTTGAACAGACCAATATCAAGTGATGAAATGGAAGACATCATCAGAAGTCTACTACCAACCAAGAAAAGCTCAGGACTGGATGGATACAAAGACAAATTCTACAAGATCTTTAAAGAAGAAGTAACACCAATAGTCTTCAATTTATTTCAGTAAATAGAAAAAGAGAGAGCATTCCCAAATGTATTCTATGAGGTCAATATCATCCTGATTCCAAAAACAGGCAGAGCAGAGACACATCAAAGAAAGAAAACTTCAGACCAATATCTCTAATGAACATAGATGCAAAATTTCTCAATAAAATTCTGGCAAATCAAATACAAAAACATATCAAAAATATCATGCACCAAAATCAAGTGGGATTCATCCCAGAGATGTAAGGTTGGTTCAACATATGAAAATCAATAAATGTAATTCATCACATCAATAGACTTAAAGACAAAAATCATATGATCATCTCAATAGATGCAGAAAAAGCATTTGACAAAATACACCTCCTTCATGTTCAAAACACCAGGAAAACTAGGGATAACAGGAACATATCTCAACATCATAAAGGCTATCAACACTAAGCCCCAGGCCAACATCATTCTAAATGGAGGAAATTTAAGGCATTTCCTCTAAGGACTGGAACAAGACACGTATGCCCTCTTTCACCACTTCTATTTAACATTGTTCTTGAAGCACTGGGCAGAACAATTAGACAGATGAAAGAAATTAAAGAGATACATGGGAAAACAAAAACTCAAATTGGCACTAGTGGCTGATAATATGATTCTATACCTAGAATATCCAAAAAGCTCCACCAGAAAATTTATAGAACTAGTAAATAAATTCAGAAAAGTAGCAGGATATAAAATCAACACCCATAAATCAAAGGAATTTCTGTATATCCGTGACAAATCCTCTGAGAAGGAAATGAGAAAAACTACCCCATACATGATAACCTCAAAAAAAAGATACTTGGGAGTCAACTTAATGAAAAAAGTGAAAGAACTGTACCAATGAAAACTACAGAACCCTAAAGAGAGAAATCAATGAAGATCTTAGAATATGAAAAGATCTAATTTGCTCTTGGATAGGCAGAATTAATATAGAAATAACCATACTACCAAAAGCACTATACAGATTTAATGAAATTCCAATCAAAATCCCAATGGTATTCCTCATAAAAATTGAAAAAACAATCATGAAATTTATCTGAAAAATAAGATACCCAGAATAGCTAAAGTAATCTTTAGCAGGAAGAGTGAAGCAGGTGGCATTACTATACCAGGACTTAAACTTAAACAATAGTAACAAATTCACCATGGTATTGGCACCAAAACAGACTGGTAGAACAATGGTACAAAATAGAGGACATAGAGACTAACCCACAAAATTACAATTATGTAAAGGTGCCAAAACTATGCATTGAAGAAAAGATAGCCTCTTCAAAAAATGGTGCTGGGAAAACTGGAAATTCATACACAAAACTCAAAGTGGATCAAGAACCTAGGAATTAAACCAGAGACCCTGAGCCTAATAGTAGGCCCTAATATTCATCACATGGGATTAGGCCCCACCTTCCTTAATAAGATTTCTATAGTACAAGAATTAAAACTAAGAATCAATAAATGGGATGGATTCAAATGGAAGAGTTTCTTCTCAGTAAAAGAAACAATCTGTGAGGTGAATAGAGAGCCTACATCTTGGGAGCAAATTTTTACCCCTCATACATCAGATGGAGCACTAATCTCTAGCGCATATAAAGAACTCAAAAAGCTAAACACCAAAATTGAAATAATCCAATCAATATTTAGGCCAAGGACCTGAACAGACACTTCTCAGAAGAGGGTATACAATCAATGAACACATTTATGAAAAAATTTTCATCACTGCTAGAAATTATAGAAAAGCAAATAAAAACTATTCTAAGATTTCATCTTTCTCCTTTAAGAATGGCAGCTATTATGAAGACAAACAACAATAAGAGTTCATGAGGATGTGAGGAAAAAGGCACACTCATACATGGATGGTGGGACTGAAAATTGGTGCAGCCAATATGGAAAGCAGTATGGAGATACCTTGGAAAACTTGGAATGAACCACCATTTGACTCAGCTATCCTTTTTTTTTCAGTCTATACCCCAAAGACTTAAAAATAGCATACTGTAGCAAAACAGCCACATCAATGTTTATAGCAGCACAATTCACAATAGCCAAACTGTGGAACCAGGCTACATGCCCTTCAGTAGATGAAGATATAAAAAAAAAAAGTGGCATGTACACACAATGGAATATAACTCAGCAGTAAACGAGAACAAAATCATGGCATTTGCAGGTGAATAGATGGCACTGGAGAAGATAATGCTAAGTGTAGTTAGCCAATCCCAAAAAACAAATGCTGAGTGTTTTCTCTGAAGTAAGGAGATTGACTCATAGTGGGTAGGGAGGGGGAGCATAGGAGGAATAGATGTACTCTAGATAGGGAAGAGGGATGTGAGGGGAAGAGAGGGGGCAAGGAATTAGCAAGGATAAGACAGAGGGATGGGAGGGGAAGGGAGGGAGCAGGATGTTAGCAAGGTTGGCAGAATGTGAGGGACATCAGTATCCAAAGTACATGGATGAAAACATGAATTGGCACGAACATAATTTATATGCAAAGAGACATAAAAAATGTGCTCTATATGTGTAATAAGAAAGAAAATGCTTTTGGCTGTCATTTATTAAAAAAGTAAAAAAAAAATGTGCTCTATGTGTGCAAAATAAATTATAATGAATTCTGCTGTCATATATAACAAATTAAAATTTAAAAAATAAATAAATAAAACACTACAAGCAACAAAAACAACAAAATGACTATCACAAATAAAGATAGAAGTTTACATTACAAATTCAAGAAAAGTGAGGGGAAATGTAAGAGTTGGCATGACCCAGACACATGTGCCAGAAAATTATCGTCCATTTCTCCATGATTATTAGGACTAAGTCATTAGCACAACACTACAGGAGTAAGATGTGTGGAAGACAAACCATCAGAAAGCTGACATCAATTCATGGACATAATCAAAGACTGGCCCCTGTCATGGCCAAAGAATCACAGGCTGCTGTTTTCTGTGGAAAGATGTGAATGTTGGGACACAGGGTGAATTAACCATTGCCCTCTTTTTACTTCACAGAAAGGAGTCTCTTCTTCTTGCCTGGTCCAGATGGACAAAATTATTACTGTTAAATTCTTTACATTTCGAGAATTGGCGCACGGAGCCCGGTGGAGGGAGTGTATTCCCAGGAAATGTGTGTAGAGTGCCAGTGAGAGTTCGGGAATAAAGAGTTGCTGTTTGAACATTCAAAAAAAATTCTTTACATTTTGGCTACAATTTCTTTAGGATTTGATTTTTTAAATATATTTTGAAAGTAAATAAATTGGCAAATTATGTATCACAGTGTTTACAAGTAGGTTCTACACTGTTCTGAATAAGAGCAAATTATATAAGAATAAATTATCTCCTAGGGTTTTCTTTGGTGTCAGAATTTGATATAAGTAATTGAAATATGGGTTGATTTTTTAAAATACATAACCACAAATGATTTCAGCAAATATATTTAATTATATTTAATCATTAATAGATGCATTGATGAAATTACACATTCTCTAATAGCTCCATGTAAATGATATGGTAAGAAACAGAAAAATAACTTATGATAACTCAGCTTCTAATAATGTAATAGAAAGGTAGACAATGTAACTTGTAAAGCATAAATATGCAGAGTATTGTATCTAATTAAGAACCAAGATCAATGAAATTAGCATGATGCTGAAACATTATCTTTATTATTTCCCTGAAAATAACTGCCTTTACATTACTCTCCTCACAGCTTCCTTTACCTGTTTATTCCTGAGACTGTAGATAGAGGATTCAGGAAGGGAGGAATCATGGTGTAAAAGGCAGAGAGAACCATGTACTTGAGGGTGTCAGAGGTTGCTGAGCACCTCAGGTACACACCTGAGCCAGAACTGAGGAAGATGGACACCACGAGGATGTGAGGGGTGCAGGTGGAGAAGGCCTTCCCTGGGGCTCTGGTGGGAAATTTCAGCACAGCAGAAAATATGTGAATGTATGACATGGCAATAAAAAGGAAGCAGCCACCACAAATGACCACAGCAGAGACAAGAATAAGGACCACATTACTGGTGGTGTCAGAGCAGGAGAGCCTCAGCAGAGAGGGGACATCACAGAAGAACTGGTGGACCACGTTTGACTGGCAGAAGGACAGCTGGAATGTGTTCCCAGTGTGCACACCTGCATACAGCAGACCACTGAGCAGGAAAGCCAGGGTCACGCGGACATAAAACTGGCAGTTCATGATGAGGGGGTACTGGAGGGGCTGGCAGATAGCAACATAGCGGTCCCAGGCCATGATGGAGAGAATCAAAATCTCTACATATGCACAAAAAAGGACCAAGAAGATCTGCGTTGCACAACCAGTAACTGAAATGACCCAGTTGATAGTGAGAGAGTTGACAAAGGCATTGGGGACAGTGATGGAAATGAAGCACATGTCCAAAATTGACAGGTTCCTGAGGAAGAAGTACATGGGTGTGTGCAGGTTCTGGTCAACAGTGGTGACAGTGACAATGAGAAGGTTCCCTAACAAGGTACCCAGGTAGGTCATTGGGAATACTGTGAAATAGAGAAAACTCAGATTCCAGCCTTCAGGAGAGCCAAGGAGGAGAAATTCAGTTACCATGGTGGAATTGGCCATTTGATGCAAAATCTTGTTGCCTAATAATATAAATAGATGTGAGAGAGAGGAAGAAAAAAATAACTAATACAATTATTTTACATATTCACGTCCAGATTGTTTTCTTGTATTTTGCATTAGCTTTTCCCACAGAGGAAAGGTCACTCTTTTTCTCTGACATTTTTAAACATTATTAAGCATAGTGCAACTCCCAGTGCAGGAGTGTAGGTCTGCAGCCCAAGATCTGTGTGTGACCTTCAGAGCTTTTCCTCAGCTCCTCATCAGACCTCCTCTGACCTCCTGAGACTCCCATGCAGAGTACTAGCAAGCATTGGTCACCTTCTTTCCTGTTTGAGACCTGTGTGACAGTGCGTTCTTTAATGCTCTGTAATTTAGTTACCTCACTGTCTTCCATAAATGAAAGTTCACCACTTTTTTGCCTTTGTATACACACTAAATATTTCAAATTATAATTTATAAATATTTCTGTAGGTATGGTTTCAGAGACTTTATCATCATGAACATAAAAAACTCAGACATACTCACCAGACCTGTTTCAGCTCCCCCAGGGACTATTTTTTTTTCCAGTAGATGAGTGTAAGGTCTTTAGATACTGACATTCTACAAAACATCTACTTTTTACCTTAATATATTTTTACTCATTCCTCAGCACCATAAAGTTGAAGATTCCTTTGACTACATAATAATTGTTCCTTTTCTTTTTGACACTTCCCCTTATATACCAATCTTCTTAAAGTTATCATAAGTGTACAGAAAGTTACTGACTGCATACCCTAAAAAGAATGTTTTGTTCATAGTTATAACACTCCTGTAACACCTCAGACTGGTTCAATCCTTTGTCACCAAAATCATTATCTCCTCAGTCCTCTGCAACCTGAGTCCATTTCAGCACCTTGCCAGGTTAACCACACTCACCCTTGGAAAAGAGACTTTCCTGCTGAGCCTGCCTTGCTGCTCCGAAAATGTGTGTGTTCCCCAAGGTCATTGGTGGGTGTCCAGTCTTGTGAACATTACTGTTTATTTCACAGTGTTGGTGAAGTTCAAGGGGTCCTACTTAATCTACCTGAAATCTTTTGCTAGCCGCATCCCCCATTCCTCCCTGACACAAAACTGAACTCAAACTTCAGTGACCTCCTTGTTCACAGCATACCCTGGATCTTGGTGACCGAGCCTCTTTTCTACCAAGACATATTGATTTAGTTTTCCCCATTACTATATACTGCTCTTTAAAGAGGCTAAAATGCAACTTTTTCTCCAAATCCCTTTCTTAGCCTCTAATTTTTCTTATAAATTTCTGTTAGTGTTAGAAGTCAACATGTTATTTTACTTTTTAGTAGATCTATATATACTAGTCAACCAAATCACTGGTATAAATTCCTTGATTTTTGAATGTTGTATCATTCATCTTTTTATTCTCTTAGTAGCAAGTAAGTGACTTCATGCATAGTAGTTAATAAAAAATGCAATGTAGCACAATTGACTAACTGCTAACATGAACTAAGATTCTTTATTCCACTAATTTACAAGTGAGTACTTTCTAAATCAGTGGTGCCCATTCTTCACTTCTGTAAGAAATACAGTGTGTGTTCATTTGAAATAACATATCCCCACTTCTGTGCAGAAAGATTTTTTTCAAAGCAGGCAATCTTGACAAATATTTACTAAGGATTTATAATATGGCAAAATCTGATGCAGATACTGAGTTTTAGTAAAAGATTGTTTTTTAAAAAACATTATTTCAGTACTGTGGAGGAAAAAATAAAATGATACATATATAAAAATTCAAATTAATATGAAAACATCTGAATATGATATATGATGAGACTAATAAGGAAACCTGCCAGACTTTTACCCTTTAACCTGGATTCCAGGAGCTACAGGAGCTCCTGTTGATCACCTCAGGACATCTTGTAAAATACAATTGGACATTAAGATGGGTTCAAATCTAGAAGGTGCATAAAACTACAAAGACATTTTCTTTCTTTATTATTGTTTTCTACACTAAGGCAAATACTGCCTTTCCATCTCCAATAGAACTTATCAAATTCTCCACAAACCAGTTTGAGTTACATTAATTACTTGATGCCCTCCTTTGTGTGATTTAGGTATGGTTTCAAAAATTCTTCTTAATTTAAATTTCTTTTTTCATGTATCAGTCTTCAAAAACTTCCATTTATGGAGCATCATTCCAAAGTCATGTATAAATACAATAAAATAAATGTACAAAGCACCACCTAATTTTTACAGAGAGCCTCAGATAATTTCAGTAGATTCTAAAGATAGGATGACTTTTTGAACCTGGATTTTTAAAATAAAAGTATGGCTTAGATTGCATAGATTGGCCTTAATATTTTGGTGTGATTCAATTCTACATTCTCATTTAAGGGGCAAAAATGCTTATAGAGGATTCTCTCATAATGACAATAAGTTGAAGATATGAATAACAGAAAGTGTTGGTAGACTTGAGAGTCAGCACAATGTTTGTGAGGAGAACTAGCATGTTTTAACTCCAGGAACATGAAGAGGGACTGCCCAGGTGCTTTCTCTGTAACTGGTAAAAGCTGAGAATTTTCTCTTTTTAATTTCTCTTGATAATGTTTCAAATAATGAATTACATAATGAATAGAGCACTTCAAAACTGCAAATATTACTTGGTTTGGAAGACACAAGAATAAATTATTTTCTAAATTATATTTTCCATATTAGGAATTATTGATTAGTGTTCTTATAAGGCATTAAAAATGCTGAGGCACATATATTCTGAAAATAAAAATATGTTTCCAAATGTTGCACAACATTATTTTTATATTTATTCCACTGGAATCACACATCCTCATAGTCATACATAGCATATATTTAGTATAAAAACTTAAGAGTACAATTGAAAACTTGGGCATAGTGGTGCATGCCTATAACTCCAGCAGCTCAGGAGGCTGAGACAGGAAGATTTCAAGTTCAAAGCTAGCCTCAGCAATTTTTCAAGACCCTGTCTCAGAATAAATGTTCAATAGGGCTTGGAAGTTGCTCAATGATTAAGCAGCCCTGGGTTCAATCCCTGACACCAAACAAACAAAGAATAAATAATTGAAAACATGTTTTGTGAACAAAAGAAATAAGATTAATATTCAAAATATTTCAAAGAATATTGCCTACTACATTAAATATTTTTCCCATAGTTATTGACTTAGGTGCATGTGTATCAGATATATAAAATCATTCCTATCTACCTATCTATCCTATACCATGTTTTGCATTTCATTCTTGTTGTCTTAATGTGAATGTTTTTATTAGTCTTCTATGGAATTTCTGTGCAGACTACTTTGGGCATTATCCAAGTGTACTAATAGTTAAAGTAATCTGAAGAAAAGAATTTTAAACCAACAAGAAGCAACACAAAGAACTATTACACACTTTACTTCCACACACCATGCAGATGTCCCCATGGTCTCTGTGTTTCTATTATAGTGGACGCAATCACAGCGAACATCATAATGCAGTTATAAGGACTCTCTGTGCTTTCTGTGTTCTTCACAGAATTCACAAAGCTTTTCCTGGGCTACCTGACTCTTTGGATGAAATTGAAATTTGCAGAGCAGAATAATTATGAATCTTAGATGCATTTTGACTCTAAATGCCAAGTACTCACTCCTGAGTGTCACCTGTTCTCCATGATGTTGCAGTACCAAATCTCTCCTTGGCTTCACCCATCCACTGTGTCTGCAGCCAGGGTGGATCTGTCCAGTCAGCCAGGTGCCTTGTGGGATGTGGGGAGCTCAGTCACTACTGCTTTATGTGAGCATGGTACCAGGCCAGTGGGAGCAGGGCCCCTGGTAGCCCAGAGCTCAGGCTGCAGGACCAGCAGGAGGCCTGAGCCCACCACCAGGCAGTGTACCTGCAGAGCCCAGGAGAGAGGACCTGGCCACATGCCAGTATGGACAGTGGATGACACATGGGAACTCCTCTGCTGGGCATTGACTTTAGTCGTTATTGAAAAACCAATGACACTGAGGAGAGAATGATGGTGTTCACTGGGTGTGTTTTCGTCTCTGCCCTCCTTCACCTCAGTGTCAGTTCCCAGTAGGTGTTTGTATGGATTAGTTAACATTAAGTGTGGTGGGCAGCTCTCACTCATTCACCAACCTGTAAGAGGAAAACATCTAAAACTACCTCCAGTTCAGCAGCAAAAGTTTCTTATCATTAAGATGAAATCCACATGATTTAAAATTAACCTTTGTAACAGTTTATGGTTCTCACGTCAGTGTGAGTTACCACACTGCATAATTGTACAATTTCTAGCTACATCTTTTCCAAAATAATTTTTACTTCAAAATGACCACCTAACCCATTACATATATTGTCCATATAATCCCTAATTGCAGTCACTGGAAACTAAATGTATTTTGTATCCTTGAATTTACATATTTGTGAAATTTCATATAAATAAAATCACTCAGTATATGATGTGTATTCTGGCTGAAGTGAGTATAACATCATTGAAATTAGTCCACCTTATAGCATGTATCATTTGATCATTTCTTAAAGATGAAAAAAAACCATTATTTGCATATGGCAGAAATATTTTAATCAACATATCTATTGGTGGACATATGTTTTTCATTCTCTAGTATAATTTGACTGATTTGTTTGGTTACCTTATATTTTGTCGTATTTGACCTCTCTAGTAAACACTCTACACACTCTATGATTATGTTTAGAACCTGTTTTGGTGAGCTTTGCATTGCTGTGACAAAAATACCTGAACAAAAACAAAAAACAGCAGGCACTGTGGCACATGCATATCATCCCAACAGCTCCTGAGGCTGAGGCAGGAGAATTGTGAGTTCAAAGCCAGCCTCAGCAACAGCAAGGCACTTAGAAACTCAGTGAGGCCCTGTCCCTAACTAAAATACAAAATAGGGCTGGGGATATGCCTCAGTGGTTGAATGATCCTTATTTCACTACCCAGTACTGAAAAAAAAAAAAATCCTTAGATGCTCTCAGCCACTTTCCTGATGTCTCTGTGAAATGCTTAGCATCTCTTTAGGTGCTGGTATCTATTACAATTACACCTTCCTTGGCCCTAGTTTCTTAAACAATCCCTTCAAATCTCTGATCCAATTTAGATTTTAACTCTACCAATATAAACAACTGCTTTATTATAATGCAATATATCTCTGGTATTAATATAAATATTCTAAAGTCTTTATAAAACTTAGAGAAGTTTGAATGTTCTGGCATAATATTCTCAGTCATAAATATTACTGTGAAACACACTCTAGAATAAGTTACTACATTTTCATGGTGGTTGCTAAACTCACATCAAATTTCTAACTATGTGTTGTTCTAAGTCTTTTGTCTTCTGAAGTTTTGATTTTATAAAGCACTCAAAACACACCATCACAATAAAGGATCTAACAAGTACTCTTAAATATTGTTTCCTTAAAGGGAAGAGTTAATATTTCAGAAGAGCTCTCTTTCCAATACATATCTTTCACATAATTTATATTACTATAAAATCTATTTCTTTGTTTATGACTAATACACAAAGAAAATGTTTTTGCTAAATTCTGCAGAAATTTTATACCATTCTCATGCACCTGCAGGGTTTTGTGTTATTTGACACAAGATTTGAGATATCACAAATTCTTATACCAATGTTTCCTTTTTTTGTATCTATTGCTACCAGATATTATGATATAAAACATCTTAAAACAGGTGTTAAATATCCAACATCTTTCATCAAGAGGGACACCTTTCAATAGAACACGTGTTTGCTTCTTAGTTTGAATCCATGCCACTTGTTGATTCTTGATTTTCCTTCTTGAGCTTTAGGAGTCTTGTTAAGGAAGTCCAGGACTAAGCTGATATGATAAAAATTTGGGCCTACTTTTGGAATGGAGTCAAACTAAAAAGCTTTTTCTCAGAAAAGAAACAAACAATAACATGAAGAAACATCCTACATAATGAGAGAAAATCTTTACAACGTGCAACTCAGGTACAGCGCTAATCTCCAGGATATATAAAGAACTCAAAAAACTTAACTCAAAAAAATGAGAGGAAAAAAAACCCAAATAATCCAATCAACAAACGTGCTAAATAACTGAGCAGACACTGCACAGAAGAGGAAATACAATTGATCAACAAATATGTGAAAAATATTCAACCTCTGTAGCAATTAGAGAAATGTAAATTAAAACTCCTATCAGAATGGAAATCATCAAGAATACAACTAAGCATTGCGAGGAGGTGGGTGAAAAGGTACACTCATACATTGCAGGTGGGACTGCAAATAGGTACAAACACTCTGGAAATCACTATCAAGATTCTTCAGAAAATTTAGAATGACAGAGTGGTTCTTTGTGCAAGCGGCCATATTATCTATATCAATAGATTATATTAGGTCCTTAGTACCATAACCACATTATTGTTTGGAGTATCAATGAGGTTGCTTATTCTGCAGTTACATTTCACAGTTACAATTTGCAATGTCAGGAGCTTTGTGCAGCTCTCCAGAAAGTCCATTGTCTGAAGTTACTATTAGGTGGGCAGCTCCGGGAGCACAGGAGCTTGATGAAACATTGTAGTTATCTAGCCAGCAAATTCTTCTATTCCCAGGAGCTATGTGCCTAAAATCAAGATTGAAACCCTCGTGAAGAGCATTACTCCACTGGCCAGGCATCCTTTGTCTTTAACATGGAAGTTTTCCTGCAGCCAGGCATTCTGCACCTTTGCACAGAAACTTCCTATCCACCAAGCATGCCACAGTCATGAAGTTAATCAGAGACCCAATCTCAAATGCAGAACTCCTACAAACCACCACTTGAGGACAATGTAGGCAAACAATTGTGACACAGCCACATCAATATTTATGGCAGCTCAATTCACAATAGCTAAACTATGGAACCAACCTAGGTGCCCTTCAACAGAATGTATAAATAAATGTGGTATATATAATTAGAATATTACTCAGCATTAAAGAAGAATGAAATTACAGCATTTGCAGGTAAATTGATGAAGCTGCAGAAAATCATGCTGATGGAAATAAGCCAGTTCGTAAAAACCAAAGGCCCAATGTTTTCTCTGATACATAAATGCTGGTCTGTAATAGTGGAAGGGGTAGGGAAAAATGGAGAAACTTTAAATTGGACAGAGGGGAGTTATGGTAGGAGATTGTGGGGTGGGAAGACAGTGGAATGAGGACATTATTATTCTATATACACGTGTGATTGCACCACACATGACTCTGCCTCATGTACAGCCAGAGGATGAGAAGTTGTGCTCCAATTATGTACAATGTGTCTAAGTGCCTTTTGCTACTATGTAAAACTAATTAATTAGGACAAATAAAATAATTACCATCTATAAAAAAGAACTGGTGTGTATAATTTAATTTCTTTCCAACTTTTTACATTAAATTTAAAATTAATTTAACTAGCCCTCTCGTCTATGTAAAATGTCCAATAGTACTCACTAGGATTCAGTAAGCTATAGTTATAGAGAAAATGCATATAAAGGTGGAGTGTACAGACTTTAACTGAGGTTCATTGAATGTCTTTCTATTCTAGCAGGGAACACTGGAGCAGTCAGAACCAGAAGCCATGGGACACAGTGTGGGGATGATTGGATCCTGTTAAGCAATTCAAAGCTTCTTGCAGCAGTAGGTGCTGGGGTGCTCATCTGCTCCTACCACAAGAATTCTTTTGCCTAAAAACTTTAATAAGTGTATTCATCAATTAATCATATATGTTTATTATTTTGTATTTTCTTAGGTAATAAGTACATTTATATTTTTCTCCATATTTTCATATTAGTGTAATGGTGAAAAATAATTGGTTTTCAGAATTTGTAATTTAAAATCTTGATTGTGATATTATATAAATATTTTTTCTCATTGTGTTATATAAGTAATACTAGATAAACTTGTTCTTAAGAATATGTCAGTTATTATTGCTAATTATCAAAGTATATGCCAGTGAGGGCATAGAATACTTGGAGAGAAATATCTTGTGGGAGGTGATGAAAGACTGCTACAAGACAGGTGTGGTGGTGCAAGCCTGCAATCACAATGCCTAAGGAGGCTAAGGCAGGAGGATCAGAGGTATCAAGACAGAATTAGCAATGAAGCAAGGCCTGAAGCCACTTAACAAGTCTCTGGTCTAAGTAAAACACACAAAAAAGGGACTGGGGATGAGAACTTAAGTTCAATCTTTGGTTAAAAAAAAGAAGAAGAATGAAAATAATGATGATGATGATGATGATAATCATCATCATCATCATCATCATTATCATCATCATCATCATCATCAGAGAGTGCATACACTGCCATAAAGTTTTAGGGGACAAGTATAGACAGATGTATTTTAAGAAGTACAGTAACCTGAGGGAAATTTAAGAGTTTACCCAAGTAAGAAATTTAGGACAAAAAATAATGATCCACCATGTCATAATTTTGAGGCCTGGCACATTAGCGTAGATGTCACAGAAGTAAGATGTAGGAGGTAAACCATCAGGGCTGACCTGCAACTCATGCTTCAGGCTTTGTCCCCCATACTGAGCCACTCATTGACATAATAAAAGACTGTCAGTGGCCACTGCCAGAGAAGTACTGGGTGCTCTTCCTGGTGGATGGGTTTGACTGTAGGGATACAGGGTGTGGTAAACATGGCCCTATTTATTCATTGACAAGGAATTACTCTTCTCATGTGACAAATAGATTGGTTATAACTTCTTAGGATTTAATTATTGCATATATTCAAAGTAGTTAAATTGATACAGTTATGTACCACAGTGCTTAGAAATTTGCTTGACATTTCTCTAAATAATAGCACATTATGGGAGTGTAAGTTTTTTTCAGATTTGATTGCTAAAATTTTCCTCTGTGATAGTACTTGATACAAATACTGCAATGTATTTCATGGATCTTTAATGCATGTCTCCACAAATGATTTCAACAAACATATTAAATTATATTTACTCATTAAAAGATACATTGATTAAATTACACATTGTATAAAGGATTCATGAAATAATAGGTAAATTTAAAAAATCAAATAATAAAAAATCTCATATTCAAATGAAGTGACATTAGAGTAGGCAGTTTAACTTGTGTCACACAGATATGAAGAACATTTGACCAAATCTTGAATTTCACTCAGAGAAATTAGGATGATGCTTAAAGGCAGCATTATCATTTCCCTGAGAACAACAGTCTTTGCATTACTCTCCTCACAGCGTCCTTTACCTGCTTGTTCCTGAGACTGTATTGTTGTGTAATTGTCTGGATCTAGGAAAATAAAGGTTTTCTGGAACATTACTTGAGGAGTTCAAGTTCATTTCAGTTCCCTGGAATGTTTTCAGAAGACATGGTGACACTTCTCTTTAAATGTTTGATAGAACAGTAGTGAATCCATGAGCTGCTGGAGTTTTCTTTACTGAAAACTGATTTTCCTGATTCAAGTTTATTGGTCATATTGATGTCCAGGTCTTATATTTTCTCATAATTCAGTTCTGGTATGTTATATTTGTCCCAAATTTAATGCTTTCTTGTAGATTTTCCAATATGTTGATATGTGTTTGTTGATAAGAGTTGCTAGTAGGCCTTACCATTTCTGTAGCATTAGTAAAAAGGTCTCCTTTTTATTTTCTAATATTTTATTCATTTGGAGCATTTTAATTGTTAGTATAACTAAAGATTTGTTACTTTTGTTTCTATTTTCACAAACAACCTTTTGTATCATTGATATTTTTATTGGTATTTTGTATTGATTTCTTATTTCTGAATCAATGTTTTATCATTTCTTTCCAACTGCTTTTAATATGTGTGGGTGTATTTTTATATTGTCGTGGTAAGGGTCTGCACTTAGACTTTCTGCTTCTTTGATGCAGGCATTTAGTGCAACACCTTCTACCATAGTAGTGCTTCATGAATGTCATAGGTTTTGCCTTGTATGGTTCTATTTTCATTAATAATCTTAGTAAAAGGGGTGTTTTCCAGTGGCTTCTAATGTCTCTCATTTAAAGTTAGCCTATTCTTGATTTTTAAAAAAGAAGTTTGATCTTCAGGACAAAGTCCATACATAAAATTTTTCCCAGTTTTAGAAGTGTGAAAGAATGATCAATCAACAGACTATGACCACATATAAAATGTCAGACATTTTCACACATAATACATGAAAGGTATACAGTTCAGGCAGCATCTAGGTCGGTTGATCTTGGGATTCACTTTTGCCAATATTTGATGGACAAGTTTGTGCATATGATATTGGACTAACTGTTGCTCTTGTCAGCAGTATGTGACTGCACTGATTTCTCTCAACTGTAGCTACAAGAGTTTGACAAACTGACCTGAAGTTTATGACTAGTCAATATCATTTTACATAATATGATTTTACTCTGTGTTCAGCAGCACAAAGTTGAAGATTCCTTTGACTATACAATAATTTCCTTTCCTCTTCTTGACACTTCATTTTATTCCTTTCTTTTCAATGGCATCACAAGTGTACAAAAAGATACTGCCTGTATATCTTAAAAGGAAGGTTTTGCTCATAGTTGTAGCACTTCTGCAGTAGCTGAGACAAGTTCATTCTCACATCACCGACATTGTCATTTCCTCTGTCCTCTGCAAATCTGGGTCCTCCTCAATAACTTGACAGGTTAACCACACTCACACTTAGAAATGTGACCTCCTGCTGAACCTGCCTTAGCTCCCCTGGAAATGTGTGTGTCTCCCATGGTCAGGGGTGGGTGGCCAGACACAGGTAGGCTGCTGTTAATTTCACAGTGTGAGTGATGTTCAAGGTGGCCTACTCCCTCTACCTGCAATCTGGGTCTTGCTACATCCCCCATCTCTCCCTGTCACAAACCTGAATCTCACTTCTGAGGGACCTCCTTGTTCACAATCTACCCTAGAAATTGTTGACAGAGCCCCTTTTCTACTGTGACATAATGATTTAAATTTACCCATTACTATGTAGTGGGCTTTAAAGAACAGTCAAATTCAAAAAATTCTCTGGAAACTGCTTTTCAATCTCAATTTTTTTCCACTCTTGTGTAGTGTTAGAAATCAGCTTGTTGTACTACCTTTCACTACGTCAGTAGGTATTCATCAGCCAAATCACTGGTGTAAATTTTTTTGATTTGGGACTTTGTATCTTAAACTTTATACCCTTTTAGGAGCAAGTGCATTACTTCCTGCACAATAGTTAAAGCCTGGTGGCTTTACTGACTGACCATTTCCCTGCTACTAATTTGCAAAGGAATAGCTCCCAAGCAGACTCAGCCCCTTTTCCACTGCTGTAGCACACACAGTGTATGTTGTTCAAAGGCCATGCAAGCCCAGGGGCCCGTGCACTTGCAAGGGAAGGTCTCTGAAAAGCTGTAATCACTCAAAAAGCATTGTTTATGACACAAATATGGCCACCGGTATTTCAGATGGTGAAGTTTTTGAAAGAAGAAAATATTGACATTTTTAAGTATTTTGATTACCATGACAGAAAAAATACAATAATATAATATGTAAGCATGTAAATCCATATAACAAATTCAGAAGGTGATGGGTGAAGAGACAAATTCAGCTTTTCACTTCTGTACTGACTTTCAGGCCTTGTAGGGGGTCCTTTCTGAACAGCCCTAGACATTTGTGTCAAATACAAGATGGAAAAATATATATGTTTTCAGGATATGGAAGCTCACTAGAATTATAGAGATATTTTTGTTTCTATTTTTTTTCCTACTAAACAGTGTAGTATTTTAGTTTCTCCAAAAGAACTTATCAAATTCTCTAGTAAAGTAGTTTGAATTATATAACTTAATTGATATATTTCTTTGATTCTGTTGTTTAAAAATTATTCTCTAAATTTGACTTACTTTTTTTATGGATCATTCCCACAGGAAACTTCAGATTATGGTGATCGTAAAATACATATATGAATCACATCCTAGGTTCCATACAGCCTCACATCCTATAGATCTACAAAATATGAATACTTTATGAACCTAATTTTTTTAATTAAGGAATAAGCTTTATGTTCTGAAATTTGATTTCAATAATTTTAGAGTGTTCAGAACTACATTCTCCTTTAAGGGAGAAAAGGTTTATTGAAAATTCCCTCTGAAAAACCATAAGATGGTTCATAAGTAAAACAAATCTCTGTTAGCAAGAGGGTCATGAAAAGGAGTATGAGGAGAAGTAAGCATATTTTTAATGCCAATGATTTGAAGAAAGACTGCTGCAAGTACTTTTCTCTGTATGTGGGGAAGCTGGTGTTTCCCCTTTGGTTCTTCTCTTTATACTGATTAAAATAAGGAAATTTAAGTATGGTAAATTGATTGCATGTAAAAAATGCAAAAGATTGCTTGGATTGTAAGGTACAGGAATTAATTACTTTATAAATTTCTTTTTTCCCCCCTATTATCAATGATCATTTAGTACTATTGATCAACCAGTGAGGAATACTGAGGGACACTTTATTACATGATGAACTTCATAATGTGCTTCCAAAGCTCTGTAACTCTAATGTAATCATTTTGCCACTGGACACAGATGCTCATCACACACAATATACTTTTAATATGAAATGGAAAAAATTATTGAAAAGGAGAACATAATTGTGATCAGGACAAAAAGCTGAGGTTAATGAATTCAAAATGGTTCAATGAAAATTGTACATACTGGTAAATGTTTTTGTCTCCAACAGTTGTTAAAAATTATGAATGTATGTCATTTGCACAAATAAATTCTTATCTACCTCCTTGTCACCTACAAGACATTTGGCATTTTGTCCTCCTGTTGCCTTTAAAAGAATGTATTTTTTTCTGTCATTTTGTAAATTTCTTTGCAAAAAGTTCTGTGTTGTTCTTGGGATGCACTTATGCCAATATTTGATAGACAAGTTTGTGCATATGATAGTGGACTAACTTATTCTTGTCAGTAGTACCCTGATTTCTCTCAACTGTAGCTACAAGAGTTCCACCAACTTACCTGAAGTTTATGGATAGTCAATATCATTTTACTCTCCTTTGCTTTTTATTTAATTTCTTCATGTTGAATATAACCCACACCCTCAGTCACAAACCTTGAGGGGACATTCCCTTCTTCTCACAGTTGCTCAGAGATTCCCCTTACACTGGGAGTCCTCACAGTGGGTATGAAGGCAGGAAAATCCAATCTAATATGTTTCACTTCTTCTAGGATCTGATCTCCTCCACTGTCTTTTGCTCTTTCCACATCTTTTCTCTGCCTGGTTTAATGGCCCCAGACAGAGCAGGGGAGCTGCAACTCCAGCCTGAATGGCCCATTGCCCTCAGTGCCTACCCCTGCTAATCCTATCTTGTCCAGAGGCCTGAGTCCATTTTTTTTTCTTTCTTAATTTTACTCATCAATAGTTTGTAGTCTTAAGTGCACAGATTGTTCACCTCTTAGGTTAAATTTAGTCCTTATAGTTAATACATATTTTTTTTAGATTTGTTCTTTCTAGTTGTACATGACAGTAGAGAATATTTTGACATATTTATATGGAGTATGATTTGAGACATGTTATTGTGATGCCTCCAGCTTTGCTCTTCTTCCCTGGGATTGTTTTGGCTATTTTTGGTCTGTTATTTTTCCAAATCAATTTTAGGATTGTGTTTTTCCTAGTTCTGTGAAGAACATCATTGGCATCTTGATGGGGATGACACTTAATATGTACAGTTCTCTAGGTAATGTGATACTTTTGACAATATTAAGTCTTCCTATCCAAGAACTGGGAGGTCTTTCCATTTTCTAAATTTCTTCAACTTGTTTTTTTCAATTTCTTTCTTCAGTGTTCTATAGTTTTCATTGTAGAGAATTATATTCTCTTGGTTAGATTGTCATTTTTTCATTTTTTTTGAGGTTGTTGTGAATAGGATAGTTTTATTGATTTTTTCTCAGCAGATTTATTATTGGAGTTTAGGAAGGATATTGATTTTGATCTTTTATCTTAGTATTTTGCTAAAGTTATTTATAAGCTCTAAAAATCTTCTGGTGGAATTTTTGGAGTCTTATAAATTTAGAATCATGTTATCACCAAATAGAGATAGTTTGACTAGTTCTTTTCCAATCTGTATCCAATTAATTTTCTTTTTCTTGCTTGTGGTGAGAGTATGTATCCATGTTTTGTTCCTGATTTTAGAGAAAATGTTTTCAGTTTTTCTTCATTTAGTATGAAGTTGGCTTTGAGTTATTCATAGACACCCTTTATAATGTTGAAATAAGTTCTTTTTAAACCCTATTTTACCCAATATTTTTAACATGAAGGAGTGCTGAATTTTATCAAAGATATTATTCTACATGTATTGAAATGTTCATGTGATTCCTGTTCTTAAATCTGTTTATTGTATTTATGTTGTTTATTGCATTTACTGATTTACATTTGTTAAACCAACCATGCATCCCTGGGATAAAATCCAGGAGATCCTGCTGTATTACCTTCTTAATGTATTTTTAAATGTAATTTGCTAAAAAATGTTAAGGAATGTTGCATCTGTGTTCATCAGGGACATTGTTCTATAGTTTTCTTTCCTTGATGTGTTTGTCTGGTTTTGGTATCAGGGTTATACTGGATTCATAGAATGTAATTGGGAGTGTTCCCATTCTTACAATATCTTGAAAAAATTTGAAAAAGACTGGAGTTAGTGTCATTGATATAATGGACAAGTGTAATACCTTGTGAAAGAGACAGATGATCAAGATCTCTACAAACTAAGCTGTGACAGAGACCTGGAAAGTTTTTGTACCTCTGAGGAAGGACAATGAATGTACACTGCTGGCCTTGTCAGCTGAGAGCAAATTGTTTCTGGTGGTACTTATGCACCAGGATGGGAAAAAACGCATTTCCCAAATCAATAGCCACATGCCAAGTACCAGGAGTCACCACCTGAATAATCTTATGAAAATAAACTTCCATTCTCCAAGAACCATCTGTCTTCTGCTCAGACCAGATAGGAGAGTTAAATGGGGCTGTCATGGGAATCACCACCCTTGCACCCTTCAAGTCCTTGATGTTGGCATAAATCTCTACAATCCCTCCAAGGATGCATTATTGCTGTTGATTCACTATTTTCCCAGGTATAGGCAATTCCAGAGGCTTCCCTTTAGACTTTCCCATCATAATAGCCCTCACTCCACAGATTAGAGAACCAATTTGTGAGATTTGCAAAGTGTTAAGTCTATCTATCCTGATTATATGTTTTGAGACTTAGAAATAACTACAGGTTATATTGGGAGACCCACTGGACCCACTGTGAGTTGGACCTTGGCCAAAACGTCACTGATCACCTGACCTCCATAAGCCCCTATATTTACTGGTAGAATATAATGACGTTTTGGACCTCCCAGAATCAATATCAGTTCAGATCCTGTGTCTACTTGTCCCCAAAAGCCTGATCATTGCCTTCTCCCCAATGTACAGTTATCCTGGTAAAAGGCCTTAGGTCCCTTTGGGGAAGGATAGGAGAAAGATTAACAATAAAGATTTTTGATATTGTACCCAGGTCCTCCCTCAAGGGGACCTGGCCTCACCTTCATTCAATGGGTTCTGGATCTGTATATTGTCTCAAAATTGGGAAGTGATTGAGGAGCTGTGATTCTATGGTGTTATAATTTGGGGCAGACTTTTGTACAATTTGCCCTGAAAATTTTCTGTTAATATAAGTCAAGTAAGAATTTGGTGGGTTTCCCATTTATTTGGCTTCTAGAAACACTATGATTAATTTTCCAACACCAGAGATCTACAAGTGTCAGGCCATTGTGTTCATTTATTACCATTTGCTGCCCATTATAATAACTATTACCACCCCATCTTTGTCACCACAGGGACACTTTGTCATAAAGGAGGCCACTTGGCCTCTTTCTACCTGAGATTAAATCATGCCCATCACATTGAAGTCTTCCATTGATTGACCCCAGCTCCCACAGTAAGGTCTGGCATGCAGAGAAGAGCAATGACAGAGCCTTTCAGGGATGCTAGTGCTCCCCTCATAAATGTGTTTCTTATATTTTTGGTGAAGCACACATGTTCTGAACTGCTCAGGTATGGAGGAGAAGGTGGCACATGACAGATCCACTCTAGCATTCCAATCTCTTTGAGACTCTGAATTCCCTCATCAATAGAAAAAAACAAGGCGAAAGGATATTTGCAGAGTTGACACAAAGTCTAAAGAACATGCCACTCACCAGAATCTCACACAAGAGTTTTATTGTCAGTAGCATACCAACAAGGTTGTTCCTCTGAGGAGAGCAGCAGCCTGTTGGCATTCACAGAGCAGCTTTACAGCCCACAAGAAGAATTTCATAAGCTATGTAGGAGTTATCTCCTAAGATGGAGTGGGGTTGATCCTTTAGCAGACTGTGAAGATGGCCTCAGGTCTGAGTCTAAGCAATTCCATTTGAAAAACTCCAGTTTGAAACCTGCAGTCTCACCAGGTACACCTATGGAGCCCTGCAGTGTGGCCCTCAGTCACCAACAAGTCACTTCCTCCGCCCTGACAAACTCAGAGTGAATCCTCTGGCAGGCTGTCCTCACTTAATAAGAGGGAAAGATGAAAAGTTAAGGGTCTGACCACCGAACAGATGTTCTAACTCAGGGTAAGTGATGTCACTGAGATGCTCTGGTGGCATTAAAGGGGAGTGAAAAGCCCTAAAATTTGGTATAAATAATGGAGCTAATGAACAGATATTCAGTCAGCTGGTGCCCTCACTCTGAGAGCGTGATGAGGACCTGGACAGACATCCCAAGACTTTTCACCATTTGGTGATTCTCTGCATTTTCCTCGCCACTCTCAGACTCTGCTGCCACATCTTGAACCTAGTGAAAGCTACAACTTCTCCCCTATGACCATCTCCTTCATTTTCTCCACAGACTATCAGCTGCATCCCAAGAGAAGCCTGCCTTGGTTCCTGACCTGATGACCATGGTCTGAGTGAGTGTGCATCTGCTGGGCTTAAAAGCTAAGGCTGGAAACTTTTGATCTGACATCTGAGCTTAGCATGCAGAGGGAATATCTGTCATGATGCTGTCATGATTAAGTGTGTTTGCAGTGCTTAGAATTAATCTAGAACTGTTTGTTCTGAGTTGATTATGTCTATTGGTGTGCTTAGCATTAAGGGTTGTCATTTTCTTGATTAAGAACCTATAGAGTAAAATTTTATTGAGTGATTTGAGTAAATAAAGCATTGACTAGGGCAGAAGCAGGTGGACATTCTTTATTTCTCCCCTTGGACTGCTTAACTCTCACCTTTTTTCCATCACAACATAGGTACATATTCTTATGGAAAGTTAGGCAGCATTACCTCAAAATCAGAACTTTGGAACCTCTAGATAAAATGGCTCCCAACCTAAAATGGTAATTCCAATGCCAATATTGATCTGATGCCAATACAAGGATGTCAGTCATTTCCAGATCTTTTATAGTAGGCCATCTTTGGACCCATACATCAGCTGATCATCCAAACAAACTAATAGTACCCTTTTAAAGAATGCAAGCTATTATATTAAATCTAGAATCTCTGCTCAATGGGCCAATATCAATAGACTCAGCCTGACCAAAGTTTATGTTCCTCCCACCATTATCCCACACTCTTATAATCCATTCCCATACATGTTCCCCAGACACCTACTTGTATGAATTAGAAAACCCAAGAAGTTCCTTCGAAGTGTGAGGTACCTCCTTGGGGGGGTCACACTCTGTACCTCACCTCTGGGGGCTGCTTAGATTTAGATCTAGTTGTAGGCCAGTGCCAAGGGCTGGACGAACAACTTGTGTACCTTGATACAGCAGGAGTGGAAGCTGTTTATTGTAGAATAAGAGCGGTATTTATACATTTTACACAGCCTATCTAATTAGCATAAAATAGACCAATAAGGAATCTCCACACTTAATGGCTCGCTTTTGTTACTTCACAAACCACTCCCTCTGGCATTTTGCCAGGCACCATGCAGACTTGTTTACAGACTCTAACATTTCTCTGGCAAAATGCCAGGTGCCAATCTGACTTGTTTATAGACCTTAACAGGCCAGGAGGCAAAAGTGGGTGGTGAGGGTGGGTCCTAAGGAGTATGAATATCTTCATGCTGAGCAACTGAATTACAGAAGGTTTTTACTGTTTCCAGAAGCAAAGCAGGACTAGTTTCCTCCAGTGAGGGTGGAGAAACCAATGCCACACAGGGTGTGGGTAGGGATGTCTCAGTCATGGCTAAAGTGGGAACTCAACAACTTCTGGTAAAGTAAACCCATCAGAGTATAGGAGATGAGTAACCCCAGCCCCTTTAGCCTCCTCCCATACAACACCATCTCAATTTGCAGGATCCCATTCTTTTCCAAGCAGTGCCCTCACTTTAACTGCAGACACCTTCCAAGGCTGAGAGTTAAACTTCTGCTTAGTTCAGCCAATTGCATGATTAGGGTTTGTGTTTGGTTTTCAGCAACCTCATTCCTATGACTACAAGACAGAGAGTCTTCTTCAGAAAACACTTAGCAGCTTTTAGAGCAGTTATGCATGACTGCAGCTAAGAAACTGAATTTTTGAGATGATAATTCTCCTTCTTAGTTCGCCCAGTGAAGGCAGAATCAACCAATCTACATCATCATATTTCTTAGGTTTTCAGAAGTGCTCGAAGATATCACATATAGAGTCACTGAACACCTTGATTTTTTTAAAGAGAGAGAGAGAGAGAATTTTAATATTTATTTTTTAGTTTTCAGTGGATACAACATCTTTATTTTTATGTGGTGCTGAGGATCGAACCCAGTGCCCCTCGCATGCCAGATGAGCATGCTACCACTTGAGCCACATCCCCAGCCCCACCCTTGATTATTACAAGTGGCAAATTGGGAGCATCAAATTCATTTACTTCACAAATCTCTTTTAACCATCACACCATGCATTATCAGTACTCTCCATAGTACCAGTAGGAGAATTGGTAACTTTAGGTCTAAACAATTCAGCCAATTCCAGAACCTCAATTATAAACTCAATTTATAACCTAGTGTCCTCTTATCTGTCAAGGTCCTGTCTTGGAAACCAGAGTGTGAGACCTTTAATTTTGGTCAGGTCTTTTCAAGACTATTTTTAGCTCTTCAGCACAGCTTCATTCTAAATAAATTTTACAATACTTTTTTTTTTCTGAAAGGAAAAGAAGGCTAAAATTTTTGACAATGATTGCATTGAAGCTGTAGAACATTTAAAGATCTAGATTTTTAAATAATATTAAGACTTCTTATGCAAGACACAAAAAATCATTCTGCTTACTTATCATATTTTTTTTATTTTGACGTTATTTTTGTTATATTTTCATGTAAGAATCTTTAAGCTTTTGATTAAATGTATTTTATATTTTTTGATACTGTGGTAGTAGGAGCAAATGTGACTCCCTTTTGTTTGATGACTTCATGCTGTAAAACAACTATGCCAAGTAGAAGAGTCATGACTGGAGCAAGATGTTCTTTTTCTTTTGTTATAGAAACCTTTAAGAACACGGAAATACCTAATGGGGCATTGTTTCTGTAACTAGGGTAATGGGGCTCTGTTTCTGTAACTGGGGTACTGGGCTAACTGTGATTGTTTAGGCTTCCCTCTGCTTGACTACACTGTCCTGCTTCTGTAACCTGGTTTGCTTGCATTGGCTAGACTCCCCCAAACATCCCTTTTGTGGTTTTCAGGCTTATAAGGAGTGCCCTTACTATTGTTCAGGGATGATCAGGGGAACAGCTTTATGGTCTGGTCAGCCGCCATGTGTGTGCTTCAATAAAGGCTTGATTCGATTATACATGAGTGGTCTGGAAGTCAGTTCATGAAACCCTGGGATGAAGCTTTAACCATAACATTTGAGGGCTCACCCTGGATCCATTTCTTCCCTACCTCATGCCAAATTTGTCTCCAATGATGGGCCTTTGGACCTAAACCCGGTGTAGAGGGGAGCTCCTGAGAGACATTCCTCAGCCTCACTCCGAGGGTAACTCCAACAAGTCTTAGGACACTCTGAAAAGCCTCCTGATGGCTGTCAGTTCTGGTGAGTTGACTCTTCTGGCGGAGGGGGGGATATCAGATTGAATTCCGTCACTTACACCTTCCCCAGGACAGAATGAGACATTGTCACTGTCTCCCTGGAGGTCTCCCTGTGTGACCTTATCTGTCTGTATCTGGGGCCCACTGGAGGCCTCCCAGGGAAACCTTATCTTTCTGGGGACAGGATGAGATGAGATGTCATCTCTGACCCACTGGAGGCCTCCCTGCTGGGCCTCATCTGTCTGGGGGTAAGACTAGACAGTGGTCTCTGCCCCATTAGAGGTCTCCCTGTGTGACCTCTGTGATTTTTGCTTGACCTGTGTCTGTTCTGCTTTTGGTCATTTGTCCAGTGTCAGTTTGCCAGCCATTTGTTTTGTTTGCGGGGTCTCTGCCCCATTAGGGGTCTCTGCCCTATTAGAGGTCTCTCTAGGTGACCTCAGCGATTATTGCTTGTCCTATGTCTGTTCTGCTGTTTATTGTTTCTCCAGCGTCTTCTTGCTGTTTCTCATTTATGCTTTTTTTTTTTTTGGCCAGCCATTTTTCTTTTGTGCATGGGCCCTTTTCTTGTTCTCATAACCGCTCTTCTTTCATCAGGACTCCTTCACTCCACCACATCATGGGACAAGGAAGTGCTACAGAGCTCTCTACCTGTACCCCTTTAACTTGTTTTCTTAACAATTTTCAGGACTTTATCTGTTGGTTTGCTTTTGTTTGTTCCCTTTGTCTTCTATGTTAATTTTATCTCAGTTTGTTTCTAATGAAAAAAAATGGTTAAAATGTTTTAACTGTGCTCACTACAGCTTGCATTAAAATGTAAAGTGCTGCCAACAGGACTAAAAGAATTGTCAAAAGTAAAAGCTAAAGGTAAAAAGAAAAAGACAGTCTAGAGATTGCCTTCATTTAGAAACTGGGCCAGGTGGCCAGCTGGGTAAATCATGTCAGTTCCTATAGAGGACAGATTAAAACTAAAGTGTTTCATGAAATTATTATTCCTAAATTGTATAAAAATAAAACATAATTTTGTCTAGAAAATTTGGCTTTTGTCTCTCAGTATTTTCAAGCATGAATAACTCCCAACTATTAAAAAATAGTCCAAAGATTTTTCAATGTCAGGCTAAAAGTTGGTGGTCGCTATCCAAGAAACCAAAAAAACAACAAAAAAAAAACAGTTTAAAATAGGGCCCAACTTGGGTGACGCGCCCAAGGAGACCAATGAAGCTGCATCTTTGGGAAGTTCCTCCAGGGAGAAATAAGCCACCCTCATTTTTCTATGTTCCCTCAACTTTTTTCAGCTTTCATGAACAGGAACACCTCAGGGAAATGGTCAGAAATCTTTTAAAATTCTATGTTTGTTAAACTCATAATTTTGATTCAATATACTTAGGTTAATGTTTTTCTGATTACACTTAAATGGCTTTATTCTAAGGCCATTTTACAACAGTTAACTCTGAATCTAATAGGTTTTTAAAAAAATAAACTACAAGGCTTTTGTTTTTCTGTTTGCTTTGTGTGGGTGCACCAGTGTACTGTCTGTCTGCATGTATTGCCATGTCTATATATTTGATACAAATGAGCTCATAAATTAAAGTTTTAAAAAAACGGATCCAAATACTTGTGGTTAAAATAAGAGTCATTGGGATACAAGAAGGTATAGAGGTCCAAACCAAAGGAATGAGCAATCTATTCAATGAAATAATACCAGAAAACTTCCCAGACTTGAAGAAAGAGACAGAATCCCAAATCCTAGAAGCCTACAGGACACCGAATGTGCAAAATCATAAGAGATCCACACGTAGACACATTATAATGAAGATGCCCAACATACAGAATAAGGAGAGAATTTTAAAAGCTACAAGGGAAAGGAAGCAGATTACATTTAGGGGTAAACCAATCAGGATAACAGCTGATCTTTCAACACAGACTCTGAAAGCTAGAAGATCCTGGAATAACATATTTCAAACACTGAAAGAAAATGGGTTCCAACCAAGAATTGTGTATCCAGCGAAATTAAGCTTCAGGATGGAAGATGAAATTAAAACCTTCCACGATAAACAAAAGTTAAAAGAATTTGCAGCTAGAAAACCATCTCTTCAAAACATCCTCGGCAAAATATTACAGGAAGAGGAAATGGAAAATATCAATGAAAACCAACAGCGGGAGGTAGTACAGTAAAGGTGGGGGGGAATAATCAAAGAGGAAAACAAACCATGTTTAGTAACATAAATAAACAAATATGGATGGAAGAACAACCCATATCTCAATAATAACCCTAAATGTTAATGGCTTAAACTCATCAATTAAGAGACACAGGCTAGTAGAATGGATCACAAAACAAGACACAACAATATGCTGCCTTCAGGAGACGCATTTGATAGGAAAAGACATACATAGACTGAAGGTGAAAGGTTGGGAAAAGTCATATCACTCATATGGACTTCGGAAACAAGCAGGAGTGTCCATACTCATATCAAATAAAATAGATTTTAAGCCAAAGTTAATCAAAAGGGATAAAGAGGGACACTACATACTGCTCAAGGGAACCATACACCAACAAGACATAACAATCATAAATATATATGCCCCAAACAATGGTGCAGCTATGTTCATCAAACAAACTCTTCTCAAGTTCAAGAGTCTAATAGACCACCATACAATAATCATGGGAGACTTCAACACACCTCTCTCACCACTGGACAGATCTTCCAAACAAAAGTTGAATAAGGAAACTATAGAACTCAATAACTTAATTAATAACCTAGACTTAATTGACATATATAGAATATACCACCCAACATCAAGCAGTTACACTTTTTTTTCTCAGCATCAAATGGATCCTTCTCAAAAATAGATCATATATTATGTCACAGGGCAACTCTTAGACAATATAAAGGAGTAGAGATAATACCATGCATCTTATCTGATCATTATGGAATGAAATTGAAAATCAATGATAAAAGAAGTAAGGAAAAATCATGCATCACTTGGAGAATGAACAATAGATTAGTGAATGATCAATGGGTTATACAAGACATCAAGGAGGAAATTAAAAAATTCTTAGAGATAAATGAAAACACAGACACAACATATCAGAATCTATGGGACACATTGAAAGCAGTTCTAAGAGGAAAATTCATTGCTTGGAGTTCATTCCTTAAAACAAGAAAAAAACAACAAATAAATGATCTAATACTTCACCTCAAAATCCTAGAAAAAGAAGAGCAAAACAACAGCAAAAGAAGTTGAAGGCAAGAAATAATTATAATCAGAGGTGAAATTAATGAAATTGAAACTAAAGAAACAATTGAAAAAATTGACAAAACTAAAAGTTGGTTCTTGAAAAAATAAATAAAATCGACAGACCCTTAGCCACACTAATGAAAAGAAGAAGAGAGAGAACTCAAATTACTAGCATACGGGATAAAAAAGGCAATATCACAACAAACACTTCAGAAATACAGAAGATTATCAGAAATTATTTTGAATCCTTATACTCCAATAAAATAGAAGATAGTGAAGGTATCAATAAATTTCTTAAGTCATATGATCTGCCCAGATTGAGTCAGGAGGATACACACAACTTAAACAGACGAATATCAATTCAGGAAATAGAAGAAGTCATCAGAAGACTACCAACTAAGAAAAGCCCAGGACCGGATGGGTATACAGCAGAGTTTTACAAAACCTTTAAAGAGGAACTAATACCAATACTTTTCAAGCTATTTCAGGAAATAGAAAAAGAGGGAGAACTTCCAAATTCATTCTACCAGGTCAACATCACCCTGATTCCTAAACCAGACAAAGACACTTAAAACAAAGAAAACTACAGACAAATATCTCTAATGAACCTAGATGCAAAAATCCTCAATAAAATTCTGGCGAATCAGATACAAAAACATATCAAAAAAATTGTGCACCATGATCAGGTAGGATTTATCCCTGGGATGCAAGGCAGTTCAATAAACAGAAATCAATAAATGTTATTCACCACATCAATAGGCTTAAAAATAAGAACTATATGATCATCTCGATAGATGCAGAAAAAGCATTCGACAAAGTACAGCAACCCTTTATGTTCAAAACTCTAGAAAAACTAGGGATAACAGGACCATACCTCAATATTGTAAAAGCAATCTATGCTAAGCCTCAGGCTAGCATCATTCTGAATGGAGAAAAACTGAAGGCATTCCCTCTAAAATCTGGAACAAGACAGGGATGCCCTCTCTCACCACTTCTGTTCAACATAGTTCTCAAATCACTGGCCAGAGCAATTAGACAGATGAAAGACATTAAAGGCATAAAAATAGGAAAAGAAGAACTCAAATTATCACTATTTGCAGATGACATGATTCTATACCTAGCAGACCCGAAAGGGTCTACAAATAAACTATTAGAGCTAATAAATGAATTCAGCAAAGTGGCAGAATATGAAATCAACACGTATAAATCAAAGACATTCCTGTATATCAGCGACAAATCCTCTGAAATGGAAATGAGGACAACCACTCCATTCACAATATCCTCAAAAAAAAAATAAAATACTTGGGAATCAACCTAACAAAAGAGGTGAAAGACTTATACAATGAAAACTACAGAACCCTAAAGAGAGAAATAGAAGAAGATCTTAGAAGATGGAAAAATATACCCTGTTCATGGATAGGTAGAACTAACATCATCAAAATGGCGATATTATCAAAAGTTCTCTATAGGTTTAATGCAATGCCAATCAAAATCCCAATGGCATTTCTTATACAAATAGAGAAAGCAATCATGAAATTCATATGGAAAAATAAAAGACCCAGAATAGCAAAAGCAATTCTAAGCAGGAAGTGTGAATCAGGCAGTATAGCGATACCAGACTTCAAACTATACTCCAGAGCAATAGTAACAAAAACTGCATGGTACTGGTACCAAAACAGGCGGGTGGAGCAATGGTACAGAATAGAGGACACAGAAACCAATCCACAAAATTACAACGATCTTATATTTGATAAAGGGGCTAAAAGCATGCAATGGAGGAATGATAGCATCTTCAAAAAATGGTGCTGGGAAAACTGGAGATCCATATGCAACAAAATAAACCTGAGTCCCTTTCTCTTGCCATGCACAAAAGTTAACTCAAAGTGGATCAAGGAACTTGATATCAAATCAGAGACACGGCGTCTGATAGAAGAAAAAGTTGGCTACGATCTACATACTGTGGGGTCGGGCTCCAAATTCCTCAATAGGACACCCATAGCACAAGAGTTAATAACTAGAATCAACAAATGGGACTTACTCAAACTAAAAAGTTTTTTTCTCAGCAAAAGAAACAATAAGAGAGGTAAATCGGGAGCCTACATCCTGGGAACAAATCTTTACTCCTCACACTTCAGACAGAGCCCTAATATCCAGAATATACAAAGAACTAAAAAAATTAGACAACAAGATAACAAATAACCCAATCAACAAATGGGCCAAGGACCTGAACAGACACTTCTCAGTGGAGGACATACAATCAATCAACAAGTACATGAAAAAATGCTCACCATCTCTAGCAGTCAGAGAAATACAAATCAAAACCACCCTAAGATACCATCTCACTCCAGTAAGATTGGCAGCCATTAGGAAGTCAAACAACAAGTGCTGGCGAGGATGTGGGGAAAAGGGTTCACATGTACATTGCTGGTGGGACTGCAAATTGGTGCGGCCAATTTGGAAAGCAGTATGGAGATTTCTTGGAAAGCTGGGAATGGAACCACCATTTGACCCAGCTATTCCCCTTCTTGGTCTATTCCCTAAAGACCTAAAAAGAGCATACTACAGGGACACTGCTACATTGATGTTCATAGCAGCACAATTCACAATAGCAAGACTGTGGAACCAACCTAGATGCCCTTCAATAGACGAATGCATAAAAAAATGTGGCATTTATACACAATGGAGTATTACTCTGCATTAAAAAATGACAAAATCATAGAATTTGCAGGGAAATGGATGGCATTAGAGCAGATTATGCTAAGTAAAGCCAGCCAATTCCTTAAAAACAAATGCCAAATGTCTTCTTTGATATAAGGAGAGTAACTAAGAACAGAGTAGGGACGAAGAGCATAAGAAGAAGATTAACATAAAACAGGGATGAGAGGTGGGAGGGAAAAGGAGAGAGAAGGGAAATTGCATGGAAATGGAAGGAGACCCTCAGGGGTATACAAAATTACATACAAGAGGAGTGAGGGGAAAGGGGAAAAAATATAAGGGGGAGAAATGCATTACAGTAGAGGGGGTAGAGAGAGAAGAGGGGAGGGGAGGGGGGTAGGGGGGATAGTAGAGGATAGGAAAGGCAGCTGAATACAACAGACAATAGTATGGCAATATGTAAATCAATGGATGTGTAACTGATGTGATTCTGCAATCTCTATACGGGGTGAAAATGGGAGTTCATATCCCACTTGAATCGAAGTGTGAAATATGATATATCAAAAACTATGTAATGTTTTGAACAACCAACAATAAAAATTAATAATAAACAAAAAACAAAAACAAAACAAAACAAAACAAAACAAAAAAAAATATATAATATATATATATATATATATATATATATATATATATATATATATATATATATATATAATTTAAAAGGTTCAATTCAAATTGGGAAAATAAATAAATAAAAGTACAAATATCTTTAAAGTAACTAATACACAGCTTTGTTTCTGGATTAAACAGCTGTTAAAATGTTAATGTCTATAAATTGTCTGATGTCATTGTCTCTAGTATTTTTATTCAACATCAACAAAAAAAGATTACTAATACTATTCAATGTACTTGTCTGATACCTTTTTTTTTTAAAAAAAAGACTCTAAATTTCATCTAAATGTATATAAAATTAATCATAGATGTGTTTGTTAGACACATCTAATTGGTTTACAAAGTTAAAATGCTGACTGTTAAATATGATATCAAGTACTCTTAACTCCTTAAATTCCATAAGGTAAAATACTTAAACAATGTTGGTGTTTTCATAAATTGGTAAACTAAAAAAAAAAAAAAATGAAATTATAAAAACAAGGTTACTCTAAATTACAAAGTCCTAACAGGTATAATTCTACATACAAGCAGTCAAGAGGTTTCAACTGTATTTCAATTAAAGTACTGTAAATAATAAATATTTCATCTTATTAATATGGATTAATTTATCTAAATTCAAAAATTTATAAGGGTTATTATTTCAAGGTACAAACAAAAAAGGATCAATGTGTTAATAAATTATTTAAAAAGTTCTAAATATAAAAATATATTTAATAAAAAAATTTTCCAGATAAAAAAGTCTTTATGTGATAAAATATAATTATAATACATTTAAGTAAACAACAAAAGGTTCCAATTAAGTAATATAAAGGTCTATAAATAAAATACTAATATTAAAAGGTTTATATGTAACTAAGTTGGTTGTATATGTAACACAAATATTTAAAACTATTCAAGGTTGTTTTCTAAGGACAAATATTAATGTACTGATATATTTATATGTTAAAATGACAAAAATTTCTAAAAATATTAATTACCTTATGTCTGTTAAGTTTTATCCCCTGGAACAAGTAATCTTGGAGAAACTAAGGTTTTTACATCGGTGGCTAAACAGCAACTGTTATTTTAAAGTATTGTCCTACATTACAAAGTCTAGATTTTCCTTTAAAAACTAACCTTGGTTAATATAAAACATCAATGAAAGTGTGGTACATTACTATTCTTTATGGATTAAATGTGTTCATATCTTTCAGGTAAACAAGTCTGTAAGGTAAAAGTTTTAAAGGAACATTTTATCAAGCTGGTATTCTTCAAACTAAAATTGTCTGAAATGGTAATTTAAACTTATAAAGATAATAGATTTTATTGGGGATTTATTTATATTATTTGATGTTTTATAACCAAATCTTATGTTAACTTTTACACTAATATATAAAAATTTAAAGGTATTTTAAAAGATAATGACAGCCTGATCTGTTTAAAAATTAATATGATAAAACATTTTGCCATTTTTCTACATGGAAAAAAATATTAAGGGCTCTCAGCCTTTCCTTAATTAATGTTTCAAATATATGTCATATTGTGTTAGCTAACATTCATACAGAGTCAGAAAACAATATATGTAAACTTTATAAAATGATATCTAAAAAGAGAGACAAAGATCAGCTTTAGAACTAAAACACTTTACCTAAGATTGTAAAGAGCCCTGCCTTACTTGAGATAAGGCTCTGCCTCCCACCTTACAACATGTCAGAATAACTTCAAAGTAGGCCAGATTTCAGTTAATTTAAAGTTATATTCAAATATTAATTTTATTACAAAGATTACTGTGATCTCAAATAGAAAATATAATGTATAACTCAGCCAAGGTTCAAACTTATATACAAACCAAATAAGTTTTTACTATCATTAATTTCACTTTGTATTTTCATTATGACCAAAAAAAGTGACCACAACACTCAGAGCAACCAAGAGACCTTTACTGTGACAATGTCTGATTAACACACAAAGAGAGAGACAGAAAAAAAAGAAAAGTGCAAAAGAGCGAAAGAGAGACAGGAAAGAGAGAGAGAGAAAAAAGGAGAAAGAAAAAATGAGAGACAGGGAAAGTGAGAGAAAAAGGTGAGAAGAGAGGAGGACCTGGCAAGAGAAAATTTTTATAGCCAAAATCTAATGTGGTCTCTAGATCTGCAAGCTGCCTTGTTGGTGTACAGTGATTGGATCACAGTAGATGCTAAGGTGTCATCTTCTGCTTTCAGACAAATCTCCAGCATTACCTGAATTAATAAATAAACTAAGGATATTGTGTTTTGTAAAAATTAACTGTAAAGTTATAAACATTAAAGTTAAAGCTCAACATTCTTACTTTAAAACTGGTAAAACTGACTTGCTGGATGTTTAAGACCAAATGTAAATATTAATGTTAAAATAAAGGGGCCAAAGAAACCAATATTTGGCTCTTGCCCTCTGAGTCAGGATGAACCCAGGACAGGGGGAAAGCTTTGCAACTCCGGGCCACATAACCTCCTGAAAAGAGAGATTAATGAGACCACTGGAGAACAGAAAGCCAATGAGTGTTCATGCTGCAAAAGAAGAGGGTCATTGAAAAAGGAGACATGCCTGATGTTTCCAAGGGAAGCCATATGGTCAGCAAGACCTTGACCCATCCTAATGCAGATGACATTAACAGAGCTAAAATTCTGCTCACAAGTTCCCCAAAAATGTCCTCCAAGGAAACTCAGCTGACTCTTACCAATAGATAGGAACAAGGTCAGTTTGACCAGCTTGGTCTTAAACACCTAGCAAAAACAGTTAAAACCAAAGCACAGTCATTCCTGGACATTTAAAAAGAAACAACAGTTTTTATAATGTAACTTAAAATGTACACTAGTGTTAGCATCCCCCCAAAATGAGTAAGACTGGAGACAACAGAAGAAAAATTCTTAGGCAAAAATGCCTGATAACTACCAATAAACATTTTATTCAGTTTAAGGCCTTCAGATCTTCCTAACTTCCTACATAGGTAGATGTAATCAATGTTTATTAATAAAATTATCTAGCCCTAAGTAACAAAAGGATCTTTATTGAACACAGAGGTCATGCCAAAAAAGGTATTTTTACAAAAATCAGATGACATTAACTAATTTAACTAAATGTTGTGTCTACATTCCTGATAATTCTGACAATGTTAAAGATTTATGTTCCCTAAAAAAAGTGCCTTATTAGGCTTTGTTAGGCCTTGTAATGGGGACAATTTCTCAGGTCTTCCACCTCCTGGTAAACAATTATTAATTTCTGTCATTTTCATGATATTCATGGACAGGTTCCAGATGCTACAACTGCTATTTTGTATTAATCTTGCTTCAGCACTCATGTCCTTTTGTTTCCCTCATAGAAGAGCCCACCCCAGGTGACTTTACATCCTGTTCTTCCTGAACCAGACTTTTACCATGGACTCCTTGACCCACTCAGTTTCTAAAAAGGGACTCCAAATTGCTTGCCCACTGCACATCACCCCCTTTCAGACGGAAGTAGCAAGAACGGTCATCGCCCTTTTCCTTTATGGCAGGTGGAGGTCCCTAATATTAGAGGAAAAATTATGGTCAACATAGATATTCGCCAATATGTCTAGCTCAGGAAGGTGTACCTGGGAAACTATTCACAAGATCACCCTGGGTGATCTCCCATAAAAAGACACTTGCTTCCACAACCCAACTTATAAGTGGGACAACTCTCCATTCACCAAAAATTGTGCTTCCCACGTCCCACTTTGAATTCCCTGCCTATACCTCCAAACTTTCAATAACTCTTAACTATATAACCTACTATTTTGATGGAGTAAAAGGAAAAGAACACCTGGAATTATTAAAAGGGCAGGGCCCACTGATTTATCAACATAGACTTGCTGCCCTGCCCCCATTATAGTTCCCCTCCTGGCTGGTTTGGGAAGTCCTTCAGCCATCAAATAGATATGAATTTAGAAAAAAACTAGAAAGGCCAATCTCCAAAGTAAAGGTTTCACTAGATTCTCTGACAGAAATAGTCTTACAAAACAGATGAGATCTAGATGGTCTCTTTCTGAAACAAGGAGGACTTTGTATGGCTCCAGGAGAAACTTGTTTCTCTGCAAACCATTCTGGGATAATAAAGAACAGTTTGGCACTTGTGAGAAACAGGTTAAAGGAAAGAGATGAAGCACTAGAAACTTCAGGCAATTGGTTCCAAAACCTATTCTCATGGTCCCCTTGGTTGACTACCATCATTTCAGCCATAGTTGGGCCCCTAGTCCTTCTCCTGAATGGGATTAAGACCCTGCCTCTTAAAAACACTCCTAAACCATATACAAAAGAATGTAGGTGAGATCAGACTTATGGTCTTGGGAGACCAGTAGTATAGTCCCTTAGACACAGAAGGATGAAAACAATCACACAAACAACAACAAAAAAACCCTGAAGCCTAATGATGTGCAAGATTGACATCAAACCTACTAAAACCAGTGGGTAATGTGGTAGTAAGAGCAAATGTGACTCCATTTTGTTTTATGACTTCATTCTATAAAACAACCATGCCAAGTAGAAGAGTCACAACTGGAGCAAGATGTTCTTTTCCTTTTGCTATAGAAAACTTTAAGAACATGGAAATACCTAATGGGGCATTGTTTCTGTAATTAGGGTAACTGGGCTAACTGTGATTGGTTAGGCTTCCCTCTGCTTGACTGCACTGTCCTGCTTCTCTAACCTGGCTTGCTTGCATTGGCTAGACCCCCGAACATCCCTTTTGCAGTTTTCAGGCTTATAAGGAATGCCTTTGCAATTGTAACCTGGCTTGTAACCTGACTTGCTTACATTGGCTAGACCCCCCCCCAACATCCCTTTTGCAGTTTTGAGGCTTATAAGGAGTGCCCTTGCAATTGTAACCTGGCTTGCTTGCATTGGCTTGACCCCCCGAACATCCCCTTTGTAGTTTTCAGGCTTATAAGGAGTGCCCTTGCAATTGTTCGGGGATGAAGGGGAACAGCTTTATGTTCTGGTCAGCCGCCACAGTTGTGCTTCAATAAAGGCTTGATTCGATTATATGTGAGTGGTCTGGAAGTCAGTTCATGAAAACCTGGAACAAAGCTTTAACTATAACAATACAAAATTCAATGAAATCACTTTCTTGGTTTCCATTTTTGATTAGTCATTGATAGTGCAAATGATAAAATTTGAGTGTTGATTTTGTATCCTCCAACTTTTTTAAATTAGCTGTTAGTTCTAACAGATGTTTTGGTGAGTTTTAGGGTACTTTACATGTAAAATACTGTGCTGTATATATTCTTTTTTTATTTCAATCTCTATGTTTTATTTATTTTGAAATTAAAGGTGAATTTTTAATGTCACATTTGTGGTGTATGTAATTTTCCTAATTTATCCTTTAGTTCATTTGAGACAATTTCCTGTCATAGATTCATAATTTTATTTATCAGACTCCTTTATATCAGACCACATACAGGTGAATTTTATTCTCCTCAGATTCTGTGTTTGTGAGGTGGCTCATTGTGATTTTCCCACAAATGTGACTCCAGACTCTGTATTTGCAGCCCTTAAGGACCACTCCTAAATGCAAGAACAGTGAACTATCTGAGTTACCCCCCAGTGCACACTCCTAGTTTGGATGGAGCAGGGCTCTGCCTTCTTGTTTGGGCTCTCAGTTCATACACTAATGTCCTTTTCTCTGTCAAGGTCCTGTCTCAATGCTGTCATTATTCTGCTCTTGATGCTTTGCTGTTCAAAATGCCACCCAGGTGAGGTGTTACATGCTGTCCAGTGTCCCTGAGAACCCTCAGGTTCTGAAATATCATACTAGGACAATACACATGTGTGAGGAGCTTTGAGTGGCTTGCGTCACAGTGTTGATGGTGATGATCTCAGTGCTGATGAATGAACCCACAGGGTGCATTGAACAATAGCTCTGTTCCCAGAACAGGGTCTGTGTAGTTTGTGAAAAGGCTGTGATCAGTTTTGATCAGGGTTGTTGGGGCCTAACCGCATTTCTCATGAGAGCAAAGGGACAGTATTTCCTATTTCAGCATTTGCAGTTTCATTAGAGAACATATCAACTGTGAGGAGTTACAATAGTTTGTTTCTCTTTGAGGGTGTAGTTGAGGCCTGGTTTGGTGGTGTATACCTATAATCCCAGGGACCCAGTGTTAAACCACGATGCAAAGAAAAGACCACCAACTCAAATTGTGAATCAAATTAAAGCAAGCTTATCTTTGCATATACAGGAAATGGCCAGGACTATTTCTCCCAAATCCCCCGGCTAGAAAGTAGCACCCTAGTTCTCTAGGAACACAGTTTTATAGCACAAAAAGTTTCAAAGGGTGTGTCATGAGAACTTACAGATAACAGGATTTTGACAAGCAAAATACAAAAGAATATAGAAAGTTAATGATCTACATAGCTTAACATTTAAAGGTAGGGAAGAAGTTTAGATCCCAACATCAGAATTTATGAGGTGCCACTGATGTTTCAAAGAGGGTTGTTATCTGGCCAGGGAAAACCAGGCATGGGTGAGTTCAAGGCATAGGCAAAAATTCCACATAAGTTTAGAAATTGCAGTAATTTATAGTAAAACAGAAATTAACTTTTCATGACTTTGTGACATGATGGCTCCCAATCTTATCATGGAATTAGGCTGGATTCATCACAAGGAGTCCAGGGCAGAAGAATCTCAAGTTCTAAGCCAGCCTGGGTAATGTAGAAAGACCATGCCTCAAGTTAAAAAATTAAAATTGCTATGAACATAGTTTAGTTAAATTCCCTGGGTTCAATAAGCAGAAATAAAGAAAAACAAAGAGTGCTATTAAAAAGAATATACAGAGTGGTATTTATTTCCATATTATAGAGGTATAATGAAACAACAAAATTTGTTTACATTTACTTTGTATGACGATATCTATCTATCTATCTATCTATATATATATATATATATATATATATATATATATATATATATTTCAGGTATATGGGAGGAATATGTGTACTACAAACAAAATGATAATCATAATAAAGATCTTAGAATGTGAACTCTGGAAATTTTGAGCCCATAGAATTATGTGGAACAGAAATGGAGTGAGGTTGGCAGGGTCAATAAGTTCTGGTCAGCTACTGCCCAGCATGAAGATTGCACTCCAGGGCATTATATACTTGATGGTTGTAGAGGGCAGATCCTAAATTTTCTCACCACAGACATAAAAAAATAATGATAAATATGTAAGTTGTAAGTGTGCTAATGTGTCTGAATGTCTCCTGCTTCTTCTTCTTCATATCTCTGTCCTGTGGATAGAATGGAACGTCCTAGTGTTCTGTTGAGCAGTAGTGCTGAGAGAGGGTACCTTGCCTTATTTCTGATCTTAGATGCACTGATTTCAGTCTCTCAATTGATCATGTAATTTGTACTTCATTTGGTTAATTTGATGTATTACACTGATTGATTGATGTAAGTTGAACCACCCTTGCATCCCATTTATAAAGCCCACTGGCTCAGGAGTATGACTTATTTTTAATGTGCTGCCCAATTCAATTTGCTTTATTTTTTCTAGGATTTTTGTATTACTAGTTCCTTGGGGATATGGCTCTTTAATTTTCTTGTTATGTCCTTCCTTGTGGTTTCAGGGCAATGATTGACCTCTCAGAACGAATTTTGGGAGGGCTACTTTCTCTTCAGTTCTTCAAAAGAGTCTGAGACAGATTGTTTTAAACTCTTGAAATGTTTTCTAGTATTACCTAATAAGTCATCTCTCTAGTTTAATTTTTCAAAGGGAAGATTTGCCAATCAAAATCATCTTTCTAAAAGATTAAACTATCAAAGTTTTAGTTTCACATTATTTGAAAAAAAGCATGTTAAAGTAAGCAGAATTCTCTCACAGAAGCATGTGAAGTGCTGCCTCTTCATGCCAGGAGCTGAGTTCTCCCTATGGCAGCACAATTAGCCCAACACCTTCAGTACTCTCTCTTCTTTCTTGGCACATTGCTCTTCTAACATGCTTTGGGGCACTAATTTTCTCAGTTCTTTTGGCCACCTAATTTCTCCAAAGATACTGCCTGCATCAGACACCTGAGGCTTACATCAGATTCCTCTGGGTGTTGCCTGCTAGGTGCACCAGGGTTCATGTGAGAGGCATGCTCAGGAGGCAGAACTCTGAAGATGAGCTCCCAGAGGTTATCTGCCATCTCCTTAGCTTAATGAGTCTCATGAGTATATTTCAAAAACTTCATTTGTCAGATTCTAAAACTTTCCCTCATTATTTCAGCCTTTGCTTGTCTCTATGTTTTGCTCATTATTGTGCCTCTGTCCTGTGTGGCCCTCTAACTGTGCCCAGATGGGGTTAGAAGTGCTTGCTCCGAGTGAAGGCTGTCTGCAACTTTCCAGGGCTGCAATTCAAAAATCTCACCATGAAGACCAGTGTTGAAAATACTTTCCCTTAAGCTCCTCTCCAGAAGTTTGATAGTTTTAGGCCTTACTTTTATGTATGTCACTTATGAATTTCAAGATGATTATATGTGTGATGTAAGAAAAGGAGACAGTGTCATTTTTTTCACTGTGGATATTCCTTTTTTCTCAGCAATGTCTGAAAGAGACTCCTCTTTCTCAATAGGTCTTCTTGGTGCCCCTGTTGAAATTTTTTCTACCTGACCACCTATATTTGGCTTATTTCTTAGCTCTCTACTCTGTTCCATATATTTAGGTTTCTACTTTTGTGCCTGTGTTGTACTGTAGATTGCTATGGCTTTGTAAAAATATCTTAAATTAGAAAATGTAATACCTCCAAATTTGTTTTTCTTTCTCAGTGTCTCTATGAACATTTCAAATTTTTGTGGCTCCATAATTTTTTTCCATTTTTTTTGTGTGAAGAATGTTTCTGAGATTTAATAAAGACTCCATCAAATCTACATGTGTTCAGGTAGCTTGGATATTTTAACCATATAAATTCTATATAGTATGCATGAACATAGGATATATTTCCATTTATTTATTTCTTCTTTACTTTTTTTCACCAATGCTTAGTTTTAAGTGTACAAATCATTCACTTCCTTGCTTAATTGATTTCTAGAGTTATTTTTATGCAATCAGAAGTGCGGTTATTCTCTTGATTTCCTTTTCTCCTAGGTAATTATTTGTGCAGAGAAGTATTACTGAATTTTGTATGTTGATTTTTTTTTCTAGATTTTAAAAATTAATTAATTTGTTCTAATTTGTTACACATAACAGCAGAATGCATTTCAGTTCATAGTACACAAATGGAGCACAATTCTTCATTTCTTTGGTGGTACACAAAGTAGAGTCACACCATTCATGTCTTCATACATGTACCTAGGGTAATGATGTCCCTCTCATTCCACCATGGTACGTTGATTTTGTATCATGCACTTTCCTGAATTTATTTATTAGTTCTAAATGTTTGTGGTGCCTTTGAAATGTTCTACATATAAATTATGTTATCCACAAATAGAAATCATTTTATATTTTCTTTTTTGATTGGGATGACTTTGATTCCTTCTTCTTTTCTGATAAAAGTTCCTTTTCCTTTTTCTTTTCTTCCTAGTATTTCCAGTACTGGGAGATAGAGCTGTGAGAGTGGGATTCCCTGTGCTGTAGTGCAGAATCCAGCCTTATGTTAAAGTCTTTAATACATTTTAGTTGGTATATCAAGGAAGTGCTGGGAGTTTACAGTGCTATTCTGCATGTAGAAATCTGGTTGTCCAGATACCACTCTTAATCCTCATACTAGTATTTTAGAACTTGTGTGTATTATAAATGCATTTTTAAAAGGGGCTTTGGTTTGTTTGTTTTGTTTTGTTTTTTAGTGTGCTTGGGATTGAACCAAGGGCCTTGTGCATGTAAGGCAAACACTTAATTGACAGAGATATATCTTGGTTCATAACACTCTATTTTAAAAAGTCACTAACTTAATTTTGAATATGCACAAAATTTCTACTTTTTTCTATTTGACCTTAGTACATTAACAATGTCACAAATGACATATTAATATGTTATCTACCGAATAACAAACCTAAAATCATTTGGATGTTTTTTCTTCTAAACTAAGAAAAATTAAATGTGGAGAAGTCAACCGAAATAACAATATTAAGAGCTTTTATATTTTCCTTTATCAGAGAACTTCACTTTTATATGAAGACATATCACTCTCTAGTGTCAGTTTTAATTTAATTTAACCATTTCTTGTGGGACATGTATATTACTAATTAACTTGCTTAGTTTTTATTGTTTCTGGAATATCATTATTTCTCTCTTATTTTAAAGAGTAGTTTTGCCATATATAAAATTCTTACCTGTTAGTTTTTCTATCTCAATGCTAAATATATCAAACCACTGTTCTCTAGCATGCAAAGTTTCTACTCAGAGACTGACCAGTAATATTCTAGAGGATTAGTTTTATGTGATGAGTTTCTTTTCTCTTGTGCCTTTTAATATTTTCTTTGCCTTTGTTTAGACGCTTTGATAATAATGACTCTTGGTCTTCAACTCTTTGGATTTATTTTATTGGGAGTACATTGAGCATCTTGGATTTGCAGATATACTTACATATATATTTATTTAAGTACATGTAGTTTTTGTATGTTTTTACCGAAGGTCCCAAATCTTTCTCTACAATCTGATATCATCTTGTAAGTATCTAAGAATATTTGCTTTTTTTCATTTTCTTTTTGTTAGACTTGATAATTGCAATTTAAATGTCTTACAGTTACTTGATTCTTCTTTTGGTGAGTTTGAATTTGATATTGAACATTTAAGTACATTTTTCAATTCATTTCTGACTTGTGGCTCCAGAATTTTTCCATTTCTTTTACTTTACAATTTTAATGAAATTGTTGGTAATTTCACTATTTCCAGGTATAATTTTTCTGTTTTGCTTTCACTCTTTCTTAGTATTTTCCTTTAGCTTTTTAAATGTATTTAAAACAATGGATATTAAATATTTGTCTAGTAAATCTGGAGTTGGTGTCTTTAGTATTTGTAGATTCCTATTGTTCCTTTAACTAGACACTTCCATGTTTCTTTATGCATTGTATGATCTTTTATTTGCAAGGGGGATTTTTATAAGACATCAACTATATTCTTCCATTGAAGGCTGGTTCTGTGTGTGCTAGAAACATCATTGATCTGAAGGCTCACTGAGAGGCATCTTTTCTCAGCCTGTGTCTTCCCTTTCCTGTGCATGTGTCTCCTCACAATCCTCCCAAGGTCTTGGATGCTTTTATATGTCTTCATTTTTCTGTGATTATTATCTATTCCTTTTCTTAGTGACTGAATGTTCTTTTATGTTCTTTGGCCTAAAATATCTTGCCCCCAAATATCTGCAGGTCTCTGTCCTTTGATCTTTCATTCCCATGGTGCCTGCCACAGAAATTGGCAATTTCCAACTTTGGGAAACAATTTTGCTGCTATTGTCTTTGAAATCTGAGTCAAGTGATACAGAAATAGCTCCTATGATGTCCTACAGATAAGATAGACTGTATCAAATTCTGTCCTTTCCCTCCATCCCAAGGGAGGAAACTGAGAATATGACTACTTCCTCTTGTATGTCATGATATGTAAATGTGATAAAGATATAAAAGAAAAAAAAGAATATGAAAAGACTCTACAAATTTCCCTACTAACTGGATGTGGGTTTTTGAGGATTGGACATCCAGAGGGTTCATATGGGTCATTGAAGAGTGTCAAAAGTTCTTAAAAGTCTATCTTAGCCAATCTATAGATTTTCAATATATCCATGGGGATTGATGGTTTGTTATTTCCTAGCCCACGAGCATGCTGACTTCCTATAATTTTACCTAAAAGAGAATTTTCTTGGTGTTTGTGTTGCCATAAAAAAATACCTAATTTTGTGTAATGTCTAAAGAAAGAAGAATATTGGTCTGACCATTTTGATGGCTGGAAAGTGCAAACATCATGGTATCACCACTGAATAGGGAAAACAATGGAGAATCAAAAAGAGAACTGGCTTTGTGAAGAAGGGGCACCATGTGAGCCAGGAGCCATGAGGATAGGGAGAAAATCCTTGGTCTCACTTTACAACAACCAGGTCTGTCAGGAACAGATCTAGTCCTATCAGAGCCCCACTAGTCTCTCAGATGGTGATGCTCCCATGTGGAATCACTCCAGGCCTCATCACCTCTGGACTGTTCTTGTTCCATAATTTTTGTTGGTGCACTAGAGTGGTAAATAATGAGACTCATTGTTACATATTCATACTTGTGCACATATGACAATGTAATTCACCCCCATCGCTCCCCACTTTTCCACTTTCCCTCTCCTTCTCTCTCCATTGGACATTTTCCTATACTCTACTATCTCCCTGTGATTTCCTGAGGTCCACTCCACACACATTTTTGTCCTTTCTAGCTTCCACATCTGAGATCACATATATGACCCTGGACTTTATGAGTTTGGATTATTTTGCTCAATCTAATGTTCTTAATCTCCATTCATTTTCCAACAGACGACATAATTTTATGCTTCTTTATGCAATACAATTATTATGGATGACTTCAATATACCTCTCTCACCACTGGACAGATCTTCCAAGCAAAAGTTGAATAAAGAAACTATAGAACTTAATAATACAATTAATAACTTAGACTTAATTGTCATATATAGAATATACCACCCAGCATCAAGTGGTTACCCTTTTTACTCAGCAGCACATGGATACTTCTCAAAAATTGACCATATATTATTTCACAGTGCAACTCTTAGAAATTATAAAGGATTAGAGATAATACCATGCAACCTATCTGATAATAGTGGAATGAAACTGGAAATCAATGATAAAAGAAGGAAGAAAAAATCCTATATCACTTGGAGAATGAACAATATGTTACTGAATGATCAATGGGTTACAGAAGACATCAAGGAGGAAATTAAAATTTTTTTACAGATAAAAGAAAACACAGACACAACATATCAGAATCTATGGGACACTATGAAAGCAGTTCTAAGAGGAAAATTTATTGCTTGGAGTTCATTCCTGAAAAAAAAAAGAAAAGAAAAAAACAACAAATAAGTGATCTCACACTTCATCTCAAAACCCTAGAAAAAAGAAGAGCAAAACAGCAGCAAATGTAGTAGAAGGCAAGAAATAATTAAAATCAGAGCTGAGATCAATGAAATTGAAACAAAAGAAATAATTGAAAAAATTGACAAAAGTAAAAGTTGGTTCTTTGAAAAAAAAATAAGATCAACAGACCCTTAGCCATGCTAATGAAGAGAAGAGAGAGAACTCAAATTACTAGCATATGAGATGAAAACAGTAATATCACAACAGACACTACAAAAATACAGAAGATAATGAGAAATTATTTTGAAACCTTATACTCCAATAAAATAGAAGATAGTGAAGGCATTGATAAATTTCTTAAGTCATATGATTTGCCCAGATTGAGTCAGGAGGATACACACAACTTAAACAGATGAATATCAATTCAGGAAATAGAAGAAGCCATCAAAAGACTACCAACCAAGAAAATCCCAGGACTGGATGGGTATACAGCAGAGTTTTATAAAACCCTTAAAGAAGAAGTAATACCAATACTTTTCAAGCTATTTCAGGAAATTGAAAAAGAAGGAGCACTTCCAAATTCATTCTATGAGGACAACATCACCCTGATTCCTAAACCAGACAAAGACACTTCAAAGAAAGAGAACTACAGACCAATATTTCTAATGAACATAGATGCAAATATCCTCAATAAAATTCTGGCAAATCAGATACAAAAACATATCAAAAATATTGTATACCATGATCAAGTAGAATTCATCCCTGGGATGCAAGCCTGGTTCAATATATGGAAATCAATAAACGTTATTCACCACATCAACAGACTTAAAGATAAGAACCATATGATCATCTTGATAGATGCAGAAAAAGCATTAGACAAAGTACAGCATTACTTTATGTTCAAAACACTAGAAAACTAGGGAAAACAGGAACATACCTCAATATTGTAAAAGTTATTTAAGAAAAGCCTAAGGCTAGCATCATTCTAAATGGAGAAAAATTGAAGGCATTTCCTCTAAAATCTGGAGCAAGACACAGATGCCCTCTCTCACCACTTCTATTCAACATAGTCCTCGAAACACTGGCCAGAGCAATTAGACAGACAAAAGAAATTAAAGGCATAAAGATAAGGAAAAGAAGAACTTACATTAGCACTATTTGAAGGTGACATAATCCTATACCTAGAAGACCCAAATGGTTCTACCAAGAAAATTCTAGCACTAGTAAATGAATTTAGCAAAGTGGCAGGATATAAAATCAACACACATAAATCAAAGGCGTTCCTGTATATCAGTGACAAATCCTCTGAAACAGAAATGAGAACAACCACCTCATTCACAATATCCTTAAAAAAATAAAATACTTGTGAATTAACAATAGAGGTGAAATAACTATACAAAGAAAATTACAAAACACTAAAGAGAGAAATAGAAGAAGACCTTAGAAGATGGAAAGATATACCTTGTTTATGGATAGGCAGAACTAATATCATTAAAATGGCCATATTACCAAAAGTATTCTGTAGTTTAATGCAATGTCAATCCAAATCCCAACAACATTCCTTGCAGAAAAGGAAAAAGCAATCATGAAATTTATCTGGAAAAATAAAAGACCTAGAATAGCAAAAGCAACTCTAAGCACAAAGAGTGAAACTGGCGGTACAGAGATACCAGATTTTAAACTATACTACAGAGAAATAGTAACAAAAAGAGCATGGTACTGGTACCAAAACAGGTGGATAGATCAAAGGTACAGAATATGGGACACAGAGACCATTCCACAAAATTACATCTACCTTATATTTGACAAAGGTGCTAAAAGCATGCAATGGAGAAAGGATAGCATCTTCAACAAATGGTGCTGGGAAAACTGGAAATCCATACGCAAAAAATGAAATTGAATCCCTTTCTCTCACCATGCACAAAAATTCACTCAAAATGGATCAAGGAGCTAGGGATTAAACCAGAAACTCTGTGTCTGATAGAATAAAAGTTGGCTCTAATCTCCATCTCATGGGGTCGGGCTCCAAATTCCTTAATAGGACACCTATAGCACAAGAGTTAAAATCAAGAATCAACAAATGGGACATACTCAAACTAAAAAGTTTTTTCTCAGCAAGAGAAACAATAAGAGAGGTAAATAGGGAGCCTACATACTGGGAATAAATTTTTACCCCTAACACTTCAGGTAGAGCTCTAATCTCCAGAGTGTACAAAGAACTCAAAAAATTAAACAACAAGAAAACAAATAACCCAATCAACAAATGGGCCAAGGATCTGAACAGACATTTCTCAGAAGAGGATATACAATCAATCAACAAATACATGAAAAAATGCTCACCATCTCTAGCAATAAGAGAAATGCAAATTAAAACCACTCTAAGATATGATCTCACTCCAGTAAGAATGGCAGCCATTATGAAGTCAAACAATAATAAGTGCTGGCGAGGATGTGGGGAAAAGGGTACACTTGTACATTGCTGGTGGACTGCAAATTGGTGCAGCCAATTTGAAAAGCATTACGGAGATTCCTTGTTAAGCTGGGAATGGAACCACCATTTGCCCCAGCTATTCCCCTTCTCGGACTATTCCCAAAAGACCTTAAAAGAGCATATTACAGGAACACAGCTACATTAATGTTCATACCAGCACAATTCACAATAGCTAGACTGTGGAAGCAACCCAGATGCCCTTCAATAATGAATGGATTAAAAAAATGTGGAATTTATACACAATGGAATATTACTCAGCACTAAAAATAACAAAATCATGACATTTGCAGGGTAATGGATGGCATTAGAGCAGATTATGCTGAGTGAAGCTAGCCAATTCCTAAGGAGCAAATGCTGAATGTCTTCTCTGATATAAGGGGGGTGACTCAAAACAGAGCAGGGAGGAAGACAATGAGAAGATTACCATTAAATAGGGATGAGAGATGCATGGGAATGGGAGAGAGAAGGGGAATTTCATTGAAGATGGAAGGAGACCCTCATAGTTATGCAAAATTACATATTAGATGGTGTGAGGAAGAAAAAAAGAGAGAGAGAAAAAGTGTTATAGAGTGGGTAGAGAGAAGTGATGGGAGGGGAAGGGAGGAGAGGGGAGAATAGGAAGGGTAGCAGAATACAATAGACACTAATATGGCTATATGTATAAATGTGGCTGTAAAACCAAGGTGATACTGCAATCTGTACACGGAAAAAAAAGAATTCATACCCCACTTTGAATCAAATGTATGATATGTCAAGATCATTGTAATGTTTTGAGCAACTAATGAAAAAATTTTAAAAAAAGAGTGAAGGGAGACAGAGGAGTTAGACAGAATTAATCCTACGTCCCAGGCGGTCAATTCCCGGGGGTGTCCTAGCAGAGCACCCGGGGATCACCTTGACTCTGATGGGACTGGGTGGGGTGCATCCCCCCAAAAAACACCCGGAGGGATTGCCAGACACTCAACAGCCAATTCCCTCATTCTGGTGAATTAGAGTTCAGGCACTCATGAGATGGGGGAACTCACCAGTCTGCAGGCTGGTGGTGGATGTCAGTCAGGCGATCAGATCAGAGGAGTGGACTACAACAGGAATGGTTAGGCTCAGAGTTTGGGGACAGGATTCCACCTTGAGTGACAGGGATCCCTGTCCTGGGTTTCAGCATCAAATGCAAAGAATGGTGGAAAAAGCTCCGTAAACTCAACAAGCCAAAACAACCATTTACCTGTCCAAGATTTTATTAACAGGACCCTAGCAGCCAGTTGCAAAAGAGAAGGGGGTCAAGAGAGAAAAGGGGGGGGGAGAGAAGGGGGAGAGGAAGAGGGGGAGAGGAAGAGAGAGAGAGAGTAAGAGAGAGAGTGTAAGAGAGTAAGAGTAAGAGAGTAAGAGAGCAAACACGAACAGGGTATTAATATTTATGGGCTTAACACAGGATGAGAAGGAGCAAGGTAAGTGAGCTGTTGCTTCTTCATTAGCTGAGAGTTCAGGCCACTTCAGGGATTGAAGATAGGCCATTCAAAGTCTGCGCCATTCACGGGGATTGGAGGTGATGGTTCGTGTGCCATTCAGTGTGTCATGGACCTCAGCTCCCTGAAGAGAAGCATTCCAGGCGCCATCTTTACCAACATATTCAACTTCTATTCATAGAGAAAGTTGTATTAAATATCTGCATGAGGAGGTACAACAAGTCAATAATATTTAGGACATTCAGTCTGTTTCTTTTGAAAAGTATTTAACCTGTATTTGATTAAATGCAGATATTTTATAAGAAGGCTCACAAATTTGGCCCTGTCTTGTCTCCTGCCTGCCTTGGTGGCTGTTTTTCAAAGTACAGACATTTGTAGCATGATGACATCTTGATCAACAGCAATCACTATTAAGAGGGTAGTGGTTCCATAAGAGTTCAATTGTGATATAAAAGTCCTCTATAGTACTTTTCTGTGCCTTTTATATTGAGGTACATGTATGTGTGGAGATGCTCAAATAGTGATTTACCCTAGTGACATTCTGTTGGTTTATACAGCATGCGGTGTGAGGGTGTGAAGTGCAGGTGCACAGAAACCTGTTTTGCAATGGTGCAAGTGCTCCAGATGACCAAGGAATGAGCAAGTGTGCAATGCTGCATTTCTTATGAACTTGTCCCCACAGTCATCTGGCCCATGACTGCTTTCCACATTTGGCTATCCATGGATTTTCACACAGAGATACTGCAGTGTGCTTTGCTCTAGCTAAGAATACACTTTCATTGTTCACATTTCTAATAGGCTCATATCTGTCTTACCTAACCATTGCCATAAATGTTAGAGATTTGCTTTGGACCCTCAGATAGTTTAGGGTCTTGACCTGAAATTTGGCATCATGTGAGTCTGCTTCAAAGGATTTCCTTCATTGTTAACAATTGCATAATGATTTCTTTATGTTTCCACTGTGTGTCAAAAATACAATAAGGTCAAGTTGTTAGTGAATCTAAAAGTTTTTTGTCAAGTCACGTCACCCCATTTGGAGTAGGGGCAGAGCAGAGCCGCCGCCTGAGCCTGCAAGGTAGATAGACCTGCGACTGACCAGCAGAACAGGTCCAGCGGTCTACTGGGATGGTAGACACGTCACACCAATTGGAGGAGGGTCAGAGCAGAGCCGCCTCCCGAGCCCAGAACAGGCCCAGCAACCTGCCGGCGTGGCAGTCATGTCACCCCAATTGGAGTAGGGGCAGAGCCGCGCCCATGCCCGGAACAGGTCCAGCAACCTGCCAGCGTGGTAGTCATGACACCCCAATTGGAGTAGGGGCAGAGCAGACCCGTCACCCGCGCCTGCAAGGTAGGCAGGTCTGTGACTGACTGCCAGAACAGGCCCAGTGGCCTGCCGGCGTGGTAGACACGTCACACCAATTGGGGGATGGGCAGAGCAGAGCCGCCTCCCGAGCCAGGAACAGGCCCAGCGGCCCGCCGGCGTGGCAGTCACATCACCCCATTTGGAGTAGAGGCAGAGCAGCGCCTCAGCCCGCGCCCAGAACAGGCCCAGCGACCTGCCGGCGTGGTAGTCACGACACCCCAATTGGAGTAGAGGCAGAGCAGAGCCGCCACCCGCACCCGCAAGGTAGGCAGGCCTGTGACAGACCTGCGACTCAGGCCCAGCGGCCTGCCGGCACGGCAGACACATCGCCACATTTGGAATAGGGGCAGAGCAGAGCCACCGCCCGTACCCGAAAGGTAGGCAGACCTGCGACCGACCGGAGGAACAGGCCCAGTGGCCTGCGGCATGGTAGACACGTCACCCCAACTGGAATAGGGGCAGAGCCGAGCCGCCTCCCGCATGCGGAACAGGCCCAGCGACCCGCAGGTATGGTAATCACGTCACCCAATTGGAGTAGGGACAGAGCAGAGCTGCCGCCCGCACCTGCAAGGTAGGCAGACCTGTGACCAACCGGCAGAACAAGCCCAGGGGTTCGCGGGCGTGGTAGACACGTCACACCAATTGGAGGAGGGGCAGAGCAGAGCCGCTGCCCACGCCTCCAAGGTAGGCAGACCTGCGACCCACCGGCAGAACAGTCCTAGCGGCCCGCCAGCGTGGTAGACAGTTCACCCCAATTGGAGGAGGAGCAGAGCCGCCACCCGCCCCTGCAAGGGAGACTTTTCAACTATACAAGAGCAATATAAATATATAAGGGGAAAATTTCAAAAACACAACAGTTACACCAAGCAGAAAGAAACACGAGCAATATGAAAAGACAAGGAAAGAAAGGACCACAAGCAATGCAGGTCAACTCAACTTTAGAAGAGGTAATAGCTGCAGCAGATGGAATGTCAGATAAAGAATTCAGGATATACATGCTGCAGATGATCTGGAGTCTCAAGGAAGACATTAGACAGCAAAATCAGACAATGAAAGATCACTTCGACCACTTTGACAATTTATTACATAAACAACTCCAAGAAGCAAAAGATCAAATATACAGGGAGATAGAGGTAATAAAAAACAAACAAACAGAAATCCTAGAAATGCAGGAAGCAATAAACCAACTTAAAAACGCAATTGAGAATACTACCAGCAGAGTAGAACACTTAGAAGATAGAACATCACACAATGAAGACAAAGTATTTCAACTTGAAAAGAACATGGACAGATCAGCAAGACTGTTAAGAAACCATGAGCAGAACATCCAAGAAATATGGGATAATATAAAGAGACCACTTAAGAGTCATTGGGATACAGGAAGGTATAGAGGTCCAAACCAAAGGAATGAGCAATCTATTCAATGAAATAATATGAGAAAACTTCGCAGACTTGAAGAATGAGACAGAATCCCAAATCCTAGAAGCCTATAGGAAGCCAAATGTGCAAAATCATAAGAGATCCACACCTAGACACATTATAATGAAGATGCCCAACATACAGAATAAGGAGAGAATTTTAAAAGCTACAAGAGAAAGGAAGCAGATTATATTTAGGGGTAAACCAATCAGGATAACAGCTGATCTTTCAACACAGACTCTGAAAGCTAGAAGATCCTGGAATAACATATTTTAAACAATGAAAGAAACTGTGTTCCAACCAAGAATCGTGTATCCAGCGAAATTAAGCTTCAGGATGGAAGATGAAATTAAAACCTTCCACGATAAACAAAAGTTAAAAGAATTTGCAGCTAGAAAACCATGTTTTCAAAACATCCTCGGCAAAACATTACAGGAGGAGGAAATGGAAAATAACAATGAAAGCCAACAGTGGGGGGTAGGACAGTAAAGGGGGGAAAATAATTAAAAAGGAAAACAAACCATGTTTAGAAACATAAATAAACAAATATGGCTGGAAGAACAACCCATATCTCAATAATGTTGTTAAATGTTAAGCCTAAATATTAATGGCTTAAACTCACCAATTAAGAGACACAGGCTAGTAGAATGGATCACTAAACAAGACCCAACAATATGCTGCCTACAGGAGATGCATTTGATAGGAAAAGACATACCTAGACTGAAGGTGAAAGGTTGGGAAAAATCATATCACTCATATGGACTTGGGAAACAAGCAGGAGTGACCATACTCATATCAAATAAAATAGATTTTAAGCCAAAGTTAATCAAAAGGGATAAAGTGGGACACTACATACTGCTCAAGGGAACCATACACCAATAAGACATAACAATCATAAATATATATGCCCCAAACAATGATGCAGATATGTTCATCAAGCAAACTCTTCTCAAGTTTAAGAGTCTAATAGACCACCATACTTTAATCATGGGAGACTTCAACACACCTCTCTCACCACTGGACAGATCTTCCAAACAAAAGTTGAATAAGGAAACTATAGAATTCAATAACACAATTAATAACCTAGACGTAATTGATATATATAGAATATACCACCCGACATCAAGCAGTTACACTTTTTTTCTCAGCAGCACATGGATCCTTCTCAAAAATAGATCATATATTATGTCACAGGGCAACTCTTAGACAATATAAAGGATTAGAGATAATAGCATGCATCTTATCTGATCATAATGGAATGAAACTGAAAATCAAAAATAAAAGAAGGAAGAAAAAATCATGCATCACTTGGAGAATGAACAATAGGTTAGTGAATGATCAATGGGTTATAGAAGACATCAAGGAGGAAATTAAAAAATTCTTAGAGATAAATGAAAACACAGACACAACATATCGGAATCAATGGGACACATTGAAAGCAGTTCTAAGAGGAAAATTCATTGCTTGGAGTTCATTCCTCAAAAAAAGAAAAAACCAACAAATAAATGATCTCATACTTCATCTCAAAATCCTAGAAAAAGAAGAGCAAAACAACAGCAAAAGAAGTAGAAGGCAAGAAATAATTAAAATCAGAGCTGAAATTAATGAAATCGAAACAAAAGAAACAATTGAAAAGATTGACAAAACTAAAAGTTGGTTCTTTGAAAAAATAAATAAGATCGACAGACCCTTAGCCATGCTAATGAAGAGAAGAAGAGAGAGAACTCAAATTACTAGCATACGGGATGAAAAAGGCAATATCACAACAGACACTTCAGAAATACAGAAGATAATCAGAAACTATTTTGAATCCTTATACTCCAATAAAATAGAAGATAGTGAAGGCATGGATAAATGTCTTAAGTCATATGATCTGCCCAGATTGAGTCAGGAGGATATAGACAACCTAAACAGACCAATATCAATTGAGGAAATAGAAGAAATCATCAACATCACCCTGATTCCTAAACCAGACAAAGACACTTCAAAGAAAGAAAACTACAGACCAATATCTCTAATGAACCTAGATGCAAAAATCCTCAATAAAATTCTGGCGAATCAGATTCAAAAACATATCAAAAAAATTGTGCACCATGATCAAGTAGGATTCATCCCTGGGATGCAAGGCTGGTTCAATATACAGAAATCAATAAATGTTATTCACCACATCAATAGGCTTAAAAAGAAGAACCATATGATCATCTCGATAGATGCAGAAAAAGCATTCGACAAAGTACAGAATCCCTTTATGTTCAAAACGCTAGAAAATCTAGGGATAACAGGAACTTACCTCAACATTGTAAAAGCAATCTATGCTAAGCCTCAGGCTAGCATCATTCTGAATGGAGAAAAATTGAAGGCATTCCCTCTAAAATCTGGAACAAGACAGGGATGCCCTCTCTCACCACTTCTGTTTAACATAGCTCTCAAAACACTGGCCAGAGCAATTAGACAGATGAAGGAAATTAAAGGCATAAAAATAGGAAAAGAAGAACTTAAATGATCACTATTTGCAGATGACATGATTCTATACCTAGCAGACCCAAAAGGGTCTACAAAGAAACTATTAGAGCTAATAAATGAATTCAGCAAAGTGGCAGGATATAAAATCAACACGTATAAATCAAAGGCATTCCTGTATATCAGCAACAAATCCTCTGAAATGAAAATGAGGACAACCACTCCATTCACAATATCCTCAAAAAAAAAATAAAATACTTGGGAATCAACCTAACAAAAGAGGTGAAAGACTTATACAATGAAAACTACAGAACCCTAAAGAGAGAAATAGAAGAAGATTTTAGAAAATGGAAAAATATACCCTGTTCATGGATAGGCAGAACTAATATCATCAAAATGGCAATATAACCAAAAGTTCTCTATAGGTTTAATGCAATGCCAATCAAAATCCCAATGGCGTTTCTTATAGAAATAGAGAAAGCAATCATGAAATTCATATGGAAAAATAAAAGACCCAGAATAGCAAAAGCAATTCTAAGCAGGAAGTGTGAATCAGGCGGTATAGCGATACCAGACTTCAAACTATACTCCAGAGCAATAGTAACAAAAACTGCATGGTACTGGTACCAAAACAGGCGGGTGGAGCAATGGTACAGAATAGAGGACACAGAAACCAATCCACACTGTCTCTTGGACAGTGCTGGTCTACAGTATGGGCCAAGAAGATGACATAGTTAACCAGTATCCCAAGTGACTTTGATGCAGGGAATTAGACAACTATTTGACAAAGAATAGACTGCAACACAAATATCAGCATATAGCATAGGAATTTGAGAGCCATGATTAAATGGATGTCGAAGAGGTTGAGTAAGAAGGGATGCATCAGAGCACTATGCTTTGAAACAAATTGGGCTGAAGGCAGATGAGGTGGAGGAATAATAAGCTGTCCCCTGAGAATGTGGTGCCAGTCCACACTGTGGTAGAGAAGCTGCCCAAATTCAGTCTATTCCTGTGCTTCACTGTGGTAACACTTAAGATGCAGAAGCTTTGAGGGACTTTGGGATTGACCTTGACCTATTCTTATCTGAAGGGTGCAAACCTATCAGAATGTTTCTTTGAAGGTTTTTTTTTTTTTTGGTTACTTGCATTTTCTTTCTTCTCCATGCAATGAAGTTGCCTTTAGGTGTTTTGTGAAAGTCACTTGGCTAGGGAGATATTTAAATGTAAACCTCTTCTGAGGAAAATCAGAGTGAGTAACTTTACACTCACTCATAAGATATAAGTGGAAAAATAGAAAAAGGACTATATATTGCAAATTAGGGGATGGAAAATATTTTTAAAATATTTTAACCCCCAAATTTTCTAAATCTAGAAACATGGGATTTTATACTGAAAGTAACTTCTTTAATGACTTAGTTAAATAGTCTCATTGATGAGGAATATGAGGTCCAGACGAGTTATATGTATGTTAGTTAGTCTAACACTCCTTGTCCAGTTAGTAGAAGATTTAGTTGAGCATTTACACTTATTGACCTAATCTCTTTTCTGTTTAACCTGTATATGTCTCATTGTGCAATCTGCAGATTTTGAAACATTTATGATTCTGTTTTTTTTAAGTACTCTAAAAGGAATTTTCCCCTCCCCCACCAAACTAGGATATGTCCAGTGCTCATTAGATTGTTGTTCTGGGATTTTTATTTGTAACAACCACATCAAAATTAGATTTCAGAGCTGGGCCCAGTGGCACATGCCTGTAATCCCAGTGACTCAGGAGGCTGAGACAGGAGTATTATGAGTTCAAAGCCAGCCCCAGGAATTTAGCAAGGTTTTAAGCAAACCAGTGAGGCCCTGTCTCTAAACAAAATACAAAACAGAGCTGGGGATGTGGCTGAGTGTTTAAGTGTCCCTGAGTTCAATCATTGGCTACAACAACAAAAAAAAAGCAGAAAAAAAAGATTAAAAAAACACGTTAGATTTCAAGGATTTAGGAGAAACAAAATCTGTTATTTTAAAATGATATAGTGACAATAGATCCCATTAGAAGTTTCAAGTGGAAAACACATTTATGATGTTTCTTAAAGAAAAACATCATTAATTCTGAAGGCTACAATTGGAAACTAATAAGTCATTGAAAGACCTAAGCAACCTCATTTTACTTGGGACCTCATTTTTCTCTGAAACTTAACCCCAACCTACTGCAATCCTAAAGTCAGGAAATACCACAGAAAGCTCTGCTCAATGCAGATGGTAATCACTTAAGATAGGCCAAGATATCAAAACATCTGAAGTTCCAGATGGCCCCCACCTAGGTGTGGTGACCTATATTTAAACCAGAAACCCTGCAGCTTGGCATGTACCCCCCTTGCAATATCCTCACAGCTTAAACCAATCATTTTTAAGTGCTCCAACCCCTTGAAGTAACCAATAATCCTTTCCAGATTCTTTCCCTCCATTTAATATGCTAATCATGTTTTAGAGTTGTTTTATGATTTTCCCAAGGTGTGTGATGATTTGCTAAGAGATGCTATGATGAACGTGAAGTCCCTGCCTTCCCCAAAGAGGGTATAAAATTACTGGAAACCCTGGGCTCGGGGCTTCTCAGCATCACCAGTTGCTGTGTGCACACAGAGGACCAAGCTAGCTCACAATAAACACCTCTTTGCTGCTTACATTGATCTTGGTCTCTGGGGTATTTTGGGGGTACCAAACTCAAGCATAACATCATAACTTAGAATACTTTCCCAGAGCTGGGGTTAAATTTATGGACTATAACCACAATTACACTTAAGAATGATATGAGAACTAGTTCTGAATTATGAATTCTAATTTTCAAAATTTAACTAAAATACTTATCCCTTCAGAACCAGTGTGCAGTCTACCAGAACTCTCCAATTCAATTGAAATGATACACTTTAAATTAAACATGGATTTTTTTTTCCTCAAAGGTCTTTGGGATAGCAATCAGAATGTCTCAAGCAATTTTTGATATTTGTTGGTAGAGAGGTGAACTTTACATTTTAAGCAAACCTGATATAAGTGAAAAATTAAGTATCTTTGTAAATATTCTTCAAAATCAGAAAACTATAAATTAAAAAAAACCTTAAAATTTAAGAAAAATTATCTGGTTTCCTGAAACTGCATTGGCTTACATAGGAATAAAACAGACTGATATGATGATAAATTTTCTGTTTCTTGAAACCCATTTAACCATACTTTTCAATAATTTTGGTCACTTACTTTTTTTTCTAATATTGGACAAATAATATTCCTGCCATCTGAAAGAAAATCTAGCCCTCTACATGAATTCTTTGCAATAGGCTCAAAATTTTAGGAAGTAATTTTAAGAAGTTTGGTGTGTGAAGAATAGCAGGATAAAAAAAATATTTTTAAGTACTTTTTTTTAGTTGTAGTTGTAAACAATACCTTTATTTCACTTACTTATTTTCACATGGTGCTGAGAATTGAACTTTTTCATGAGCAAAGTGAGCACTCTACCACTGAGATACAACCCCAGCCCCAAGAAAATATTCTTAATCATAGATTTTAACTTCTCAAGTAAACAGATGAGAGAAAACCAAGTTACATGTAAAAAAACATTTTCTGGAGAGTGTGTGTGTGTGTGCATGTATGCACATATGCTTAAGTGTTCAATAGGTTATTGTATTCCAGGCCTGAGGAGAAATTGAAACCTGGTCCAAGCTAGATTAGATTATCTTGAGGGTTATTTGATTACATAAATCTAGAGTAGGATTTAAGAATAGACCTAACCTATTTACCAAGAAACACCTGACTTTTATGAAGTTATGTAGTTGGTACTATAAGTATCTGGCCATTCAACTGGTAAAGAAATATAAAAGTCATCTTTATCATGTATTTCTTATTTTTTTTCTCTATGATGAAGGTCCTGGGATGCATTTAGGTCCCTTCTCTACCCCTGGATCCAAAGCACACCAACCATTTGGGAAATGGAAGCCTAAAGCCTGAAGAAAACTTTGCTGGAATTAAAACATCTATTTAAAAGTGATTCCAAAGTGAAGTTTCAAAAATGTAAGACATTTCTAAGAATTTGTAAAACAAAACATTTTAGAGCACTCTAGCTCTATAACTATTGGTGGAACTTAATTAAACATGGATTCAGAATGGTAAAGAATATAAAATGTGGTAAACATAAATGAAGAAAACAATTTGGAGGCATTTCTATTTCACTTTTAAAGTAGAAATCATTTGGGGATGAGAGAAAGGAATATTTTTAGGCTTATTTATGGAAATAAGTATAATTTTCAGTGCTTAGCAATTTAATTTTTTTGTTACAGTTGTAAGACAAATGATCATTTACTGTGGCAGACTTTCTAGATTCTAAAGTTACTATGGCTCTTTATAGCCAGAAATAATGTTAATTATGATTTTTAAAAAGCACATATCTTGCTACATATCTCCATGATGTGGTGTATAAAGGATAAACTTTTCCTACATTTCAGGCAGATGCTATCACAAGAGATTCACAATGTAGGTATTCTTAAACTCTAGATTTCTGTTTCTCTTTTGGCTCTCTGCAAGACTTCCAAATGGCCAACATTCTGAAAATATATCTTGATATTTGAAATACAAAAAATTAGGATTTAAAACTTCAGAAAGTATAAGATTGAAGAGTCTCTTCTGCTGATGAACCCAACCTAATTCCATGTTAAGATTAGGAGCTATCTCATCACAAGATCATGAAAAGTTAATTTCTGCTTTACTATAAATTACTGTGATTTCTAAACTTGTTTGGAATTCCTACCCATGCCTGACTTTCCCTGATCATATAACAACCCTCTCTAAAATGTTAGTGGAACCTCATAAATCCTGACTCCCCCTGACCAGATAAGAACACTCTCTGAAATACAGCTGCACCTACTATCAGCTGGGATCTGAATTTACTTTCTACCTTGAATTATCATGCCATGTACATCATTAACCTACTATCAGCCTTTGTTTTATGCTTGTCAAAATCCTGTTATCTGTAAGTTCTCAAGATACTCCCCTTTGCAACTTTTTGTGCTATAAAGCTTTGTTCCAAGAGAGCTGGGGTGGTGCTGGTCCCTAGCCATAATTAGGACAGAAAGCTGCTGATCAGCTGTCTTTGTGTACACAAATACAAGCTTGCTTTAATTTGATTTAAAATTGGAGTTGGTGGTCTTTTCTTTGTGTCAAGGTTCAACACTGCCAAAGTGATAAAAGGAGATTTTTGATAAATGTAGAGTTTAAGGAAGATTTGTGGTATGTAATGTAGATTCTCTGTTAAATGATCAAATTCTGATTTATCTAAATAAGATTATATTGCTCTTTCTTCAAACAAGTAAACCAGATTGTCTTCCTTATTATTCTGCCATAACTAAATTACTTTTTTAATTTTTTGAGTTATGAATAAAAATTCTTAGTCAAAGCCTAGGTTACCTATTATTTTCCATCTGGGAATATATTTACATTTTAGAGCATTTTTTTCTAAAAATCATTTCCCATTAATTTCAGGACTCAACAAAACTTACCAAAGTATATTTTGGCAGGTTTTTATTCTCAAAAAATATCTAGTATAGAGATTACAAATAGAAATGCTGGCTTAGAATATGTGGTGATATGTTCAATTTGTTCAGAGGAATACTATTACCTCACAGATCTCTGCTTAAATATCTTTTGAAATGAACTTAAGAAGAAATATTTTTCAAAACACTAGTATAATTCACTTTAACTTACTTTTACAATTTCTTCTTCATAGTATTTTTTATAATAGTCCATGGAAATATAATATTTGTAATGTCCACGATTACCAACTTTGGAAATCACAGTGCAGAAAATTAATTGCCATGAGTGATGCTATTTTGTTTTTGGCTCCATCTTATACTTGAGGATGTTTCTCTGAAGAAAGACCTTGTGAGGAAATAGGGTGAAGGGAAGTTCAAAATAATACATGCTGCATGCAGCAGATTATTACCTCAGCAGAACATATCTGAGAAAATCATAACACTATCTAGAAAGGAAAATTGGGCATAAGAATATAAAAATGTCTTATATTTTTATAGTTCCTGCTTGCTAACATGTAATGCTGATAACTATCATAATACAAAAATGATGAGTTCAGCTGCCCATTAGCTCAGCTCATTCATGGTTTAAATTGCTCCATAAGTTAGTTTTCCTTTATTTTACCTTGCCAGCAACCAATAATTCAGTCTACAGCATTATACTACAATATACTACAATATAAGGAATATTATGTATTTGGATTGTTGTGCTAACCTTTTTTTGGATATCACTAGACTTTTTGGTTGTTTGTATTTTGGTTGTTTGTTGATGGACACAACATGTTATTTTATTTATGTATTTATTTTCATGTGATGCTGAGGATTGAACCCAGTGCCTCACACATGCTAAGTAGGTACTCTACTACTGAGCTATAGCCCCAGCACATCATTAAACTTTTGACTTGAGTTTTCATTTGAGTTCTCAAAGGTGAAAGAATATGTCTCGTATTGAACTAAAATAATTTAAACAGCAAATTTCTTTATGCTGTGCATAGGAAGAAGTAAGGGAAGGAGAAACCATGGGTTATTGAACTAGAGCAACTTATACTCTGTGTTTCTATGATTGTATCAAAATGAACTTGCCTATTACATATAAATATAATGCACAAAAAGATTCAATAATAATTTGAAATTAAAAAGTGTCTCATACAGATACATGCATTTTTCCCACTTTAAAGAGGAGACTAGCCAGGTTAAATAACTGAAGATTGAAGAATACTACCATAAATTAGACAAAAAAGTTAAAAGGAGTGGGTAGAAATAAGAAAAAGGGGGTAAGAAAAGGACAAAATGAGAATAGAGAGGGGAGGAAGAGAAGTGTTGTCACCATTATGTTTTTCTACAGAAAAAAAATAATGCTTTACCACCTACTGTCTCATTCAAATAAGAGAATACATAAAAAGTCAGTGTCCTAGAGTTTCTTATCCTTTCTTTCTACTACAAAAATTTCCCATATAGTTTTCAAGATCTCAGCTTCAACCAAGTATATGTGAGGCAGCAGGTACATGGCAAAACTGAGTCATACTTGATTTCATAAAGGTGAAGTTTATAATGTCATTGGGAGCAAGGCCAGTGGTGTTTAAAAGTAAGAGTGTTAGTAAGTAAAATGTTATTGGGAGAAACAAAGCATTAAAGGCTGGCCGAAGAAAGTTAATCACATCTACACATTGGGAGTGAGGGGAATGTTCTTAGTGACAGTTGCATTTGGTTTGGATTTTAAATGAATAGGTTTCAAGAGATGAGAATATCTAGCACACTGCTTTGCACTAAAATTGAGGAGCGGTTTAAGTGAGGAAAAATGTCATTAAGAAAGTAGAAGGAAGGGGCTGGGGATGTGGCTCAAGCGGTAGCGCGCTTGCCTGGCATGCGTGCGGCCCGGGTTCGATCCTCAGCACCACATACAAACAAAGATGTTGTATCCGCCGATAACTAAAAAATAAATATTAAAAATTCTCTCTCTCTCTCTCTCTCTCTCTCTCTCTCTCTCTCTCTCTCACTCTCTCTTAAAAAAATAAAATAAAAAAAAAGAAAGTAGAAGGAAGAGAGAACAATGGACAGGGCATGACAATTTTATAAGATGGTGCCAAGAAGTTTTGGGTGTCATATGTATTGAATTTTGAAATAAAAGTTTATGGATTTTCACACCATTTGAATATAAAAGAGATCTTTGAAGTTCACTTCTAAATGTAACTGACACTCTTTTTCTATTCCCAGCACATAGGCACAGACAACAACTGTAAATTCTATACAAAGAAACCAGTGTAGTACTACCCAAAGGCACTAAAGAATGACCAAATTAAGGTGGTAGAGGTAAAAGTTTAACACTTGATGAAGACAATGGCACAACACTGAAAGAGTTTCTTCTTTATTCATCTTTTAGCATGTGAACAGGCCCCTGGATGGAGGGTTAACAACATGTCAAAAAAATCTATATTCTGACTGGCTTGCAAAACTAAAAAAAAATAGTGATAGCCACATTTCATGAAAAATGAAGGGAAATGCCAGAGAGGATAGTGGGAACCCCAAGTTTTGTGGAACCTTCTGCCCACACCTCTGGCTAACACCTGAAGCAGGCATTTGTGAGCAGATTTAAAACAGCTTACAATTAAAGTTAAAATAACTGAGAACTAATCCATGAAGAGGAAGTTTTTGACAAATAACCTACTGATGTCTTAAGAAATTTTGAGGATAGGTCATCAACAGAACGTGTCAATGTTATCTGTGCATGCATGGGTGCTATGTATAAAATAGTTTATTCAAATAATTGGAAAGTACCTTAGGAAAAACGAAGTTCAGCCAATATGGAGTTTCCATTTAAATTTGTTTATTAGTGACTCTAAACTGCCCTTCTACTGTGTGAATTCCCCTTCGAGTGGCCAAGGTTTACCAAAAGGAGGGATGTTATGGTGTAGAGGAAATTTGGGAGGATCAAGAAAACCTAGTGTAAGAAAATCAAGAACCAGATGAATTCTCATCCAAGATCTAACAGACCTTTAAAGAAGAGCTATTGCCAATCCTCCTCAAATTACTTGATGAAACAGAACAGGAGAGAAACACTGCCAAATTTATTCTATGAAGGCAGTATCACCCTGATACGGAAAACAAAGACAACAATGAAAGAAAACTTCAGACCAATATCCCTGATGATGTAAAATTATTTAATAAAATATTGGCAAATGTCATTCCACAACACATTAAGAAGATAGTACACCATGATCAAGCATCTTTTATCCTTGGGGTGCAAGGTTGATTTAATATGCGCAGGTCAATAAATGTAATTCACCAAATAAACACATTCAAGGACATAAAAATACATAATTAACAGATGCAAAAAAGCAATTTAAAAACACCCAGCACAATTATTTTCTTTATTTTTTTGCACACATTAATTTTTAAAACACTAGAGAAACTAGAGATAGAAGGAAATAATCTCAATGATGTAAGAGATGTGCATGACAAACCCAATCAACATATAGAATGGACAAAAATAGAAAGTGCTTTCTCTAGAAGCAGGAATAAAACACCACTCCTATTCAACCTAGTCCTTGAAATTCTAGTCAGAGCAATCAGGCAAGAGAAGAAAACTCAATGTATGCACATAGGAAAAAAAGGATTAAAATGATCTTTTTGATGATGACATGATCCTTTATTTGGAAGACCCAACAAAACTTGTAGAGTTGATAAACAAATCAACAAATAGTAAAGGAGCAGGATACAAGATCAACATAGGTAAACTAATTGCTTTACTGTACCCTAATTGTGTATTTGTGAAAAGAAAATTGGGGAAATTATCTCATTATCTTATAACCTAAAAAATATAAATACTTGAGAATCAAAATAACCAAGGAGGTAAAAGACTTCAACAATGAAAACTATACAACACTAAAGAAAGAAATTGAGGAACTTAGAGGATGGAAAGACCTCTCCTGTTCTTATACAGACAGAATTAATATTCTCAAAATGGCCATACTACCTGAAGCAATATACAGATTTAATGTAGTCCCCATGAAATGTTAATGACATTCTTGCCAGAATTAGAAAAAAAAATAGTTTTAAAATTTGTTTAGACAATGAAGACACAGAGACCAATCAAAGCAATCCTGAGAAAAAAAAAAGAGTAATTCTGGAGATACCACAATATTCAATCTCATATTGTACAAGAGTGTTAGAGTCTGTAAACAAGTCTGGATGGCGCCTGGCAAAATGCCAGAGGGAGTGGTTTGTAAAGTAACAAAAGCGAGCCATTAAGTGTGGAGATTCCTGATTGGTTGACTGCTGTATCTAGTTTATGCTAATTAAGATAAGCTGTGCAAAATGTATAAATAACTCTGTTATCCTACAATAAACGGCTCTCTCTCCTGCTGCATCAATCTACACAAGTCATTCATCACCCCCCGGATATTCTGCTGCAGCCGGCCTGTGGCAGATGGTGGCCCGTTACCGGGAGCCGGGGGACACTCGGGGGTAAGTGACGAAAAAAGCTGCCCGTCCATAGATAGTACGGGAACAATCTGCTCGTTCCAAGGCAGACAGGGTGAAAGGAAAAATGGCCATTTTGAGAAAATGGAGAAGATTGATGTAGTATGTTTGTGTCTTGTTTTGTCTTGAAATGTTGTATTGTCTTTGTGACGAAAATACGGAAGGGGTGAGAAGTAAATTGATAAGAGAAAAAGGCACCCCAGTGGAACCAAGAATAGAGCCCAGAAACTCTAGTCAGAAAGAAAAAGAAAGTTCAGAAGAAGAAGGATTATCAGAAAAAAAGTTGTAACAAAAGGCTATTACTGAATACTTTTCGATACAGGAGGGTGCGTGAATGGACAAGGCGGCTGCCACCTGCCCAAGCTGATCATGGCGCAGCAAGAATTTTCCAAGCGGCAGTTGCGGGCTCTTCCCTGCCCCCACTGCCTGGGGGAGCGGATTGCCTCTGTGAGCCCAAATCTAGACCTGACCTGGAGGCACAGTCTCGCAGGCTTTTGCTCCCTGTGCCTGGAAGCAGTTTGAGTCTGGGACTCTCCCCAGGGCCATCTGGGGCTGCCCGGGATGCTACAGCTGGCAGAAGATGCTACTGGCTTCCCTGAAGTTTGATCATTTCCAAGGCAAGTAACTACAATGGGTCTCCCACACCTGGAGGCTGATGAGTAATGAGTACTATTAAGGCTTATTTCAAATGTAGAAAACCTTGAAATAATGTACTAAATTGTTCAAAAGGTTGTTTTCTTAGTGAAATGCTACAGGATTTTCTTTAGCCATCCAGAGTTCCTGCCTTCGTCCCAGTGCCGGTGAAAACAAAGGTGGAAGAATTTACAATGTTGCTGAGAACTGGAGGAAACTTCGGCTGAGAACCCAAGGAGGAGACTTCGGAGCTGTTGCTGTTTCTGCTGCTACAACTTAAGCTAGCTGCCTGCAGAACTTACCTGGACTGTGATTTACCTGGACTGTGAGTTAATCTATTGAGACACTGCTTTACCTGGACTGAGATAACAAACTGTAATCTACAACAAATTGTAACTCGGTATCTTTGCTAACGGTGTCATTGCTGGTATAATTTTTCCAAGGGCTTCTTGCATGGAGCCATCAATTAGCTTGGAATTGTAACATTTTGTATCCTCCCTTTCTGTTTCTAGCAGGTTATTTATGGTGTTTGTGTAAAAACCACTATGGTCGTTATTTAAATTAAACAAAAGGGGGATATGTTAGAGTCTGTAAACAAGTCTGGATGGCGCCTGGCAAAATGCCAGAGGGAGTGGTTTGTAAAGTAACAAAAGCGAGCCATTAAGTGTGGAGATTCCTGATTGGTTGACTGCTGTATCTAGTTTATGCTAATTAAGATAAGCTGTACAAAATGTATAAATACCTCTGTTATCCTACAATAAACGGCTTCCACTCCTGCTGCATCAATGTAAACAAGTCATTCGTCACTCCCCGGATATTTTGCCCAGCCAGCCGGGCTGTGGCACAAGAGAAATTTAGTACAAAAATGCATCACATTGGCACTGAAACAAACCTGAAGACCATGGAATACAAGAGAAGATACAGACACAAATATGCAAAGATACAGTCACTTAATACTTGACAAAGGTGCTAAAAATCTATGTTGGAGAAAAGATAGTCTTTTCAACAAGTGATGCTCTTAAAACTGAATATGTGTAAGTGGAATAGTGAAACTTGATCCCTATCTCTTACTCTGCACAGTAATCAACTTCAAATGAATAAAAGACCTAGGAAGTAGACCAGAAACTCTGCAACTGCTAGGAAAAAACTAAGCCCAACACTGCAACATTGACAAAAGCATCAGCTTTCTTAACACAACTCTAAAGCACAAAAATAAAACCAAGTCTCAACAAGTGGAATGGCAGCAAATGCCAAAGCTTCTGCACATCAAAGAAAATGAGAGTGAAGAGAGGGCCTCTCTTGGGAAAAATCCTTGCCACCTGCTCCTCATATAGGGAAATAATATCCAGAATATATAAAAATCTCAAAAGCAACATGAAAAATCCCAATTATTAAATGGAAAAAAAAACTAAACACCCATTGCTGAAAAAAAATAGAAATGACCAACACAATATATGCAAATATGTTCAAAATCCCTAGCAATCAGGGAAATTCAAATAAAAACTGCATGAATATTTCATCTCAGTCCAGTCACAATGGCAATTATCAATAATAAAACTATTAACCAACACTGGCAAGGATATGAGGAAAAAGTTCACTTATGTCTGTTTCAGGAGACTGCAAATTAGTACAAGCATTCTGGAAAACTATGGAGATCTCTCAGAAAACTGAATGAAATCTCCATATAATCCAGCCATTCCACTCCTTGGTATATAGTCAAAGAGCTAAAATCAGCACTAACAGCCACATTAGTGTTTAGAGCAGCACAATTTGTTATGGCCAAAATACGAAACAAATTCACATACCCAAATGATTGGGTAAAGAAAATCTGCATATGCACAAAGTACTTTAACTGAATCATACAGAAGAATGAAATTATGGCATTTGGTGGAAAATTCATGGAACTAGAGAACACAATTCTAAGGGAAATAAGAGACCCAGAAAGCCAAGGGTCAAAATTTTTCTCTCCTGTGGATGCTAGACAAAAATAAGGGGAAAGGGGGAGAATCCCATGAAAATAGAAGGTATCTGTGAAGTAGAGGAAGGGCACTGAGGGGAAGGGAAGAGGGACAAAAAAGGGGATGGACAGTAGAATGAAACTAACCAAACTCAATTATGTACATGTATGAATAAAGCACAGTGAATTTTGTCTTTCTGTATGTCTATGATGCACTACATTTAAAAAATGTACTAATAGAAGAAAGTCTATTAGAATAGAGGAAAGGGAACAAGGAGGGGGAGGAGGGAAACTAAAGGAGGAAATCTAGGGATTGAAGTGGCAGAAATTATAATCTGTATTTTATAATTATATCAAAATAGACAAAATTACAGTCATTTGTAACTATAATGCACTAAAAATATTCTTTAAAAGAAACATGAAGTTATCTGGAAGGGAGAGTTTATCCTAATAAACATGAAATTCAAGTGGGATATGGAAGAGAGAGTAAAGCTAAGAAGAGACTGTTGTAGGGACAGCCAAGGCAAGGTACCTAAGATAACAGGAAACAGTTTTATTTGGCTGCAGCCAGGTTCAGAGGGCACAGCTTTTAATCAATCAATGCCCTGAACCCCGAGTTCAGGGAATTTCAGAGTTTTAAACCCAGCATGTAAGCGGAGGGGCTCAGAAATTCACAGTCTGCAGAAGTTCACATAAAAGCAGCCTTTTCTTTCAGTGTTTTGGGCAAGTTAACTTTTCAAGGACAACACCTGAGAAGGGGAAAGCTTCTTCTCCCCTTTCTTTCTTCCTCCTGCCAGCTGGTACCATGGAGCCCAGTGGGTAAATTATCTTAAAAATGTAGACATCTCTGTGAAGCCTAGATCAAAGCCAGAGGACTTGTTTACACATTTCTACAAACTACTATACTGGATAAATTTTGTGAAAAACTAGTATGGGTGTGTCCAGCACCTGGAGTGCTGATTTCTTCCCAAGTAAAACAGGGCAATATGAAAATAGGAAGTTTATCTACATTGAACCCTTTGTAAAGACTCTTTTGCTGACAGTTCCAAAATCAGCCAAGGTGAAGATTTCTGGAAAACCCCAGTTAAGACTTTTCTGTGGAGAAAGGGGTGCTACTACAAGATAAAAGAATGGAGAAAGTGTAGGAGCTCAGTATTTTACACTAAAAAGCAGTCTGTGCTTCCAGGAAAAAAAAAAGCATGTAATAAGAAAAGTCTATGCTTTTCATTGAATTTTCCCATAATGACTGGCTGAAGAGAATAGTGGGCAATTACAATTCTTTGCTGAATAAAATTAATTAATGAATCAATGTCGTGAATAGTTAAATAGATTTCACACCTACAGTTATTTCAGAAAAAAATGATGCTTTGTATGAAAATTAAAATATGAATTAAAGAATTATGAATGTATTATGGGAGGTTTTATTTAAAAGGAGGTTTGTGAATACTAACACTTAAAAGCATGAAAAACCTTTAAAATGAGTGGGGATAATTTGTCAGTTTTCTCTTTTGGGACATCTACTTATAAATTTTATCATGAAGTACACGCATTTACAATGAATTTACAATATAGTATTAAGCCACTTTTTTATGAATGCTACATGAATTGTTTGGCACCCAGATTGATGAACCCAGCCTAATTCCATTTTAAGATTGGGAGCCATCTCATCACAAAGTCATGAAAAGTTAATTTCTGTTTGACTATAAATTATTATGATTTCTAAACTTTTTTGGAATTCCTGCCCATGCCTTGAACTCACCCATGCCTGGATTTCTCTGACCAGATAACAACCCTCTCTTAAACCTTAGTGGAACCTCATAAATCCTGCCTCCCCCTGACCAGATAACAACCCTCTCTGAAATCTCAGCAGTGCCTCATAAATTCTAATGTTGGGATCTGAATTTACTCCCTACCTTCAAATATCATGCCACATACATCATTAACCTGTTATCTGCCTTTGTATTATGCTTGTCAAAATCCTGTTATTTGTAAGTTCTCAAGTCACTCCCCTTTGCAACTTTTTGTGCTATTAAACTGTGTTCCTGGAAAGCTGGGGTACTGATCTCTAGCCTGGGGTTTTGGGTGAGATGGTTGCTGGCCAGCCTTTGTGTACACAAATACAAGCTTGCTTTACTTTGATTTAAAACGAAAGTTAGTAGTCTTTTCTTTGTGCCAGTGTTCAAAAACAACAACAACAACAACAACAAAAAAGGAAACATGAAGGAAGAGACTGTATTGCTAATTTCTGCTGGTTATAGAGAAACTATAACTATTGCTAATTTATACAACCATCCTATTCTACTCAATCTTTGTTTTTAAATTCTTAATATTAAATTGAAAAGAAAAAATACTCCTTCTAGGTGGAAGTTTGGATTTTTGCCTTTCTACTAAGTTAATGCTTGGTATTAAAAATTTGCTGAAATAAGTTTCTACAAAGAGGGAAAAGCATACCCATCACTTGGTTTCTGGGACACAGCCAGGTGCCTGGTTTCAGACTGCATGGGCACTGTATCTTTTGGGGTACCTATTCCATAAGGAAGGTCTGTAGGAGGTTTAAAGTGGTGGCACATTTTTTTTATCCTTGTGTTAGGAGTTCAGTACCTCAAAGATGGTTCATTTTTATTTCATAGAGATATTCATACCTCAGGAAAAAAAATCTAAAATGTGAACTTAAAGCTGACTAATGCTGTGACTCTGTTTGCTACAAACTGAAATATACTACATTTCACTCTAGGAACTTGTGCTGTAAAGAAACCTAGGTAGCACCTGAATTACCACCATGTACAATCTTATGAAGGCAATTGTATAATGCAATAGCCCAGCCAACATACTTTTGTGGGGAGTAGGAAAAAATGAAGGAAAAAAAGAATCATCAAAGTGAATTCTCTTTTGTGACATTGGAAGTTATTCTTTGATGAACTATATTGTTGTAATACCTCCCTGAGGCCTTTTAGGCTCTAGTCTCAGATTTCAAGTCTTGGTGAAATTTGCAAACTGCTTTTATTAGAAGATAGAAACTGGTAGTGGTAGAGAGTTAATAGATGTAATTTCTTAATTCTCAGGAGGAAGGACATTAAGGAATTGTATTTAAAAGCAGCACCCTCTCTTCACGTTTTTCCTCAGCATATCTTTGGGTTTAAATAAAATACAGATGAATAGTGTGCAATTTGAAAACTTAGAGAATTAGAAATGAATTGCAAATGGCAGGTGATTTCCAAAGGTTGATGCAAACTGATGCAACTGATGGTTGATGGTGAATACCAAGAGTTCTTATTAAACTTACTGCTGCAGCAACAGCAATTTCAATTTCCTCCCAGTGACTTAATTGTTATATTGCTCCATAGTATCCAATATGTGCATTAGGAGAACTGCAAGAAAGAGCAAGAATACATGTAGAAAGCTTCACAATCATGATCAAACCTGATTCTCAACACTGACATTATGAGTTATTCCTTCATGGACCAAAATGTGGGCATGCCTTACTGAGGCTCTTCGTCCAGGTCTCAGATTTGAAATCTATGTGCAATTTCTTAACTGCCTTTGGTATTATATGGGAAAATAGTATTGGTAGGGAATTAGGAGATGCAATTTCTTTCTTAATGCTCAAGAGAGCATTAAAGTATACTGTTTCACAGTAGCAAAACTTTACAATTGTTCTCAAGGTATCTGCACATATACAGACAAGTATGTGCATTTTGAAAACTCCTTATAGCAGTAAGTCAGAATTGTAAGTGGCAGATAGTTTGCAAAAAATGATACAGACTTAATTCTCAAATGATTTTTACCTTTAATTACTGCTGCAACAGCAGTTTCATTTTCTTCCCATGGGCATAATAGGTGCTATGCTCCCCAGCAAACAATATCTGCATTAGGAAAACTGTTAGAATGAGCAGGAGTGAAACAGTACATGTACAGAGCTTCAAAATGCATGATAAAACTTAATGTTCAACTCTGGATTTGGGAGTCCTTTCTTAATGAACTACAGTATTGCCATAACTCACTGTGGTCTTTTAGAACCTCTTCTCGTATTTGAAGTATATGTGTAATTTGTAAGTTGCTTATGTGGGAGATGGAAAACAATAGTTGTAGGAAGTTAGTAGATACATTTTTTTAATCTCATGCACAACGGGGCATTAAGGAATAATATTTCACAGTAACAGCCTGCCACTTGCAGTTTACTCCTATCCCTATTAGGTATTTTCAAAACTCAGGTGTTCAGATACATTGAGAAAAGCCTGAAGATGCTTTGGAAATGCAGGTGAACTCAGTACTGACTTAAAATACTTTTTTTCTTAATATTCCCTTGTGCATTATGTAAGAAATTAAATTGGATTACTCTCTACCATTACCAATTCCCATCTTCTATGAAGGGAAATGTACAGATTGCACCTAGACTTCAAATCTGAGACGTGGGGCTATAGAGAACTATGGCATATTGTAGTTCATCAAGGATCGACTCCTAATGCCAGAATTGAAAATTCGGTTTGATCACACATTGTGCTGCTTTCTATATGTAACATTTTACTCTTGCTCATTCTACTAGTTTTTGATGTGGATACTCAGTGCTGTGGAGCAATGTACTTATTAAACCCCTGGTGAGAAAGATAAATCTGCTATAGAAAAAGTAATGAATTCAGTAAGTCCCCTTTGGGAATTCAGTTGCTTTGGCATGGAGAAAACTGCCTCCTAATTGTGATTCATTCCTACCTGTATGAGGCATTTTCAAAATTCTCATATTCTGGTGTATAGAATAGTTCTGAGTGACTCTGAATGCCAGAACTGAAAATTCAGTTTGATGCTGCAATGTGAAGCTTTCTACATGTACCATTTTTCACTTGCTCATTCTAGTTTTTTCACATCTGGATATTAGATCTGATGAGCATTTTAACTAGGAATCCCCTAGGAAGAAAATAAAGCCTGTCTCACAGCAGGAGTCTATTCAGTATGACCCATTTGTGAATTAAGTTTGAACCTGCTTCTAAAATCTTCCTGACACTTTCATTTCACTCTTATTCCTATAAGCTGTTTTCACAATGCACATATTTGGCTGTATTTTGCTCAGGTCTTATGGTATTCTTAAGATAAATGTAAATGTCTTTTTGTTTAATTTTTTTGTTTATTTGCCATGAAAGACAATTTCTTAATCCACTTGAGTGTCATGACAGTAATTATCTCTCCAAACTCCCTCTAAGTACACTCTTGTGTCTTCTATAAAAATGAATCACAAAATGCTCATAGCTTCAAATCTGAGTCCTGTGCCTAATGGGCCACAGATATTATTGGAAACATTAAACTTAAAACAAGGGTTGACTTCAAATGTCAGAATTAAGAATTCAGTTTGATTCTTCATTGTGAGATTTTCTCTACTTCCCACATCCCTCCTGATTTTTCTAGCTTTTTTCTAAAGGCAGATACATGGCCCTGTTGAGCAGTGTAATTAGTGAAGCCTGTGTGGCAGCAGGAGTCAATTCTGCAAGACTCTTTCATGGTTTCATTTGAATTGGCTTCTGGAAGATACATGACACATTTATTTCACTCCTGTTTTTTTAACCTGTTTTCAAAATGCAGATATTTAGCTGTATTGAGTTCAGGATTTTTGCAGTACTGTTATGGTTTAGATTTTGGTATCCTCCAAAAGATCATGTATGAGAAAATGCCTGAGAGTTTAGAGGTGAAATGATTGGATTATTAGAACCTTAACCTGTTCCATAAATTAATCTCTTGATGGGTATTTACTGAAAGGTAACAGTAGGCAGGTGGTGTGTGATTAAAATAGGTGGGTACCTGGGGGCATGCATTTAGGTTATATATTTTGTCCACATTGAGAAGAGTTCTCTTTTTGCTTCCTGCTGGGCATGTCCTGATGTGCTTTCCTTCACCACATACCTCTAACATGGTATTCTGCTTCACCTTGAGCCCCCAGGAATGGAGCCAGCTCTCTTTAAACTGTGACTTCTGAAACTGTGAGCCACCAGGTAAACTTTTCCACCTAAAACTGTTCTTGTTAGGTCTTTTAATCACAGCAGAAAAGAAAAGCTGACTAAAAAATTGCACTTAGGATGAACGCGCATGATGTAGGGTGTTGAAAGACAATTCCTTAATGCCCCCTTGAGCTTTATGAATAAATTTCATCTGAAGACTCCCTCCAAATAAAGTTCCCTGGCTTCTATAAAAAGCAGTTTACAAATTGCACATAGGCATCAAATCTGAGTCCTGGACCTAAAGGGTCCTAAAGATGTATGGGAACATTGGGATGACTCCAAATGTCAAAATAAAGAATTTGGATTGATTCAGTATGAAGAAGCTTTCTATGTACCATTTCCCTCCTGCTCATTCTAGCTTTTCCAAATCCAGACATTGGGCCTGGTTGGGCCTGATTGACTATGAAGCCCCTGGGAAAAAACTGAAGCCTGTGCTGCAGCAGAATTCAATTCAAATAGGACTAATATGTGAATTCGGTTTGAATCTGTAACCTACTTGATACTTTCATTTCACTCTTGTTCCTATAAGCCACTCTAAAATTGCACATATCCAGGGGTAATGAGGTCAGAATTTAAGGTGCCCTTAGGAAAAATTTGAAGGTTGTACTCCCATGAAACAAAATTTCTTTATTTCCATTTGAGCAGCTTGTAAAAAATTATCTCTGTATCCTCCCTCTATGTATAGTTTCCTGTCTCTTATGAAAAGTTTTTGGAAATTTTAATACCTGGGTCTCTTGAGCAAAGATGAGGGAGCCTAGAAACCAAGACACTGCTCTTAAAGGGAAAAGATGACTGAGCCCTAGAGAGGTTCAGGAAGTAGGAACACAAATTCACCTCACCATTCATTAAGAACAAGCTCTAGGTCAGAGGAGAGTGGTGTGTTACAGGTATCTCAAGGATGTACTTGTCAGGTGCCTTGCCCCCAGTTCAGGTGGATTAATCCCTGAAACCCCTCAGGAGAGTTTGTGTGAGGCCTGTCAACTTTTGACCCTTCCAGTCCTTCTTTCCAGTGGAGTGCCATCTAGGGGAGGTCTGAATTCTGTAAAATTTGCACAAGCTGGAGTCCCTGAGCAACAAAGGCATTAGCTGGGACAGGATAGGCATCTGTGTAAGTCAGGCAAATTAGACAAGCCTTGGATTGGCTTGTCTGGGCTTTTCCGGAATAGCAAAAACATGGCAAGGCAAAGGAGGGCAAGGGAAGACAAGGGAATGGATGACTGGGCTTGGTTTGATTGGGTATAACTAGGCTTGGCTTGGCTTCTCCTTGAGTCACACCATGACCAGGCAATGAAAAACAAGGCAAAGCAAAACAAGGTAAAGGAATACTTGGCTGGTCTGGGCTGGGCTGGGCTAAACTGGACATAGCTTAGCTTCTCCAGAGACATATGATGACAAGGCAATGAATAGCAAGACAATAAAAACAAGGTAAGTCAGGACTAGACAAGGCTTGAATACTTCTCATTACCCATGCCATGGTGACATAAAATAAGTTAAATAAAGGCAATGCTTGACTTATAGTTGATACCAAAACCTTTGAAAAAGAAGGAAAGGCTTTCCCTCTATAGCAAGGCTAGACTAGTCAAGTCAAGGCTAAAAAATGTTGGCTTACCTCCAATAGCCAAGCAATGGCAAAACAAGGAAATGAAAGGGAAGTCAAGGCAAGGCATTTCAAATAAAGGCAAAGCAAACCTAGCTTTGATTTGATAGCCAAGGCAAGGCAAAGCATGTCAAGGCTTGGTTTTCATAGCTTTAGTGTACTTGTCTTCTTTATAGTAAAATAAAGTAAAGCCAAGTAAAGCCATGGAAATGTACAGCTAGGCAAGGTAAGGCAAGGCATGCCTTGACTTGGCTAGAATTAGCTTGGCTTCTCTTCACATCAGGCCATAGAAAGGCAAGAGGAGACAAGGCACAACAACTTGGTTTGATCTAAATTGGATTATAAATAGCCAAAATATGAAAAGGTAAGATAAATTAAGGGAGGCAAGAGAAGACTTTGCTGTGATTGCCTTGACTTGGCTAATAACTAATAGCCAAGGCATGGAAAGGCAATGTAATACAAGGCAAAGCAAAGTTTGGCCTAGTTTGGCTTCCTCTCAGTAGCCATGTCATGGCAAAGTAAGACAACCCAAGGCAAAGCAAGGCAAAATAAAGTCTGACTTCCACTTGATAGTCAGGACACAGCAGGGCAAGGCAACATATATCAAAGGAAGGCAAGGTACTGCTTGCCTTTTGCTCAATAACTACATCACATCCAGGCACCATAACATAAGCAAGGCAAGTCTTGGATTGGCACATCTTCATTTCTTGTGGTATGTTTATATCTGGATAGGCAAGGCAAAGAAAACTTGAAGGCATGTCTTGAATTGGCTTGACCTGGCTTTTTCTCAATAGGCAATCCATGTCAAGGCAAGGCAATAAAAGGCATGGCTTAGCTAGACTTTCTTGGTTTCTCCTAAATAGACAATCTATGAAAGTCAAAGCAAGGCAAGGCCAGGCAGACAAGCAAGAGAGGGAAGGAAAAACATGGCTCAGCCTGGTATGGCTTGGTTTCTCCTAGAAGCCAAGCCATGGGAGTCAAGACAGGGCAAGGTAAGACAAAACTGGCCTTCTCCTTGATAGCCAAACCATGATGAGGTTAGGCGAGGCATAGCAAAACAAAGGTAGTAAAGGCCATTCTTGGATTCGTCTTGAGAGCCAAGGCATAGCAATGCAAGCCAAGACAAGGCACAGAAAGACCATGTTTTGCTTCCTCTGTATATTCAAATTATGGAAATTCAAGGCAAGTACCTACAAGAATGAGCTAGGTCTAGCTTCCACTAATAGCCAAGCCATGATGTGGTAAGGCCAAATAAGACAAAGTTTGGATTGGATTGGCTTAGATTGGCCTGGCTTATCAATATGCCAGCAAGCAAAGCTGCCTTGACTTCCTTGCTTTTCCCCAATAGGTAAACTATTGAAATCAAGGGAAACCAGATACACAATGCATTCCCACTATGCTCAACCTATGGAAAGGCAAGGCAAGTTACAGCAAAGCAACAAGGCAATACTCGGTTTCCCCATGATAGTCAAAACATGGAAAGGAAAGGTTTCGCTTCTTCTCAATAGCCAAGCAATGTATTCTAAGTAAAGACAAGCCATAGTAACTGGCCTTTCAATCTTTAGCCAAGAATTGTGATACAAAGCAAAGTAAGGCAAAACAACTCAAGCCTCACTCTATAGTCAATCCATGGCAAGGCAAGGCAAGGCAAGGCAAGGCAAGGCAAGGCAAGGCAACAAAAGGCAAGGATAGTCAAGGCTTGGCTTTCCCTTTATGACCAAGTCATATTAATAAAGACAAGGCAAGGAATGGTAATGCCAAGCAATGTTTTCCCCTCCATTGCTAAGTATGAGGGAAGAAGTTTGGAAAGTTTACAGATACAAGAAGGAAAAATCTTAGATTGTTTTAAGCAGAGTTTAATGGGTAATTCTGGAGGAAACTCAGAAGACCAGAATGTCAAAAGACAGTCGACACTAAAAATGATACTCATGAGGTTTAGAGGAAAAGGAGGACTCTATTAGAAATTGGACTAGAGGCCATTTGTGTTACATTCTGGTAAAGAAGTTGTCTTCATTTTGCCAATATCCCAAAACTTTCTGAGGCTGAATGAACTAATTTATCTGGAGGTAGAAATTTCAAGATAGCATAGCATTCAGGGTATATCATGGATATTTCTAGCAGTATTTGGTCAAGTTTTCTGTGATAATAAGCTGAAAGCAGAGAAAAACAATTAAAAACTCAGAAGTTTGGCAAAAAGTGATTAAAATTGGGGTTAAGGAAAGTATGGCAAAGAGATTACAACAATAACCTTCCCCAGAAACAATAGAAAAGATGACTTGATGACATCCCAGGAAATATCAAAACCACACTCATATCAGGATCAAGGGTGTAAAAATAAAATTTTCTTTGAGAATACACCAGTGGGGCACTCTTCCTGCATAGAGAACTCTAGGAATTTGTTTCACCATGATCAGTTACCTGGGCACTCAGAGATTGCTACAGCTGTGATCCCCAGGAGGCTTTGCTTGACATGATTTTAGATCTTGGCATCAATCACAAGATGCTGATTCTGAAGGATTGCATGATTTTGGAGTTAGGGTGTCATGGAGGGTTCCACTCCTTATTGTATTTATGTTGTTTCAAAAGAAGGCCTGAGAGAGCAGGCAAAGTGTAGCAGGGTCAGAGTCTCTGTGGACTGCCTCTCAGAGAATGATGAGCAAAGAAGTGAGCAGAAACCCAAAGCTTCAGATTAAGAGATGCCAGTCACATGGGATGTCTACCACAGAAAGTTGTAGGAATTGAGAATAGGTCAGGTAGGCTGCAATCAGAAGTCCCTGGGAGGAGGAGAAATGTTTCTCACAGGTGGTTTCCTTGGCTTGATCTCAGGTTATGGCTGCTATGTGAAGTTTTCCATGTGTGGAAAACTGCACCCCCATTTCTCAGACTGATGCATTTCTGAGGGTTCTTATGACCCAATTTTAGTGCATTAGTGCATTGTAATAATTCTCCCTGGCCACATTTATGAGATTTATTGATCATCTCTGAGGAGTCAAGGGCTGAAAAAAATGGCCCTTGTTGTACTGCTAGAGAAGCAGGACAGGGTAAAGTAAATATTTTTCCACAGAAATAGTAGACACACAGGATTTAAGTGTGCCAGTTTTAGGCAATCTGAAACCATTACTGCTAGAAGATGGTAAAGGAAATACCTAGTATTAGAATAACTCTTTTTATTATGATATTTTACTATGAGTTTTTTTAGTACATTGTATACATAATGGTAGGGATTCATCCTGACATTCATAAATGTGTATAACACAGTTTTTGCCATTGAAATTTGCATATTATGCCCTTTTTTCTTCCCTTCTCCCTCCCCCAATCTCCTTTCTCTACTCTAGTGGTCTTCATTCAATTTATTCATTTTTTAATTGATACATTTTAGCTATATATAAAATTACAATCCATTGTACTATATTCAGACATTCACTTTGTATTATTCTTTGCCTTATAAATAATAATCAGTTATTTCTTATAGTTCTGAAGGATGGAGAGTTCATGATCAAGTTTCTGTCATTTACATTGTCTGTCTTAGGCCTGTTCTTTGTAGTCAGTGCCTTCTCTCTTCATCCTGGTGGTGGAAGGGGCTAGCTAGCTTTTCAGGGTCTCTTTCTCTTTTACAATTGACACATTATAATTGTCTACATCTATCGGGTACACTGTTATATTTCAATCAATGAATACAATTTGCAGTGACGTACTCAGGATAATAAGTATCCTTCTCAAACATTTATCATTTCTTTGTGTTTAAAACATTTATACTCCTGTGTCCTCATTTTTCACAAAATAAATAATAATGTTTGTTAATAATAGTCACCCTAATATACTATAGAACACTAGTCCTGATTCCTTTTATGTACATAAATGTGTGTATGTATATATACATACACACATTGTCTTTTTAGTTATACATGATGGTAGAGTCTCTTTTGACACAGTTATTCAAAGATGGAGTTATTCTTTCTAAATAGTATCCCAGTCTTGTGAATGTACACAATGTTGAGATTTTACTGTGGTGGATTTATATATGTACATAAGAAACTTATGTCAGATTCATTCCACTGTCTTTCCTATTTCTATCCCCGTATTTTTCCTTCAATATTCATTGTCTAATCCACTGAACCTCTATATTCTCCTCTTGTTGTGTGTTAGCATCCACATATCAGAGAGACCATTCAACCTTTGCTTTTGAGAGATTGACTTATTTCACTTAGCATGATATTCTCTAGATCCTTTCATTTACCAGTAAAAGTCATAAATTATTCTTCTTTATGGCTGAGTAATAAATCTTTTTTGAGGTGGTGTTCATAGCTCAGCTCCAGGCTCTGAATGGATCGTGAAATGCACATTCATGGAAACCTATATGATTTTTGATGTCCCAGAAAGCCTCACTCATGAGGGCACTGCTGGCCTAACCTTTGGAAATAGGAGTTACACTCTCCTGGACAGGCTAAGGACAGTTTGATTATTCTCAGCTGGGGTTCTAGGAGCTAAATGAAGAGACTTGTCTCACTCAAACCATTAGGAGAAGAATCTGGAGACACTCAGAATTCAGTGTTCCAATGGTAGGCAACTTGACTCAATTTATGGTAGAAAGAGCTGTAAAGAAATTCCTGGAAATAGGAGAAACATTTGAACAAACATGTCTAGGCCAAAAGTTGGAGGCAGGATACATAATGCACATGCTTAGACTCCTGATCCCAGAATGGGATCCCAGTCACATTCCTGAGGTTTCTTTTGGCCCAAATGTAAATATTGCAATAACCCCTTCTTCGACAGAGTTAGAAGGGGAGAGTTTGGTCACATGTAGGGAGCCAGCAGACACATGAAGGGACTTGCCTGTGATAACCCTACATGCAGCTTAGAAAAAAATGAGATAAAGGATTCACTAAAAAGTAGAAAAAAAATTGAGAATGCAAACTTGCCATTTTCAGGCCATCTGAATACCTTTCTTGAAGGAATAATGAGAAATAATTTCCAAGAATGAGGAGAAAATATTCTCCACAGAAATGGGAGTTGCTTGGCCTCATGTTGGTGACGGCCTGTGATGCATGCAGATCTGGATCCCTGAAACTAGGATTTGACCCCAGAAAGCCACATTCCTGAGGTTTCCTTGGTCCCAAACTTGGCTCAGTGAAATTCTCCTCCCATAGTCATACTTAGGAAGTGATGAATTGATTGCAAGTGGGATCCAGGTGCTGGATATAAAGAAAATGAAGGGTAAATAGAAGTCAAAGTTTTTCTAAAGAAATAGCATACACCAATGCTATAAGAGTGCCAGTCTCTGATAGTCTGAGGTGACTTCTGGCATAAGAGTGAGGAAGTAATTCCTAGGCAGAGAACAACACTTTCTATCAGGGGACAGTCTTGGATTGACTACAGATTATGAATGGGCTGTGATGTGCTCATGTATGAAAACCTGCAATAAGTCTGATGTCTTATAAAGCCAGGTTTATGAGGAGTTCTGTGGATTCTTCTGGCACATCTTTTGGACTTGTGAATTACCTTCTCTTTTCCTAGCCAGTTTTATAAGGAGATCTATTATTCATAGCTGAATATCCAAGGACTGGATGAAGAACCTTACTGCATCCCAACTACTAGGAGAAGCAGAAAGAATGGAAGTAAAATTTTTGCCACAGAAGCAGGTGATACTCACTCTCCAACTGAGCCAGCTGCTGGCAACCTGAGGCCATTTATGGGATGAAGAGGGATAAAGAAATTCCTGGAAATAAAAGAAATATTTATATTAGTGAGGGTGCTTGGATAGGTCAAATATTTGTGGTGACATGTAAAAGTTGCATACAGGGAGATCTGTTTCTACTAGGAACAAATTACAAAGGCACATTTCTGTAGGTTCTTATGGCCCAAACATGAACATTAGAGCTATGCTTACCCTAACAAGACTTAGAAGATTGGTCACATGTGGGTATCAGGACCCCCATAAAAGTACTTTACTTGTGATAACTCTAGGATCAGTTTTCTAAAGTTGAGATAAATTTTCTTTTAAAGTAGGTGAATCAGGATAAAAACTTGCCTTTTACACACAACCTGAGGATATTCTTGTTACAAAAACAGAGGAAGAACGTCCTAAAAGAAACCTAAGTTCTCCTGGTCATTGGATGTCATTGGTCCCAAGTTTGGGTCTGGGTGTGAAGTTCATATGGATGGATAAGTGCACCCAGGATGAGGACTTGGAAAGTCACATCACTCAGGGTTGTTGTGGCCTATGAATTGCTTACTGGAATAATCCCCCCCCCCCCGTCAGGACTTCAGAGCTGTATTGGTGACAGATGGGAGCCAGGGGATGAACTGAGAAGTTTTCTCTGCCTTAATTACTATTAGAAGGATGGTAAGCTAAATAGAATGTTTCCCACAGAAATTGAGGACAGCTGGGATTTAAGATTTCTGGTTTCAGGCTTTCTGAAATAATTCGTGGCAGAATAGGGAGCAGGAAATTCGGGGTGGAAGAGGGAATTTTTTCTCTGAGGAAGTGTCCTTGACTTGGCCCCAGGTTGGGCTGGGAACCATGTAAGAGTGGAAACCAGCACCCATTCTGGGGCCCCAGAAAGTCACATTCCTGAGTGTTCTCTTGGTCCAATATTGGCACATTGGATTAATAATGCTACTCTGGACAAACTTAAAAGGAATTTGATTAGCACAGTTTGGGAACCATATGCTAGATGAAGAGATGCTGTCTTGAGCAAGTTCCTGGGAAAATCAGGTTAAGCTGAAGTACACTTTTTTCCATAGGAATTGGTGATGACCAGGATATAACAGCATCAGTGTCAGGACATATTAGACAATTGCTGTCAGAATAAAGAGGAATGAATTCTTGGGAGGAGCAGAAGAGTTTCTCTGAAGTTGTGAACTTGGCTTGGCTGCAGGCTGTTGGCCAGTGGTGACATGTCCTTGTGTGGAAACTTGCATCCATACTGCTGTCCCAGAATTACAATTATTAAGGTTCTTTGGGCCCTAACTTGGGGCATTAAATTACCTAGCCAATCTAGGGAAGGTCATTAATTGTCAGCTGGTGCTCAGGGGCTGTACGAAGAGACCGGTGCCTCTTGAACTGCTAGATCTAAGACACAGCACAACAAGAAGAATAAAGCCTAGACTGCATGCTAAGTTCTGGAGGCATAGTATTCAGGGTAACAGTGAGCCGGGCTTGGTTCTATCATCGGCAGAAGATCATGGTTGATGCTCATGACAAAGTGTGGCATCACCTAACACCCTCAGTACCTTTGCTGGTCTCTGCCTTAGCCAAGGCCACTACAAGGAGCAGAAAAGTGTCTAAATATGCACTTGAATGCAAGGTAGCTTTAGTGAACTGTTGCAGCTTTCCTGAACACCCTGAACTGTGGAGCTCCACCTCCCAGGTAAGATCATGCAACAACAACATCATAGGAACCACACGCACCTGGGATTTGGGGGGCCTTAAAATTCCTACTGTTATACCTTCCCTTCCCTTCACACCTGTGCTTAAAAGGAGGGTTAGATTCCTAGATTTCTGACAAGACTCTAGTTCTCCCACATCGACTGAAAATTGTCTCCTCTGATTTGCCAAGAAAATTTCCCCTGAGCCATGTGGCATTCTGTGTGCATGCAATGCCCTGTGATCTGTAAAAACTGTGAGGTGTTTAGGATTTCCTGACTTCCCCTAGGCTGTGCCTCTCTGGCAAGTTGCTTTACCATAGGACTTCTCAGCAGGTCAGACCTATGTCTAGGGCAAGGGGTGGAAATATTTCTTTATTTGTACCTTCTATTCCACCCCCTTGGAGTTCTACCTGGTTATATTGTGCATGTACAAATCATGATCAAAGTGAAGCTGATGCAGATATACTAATGTGCTTCTTTCCACCAATCAGAACTGTCATTCTAACTCTTATACCCATGGCACATTTTTAGTAATACTAATAGCTTCCTCAATGTACTTTAAGGACAAACATTTGTTGTTTCCTTTAAAGTTCAAAACTTGTCTGGACTCATTGGTACATGCATTTAATTCCAAGTGACTCAAGAGACAGAGGCAAGAGGATTCCAGGTTGAAGGCAAGTACCAGCAACTTAGTGAGATGGCCTCAAAGCTAAAAATATGCAAGGCCTGCAGATGTAACTTTATTATAGAATGACTCTGTGTTCTTTTTCCAGAACTATAAAATAAATAAGCTAATTAATTAAATTTAAAGGGTAAAAATATTTAAAAACTTAGAAAAAATTTAAGTGTTTGATTACATTAGACTACAAAACCCAGGTACCACCTACTAATGATTCTCTGCTTACTCTTTTCCCTAGAGTGCTCACTGGAGGCTATGGGAGCACATATATGGAGACCTACAAGCCATTTTCAAACTACATATATTTGACCACAATGAGCACTGGCCCTGATGCTTTCAAATAAATAATATAAACCTGGTAATGCTATAGGGAACAATTCCCGACACTCTGTAATCTTTGTAAGAACCTTCCTTTGGATCCCTCTGCCTCTTGTGATACATTGCTTCTCATACAAGTTGTTTTCAAACTGCACATATTCAGTCAAACTCTGTGGTTAACCTACTAAGCCAGCACGAAGAATGTGAATCTGTTGCTGTAACAGGAAAAATCACAATGACCTCTCTGTGAATAAAAGTACCTGCCTTTGAGATCTCCCAGCCAATACCCTTTCTTTGTGTGTGTTTGGGGTGAGGGGGATTACCAGGGATTGAATTTGGGGGCACCTGACCACTGAGCCACATCGCCAGCCCTATTCTGTGTTTTTTTTTATTGGTTGTTCAAAATGTTACAATGCTCTCGACATACCATATTTCATACATTTGATTCAAGTGGGTTATGATCTCCTATTTTTACCACGTGTACAGATTGCAGATTCATATTGGTTACACATCCATGTTTATACATACTTCCATACTAGTGTTTGTTGTATTCTGCTGGCTTTCCTATCCTCTTCCTATCCCCCCTCCCCTCCCTTCCTATCCCATCACCTCTCTCTACCCCATCTACTGTAATTCATTTCTCTCTCTTTTTTCCCTTTTCCCTCATATCCTCTTATATGTAATTTTGTATAACGATGAGGGTCTCCTTCCATTTCCATGCAATTACCCTTCTCTCTCCCATTCTCTCCCACCTCTCGTCCCTGTTTAAGGGTAATCTTCTTCTCATGCTCTTCCTCCCTGCTCTGTTTTGAGTTGCCCTCCTTATATCAAAGAAGACATTCAGCATTTGTTTTTTAGGGATTGGCTAGCTTCACTTAGCATAATCTGCTCTAATGCCATCCATTTCCCTGCAAATGCCATGATTTTGTCATTTTTTAGTGCTGAGTAATATTCCATTGTGTATAAATGCCACTTTTTTTTAATCCATTCATCTGTTGATGGGCATCTAGGTTGGTTCCACATTCTAGCTATTGTGAATTGTGCTGCTATGAACATTGATATAGCTGTATTCCTATAGTATGCTGTTTTTAGGTCTTTGGGGAATAATCCAAGAAGGGGAATAAGCGGGGTTGGATGGTGGTTCCATTCGCAGCTTTCCAAGGAATCTCCATACTGCTTTCTAGATGGGCTGTACCAATTTGCAGTTCCACCAGCAACATATAAGTGTACCCTTTTCCCCACATCCTCACCAGCACTTGTTGTTGGTTGACTTCATAATGGCTGCCATTCTTACTGGAGTGAGATGGTATCTTAGAGTGGTTTTAATTTGCATTTCTCTGATTGCTAGAGATGGTGAGCTTTTTTATTGTGTATTTGTTGATTAATTCTATATCCTTCTCTGATAAGTGTCTGTTGTCCTTGGCCCATTTGTTATTGGGTTATTTGTTTTCTTATTGTTTAATTTTTTGAGTTCTTTGTATACTATGGATATTAGGGCTCTATCTGAAGTGTGAGGAGTAAACATTTTTACTCCTATTCTGTATTTTATTTAGAGATAGGATTTCACTGAGTTGCCTACAACTAGTCCTATGTGCTGCCAGGTTCAAGGGAGCATTGGAGCGTGGGTTTCCTCTGGCCTTTCCAACCTGTATGACCCCCTGCAAAATGGTCTCCATGCCAGAAATTCTCTGTGCCAGAAATTCTGCTAATTTGTTAGGCTCAGTTTAGAGCTCCTGGTTGGTGTCTGCTGAATTCATGTATTGGACTTAGCAGAAAACTCATGGATCTAAGTTCCCAATCCAGTTTGAGTGCTACTGTTGCATGGAAATACCAAAATGTCTCCATGCTGGGCTTAGACAGACCCAGCTGAATTTCATGCATTTTAATGAGCCAAATAGCCTCTAGATCAGCTCAGTGCTGGCTTCCCCTCTGATCCTGGGATTTCCCATGCCAAGAATTCCCCAGCACTTTTTACTATTTTTTGATTTTGTCTACTAATTTTCCTCACAATTTCTAGGGGCTCAGCTAAAATTCTATTCTCATCTTTGTCTGATGTACCGTCAGTTTCCCAGTCTTCAAGGTTATCTGTCGACTATTGAGTATCAGTCAAGTGCTTTTTTTCACTCCTCTTAGAGAGAAATAGTTTTCTCACAGAGTCATAGAGCTGTGAGAAAGGCCACTTTCCACTAATCCCAATGGAATATTGCTCAGCCATAAAGAAGAATAAAATTATAGCATTTTCTAGCAAATGGAAGGAACTAGAGAATATCATGGTAAGCAAAATAAGCAATCCTCATCCCCCTCCAAGTAAAGGCACAATATTCTCTCTGTGGATACTATCATACAATAAGGAGCAGGGGGATAAAAGAATATATGTTCAATTGATTAGACAAAGGAACATAAAGGCAAGGGAGAATGGATGGGAATAGGAAAGACAATAGAATGGATCAGACATAACACTCCTATATTCATATATGACTATAACACCAATGAATCTCTGTATCATGTCCAATTGCAAGAATGGGATCCTAATTAGAATAAGTTATGCTTAAGGTATGTACAACATTTCAAAATAAAATCTACTGTCATATAGATCTAAAAGGAACAATTTTTTTAATGAAAATAAATAAATAAATAAATGGAAGAACACTAGTGGTGGACAAAGGTACTAAGGGGACAGAAGAAAGCATGAAAAGAGGGAGTACTGAGTATTGAAATGAAGAAAACTATGTGTACTTATGAACATGTTAACCATGACCCCACCATTATTTATAACTGGAACACACTAAAAAACAAAAACAGGTTCAGAATTTTTCGTAATTTTTTTAAATCACTGAAATTAAATAGTAGTACATTTAACTAAAAAAATCTAAATTTATTAAAAGAATGTCAAATCTGTCAAATATGTATTCTATCTACAATAAATTATTTATTATCTAAATAAATAATAAATAAATTATTTAGACATAAATAAATAAAAAACAAACTACACACAGTATAAAAAATGTAATTAACTAAGAAAAATTAAAAATAAGCCGCTGAACCGGAAGTCTCCTGTCTATCAACCGCCGCCCTCACCATTGTTGCCTCTGATTCTGTAGCTGCGGGCCTGAGATCACCTGGACATCTTCTTTCTGGGCTACCGCAGAAGTCACTGACGTTCCCAGAGGTCTCTTCTCTGGGCAAGGCCTCAGGTACCTCGGAGGTGAATTCCTTGGGTACATCCGAGGTAGCTGCTGCTGAACCGGAAGTCTCCTGTCAATCAACCGCCGCTGGCACCCCAACCGCCGTTGCTGTCTGATTCCGCAGCCGCCAGCCTAAGATCACCTGGACGTCTTCTTTCTGGGCTGCCGCAGAAGTCACTGCCGTGCTGGAGGTCTCCTCTCTGGGCAAGGCCTCAGTTACCTCTGAGGTGAATTCCTTTGCTAACTCCGAGGTAGCTGCTGCTGAACCGGAAGTCTCCTGTCAATCAACCGCCGCCGGGCACCGCAACCGCCATTGCAGTCTCTGATTCCGCTGCCGCCAGCCTAAGATCACCTAGAGATCTTCTTTCTGGGTTGCTGGAGAAGTCACTGCCGTGCTGGAGGTCTCCTCTCTGGGCAAGGCCTCAGTTACCTCTGAGGTGAATTCCTTTGCTAACTCCGAGGTAGCTGCTGCTGAACCGGAAGTCTCCTGTCAATCAACCGCCGCCGGGCACCGCAACCGCCATTGCAGTCTCTGATTCCGCTGCCGCCAGCCTAAGATCACCTAGAGATCTTCTTTCTGGGTTGCTGCAGAAGTCACTGCGGTGCTGGAGGTCTCCTCTCTGGGCAAGGCCTCAGTTACCTCTGAGGTGAATTCCTTTGCTAACTCCGAGGTAGCTGCTGCTGAACCGGAAGTCTCCTGTCAGTCAACCGCCGCCGGGCACCGCAACCGCCATTGCAGTCTCTGATTCTGCTGCCGCCAGCCTAAGATCACCTAGAGATCTTCTTTCTGGGTTGCTGCAGAAGTCACTGCGGTGCTGGAGGTCTCCTCTCTGGGCAAGGCCTCAGTTACCTCTGAGGTGAATTCCTTTGCTAACTCCGAGGTGGCTGCTGCTGAACCGGAAGTCTCCTGTCAATAAACCGCCACTTGCTCTGCTAACTCCATTGCTGCCTCTGATTCCGCTGCTGCCAACCTGAGATCATATGGAGGTCTTCTTTCTGGATGCTACTGCCACAGAAGGAAACCACTGCCTTGGATGCAACTGAAGCCTACAATGCTGCTGACCTTGGAGTTCACCTAGAGACAATGACCCCTCAGTTGCTATTGTAGCTACCGTTGCAACCACCACTACTGCTGACTCGCTGCCAGCAACCACCACCACTACCGCTGCTACCATAGCCTAGAGGACTACTTCGAGGGAGACTTAAGGTTTGGTTGCATATGGCTGCACCCATTTCGGGACACCAGCCAGTGCTAGGGCCTGGGTGCCAGCAGGTCTACCACCACAAGAGCCTCTGCCTGGCGACTCCTGCTGGGACATGCAGGTCCAGTATGGGGGTGCCAGAAGGTTTGGAGGAGCCTGGGGTCTTCCTGGTGAGAGTGCTGGTGGCCATTGTCTTCTGCTGCTGCATCTCAGAGTTGCTCCTTTGCATGTATCCCTCCTGGTCTCTCATCAAGTACGAGTAGCATTGAGATCTTGGGACTGCAGCGTGGCCAATCCTGAAGTATCTGAAGCTCAGATTGGTGGGATAGAGGCTGGGTTTGCAAGGGCTGATCTGGGTTTGGTGATCCCAAGAGATGTCAGAGATAGGGCTGAGAAACTGATGAACACTGACAGTTCGACTTTACAGCAAGATTTATTTTATTTTATTTTTTAATTTACTAATCTCTACCATATTTGGAACAGGTTGTTTTTTATGCATCAGTGTGTGGAAGACAATGATATATGAATGTTGTTGTATTCTCATGTCTTTATTTTTTTCTCTTTGTTTGTATTCTTCCTTTATTATTTCTATTTTCTTGGACTTTCTTTCTCCAACCAACAGTCAGTCTCTGTCGGTTATTATCCCACACTTCCTGTGAATTTTTACTACTAGCTTCTATCTTCCTCCCTCGTGAATATTGCATACTACCCTACCTCTGTTCTCTCATTCACCATTTAAATCATAAATTGTTTTAGCAAATATTTTGTTTATACTATAGATAGTTATTGAACTAATTATTTTTGGTTCTATGTGAGAAAGCAGTAGATGCCTTAGTGGGAGTTATTAGGGTTTTTTTTAATTGGTTGTTCAAAATATTACAAAGCTCTTGACATATCATATTTCAATATGAGATTCAAGTGGATTATGAACTCCCATTTTTACCCCAAATACAGATTGCAGAATCACATCAGTTACACATCCACATTTTTACATAATGCCCTATTATTAACTGTTGTATTCTGCTACTTTTCCTATCCTCTATTATCCTCCCTCCCCTCCCCTCCCCTCCCATCTTCTCTCTCTACCCCATCTACTGTAATTCATTTCCCTCCTTGTTTATTTTCCCCTTCCCCTCACAACCTCTTATATGTAATTTTGTATAACATTGAGGGTCTCCCTCCATTTCCATGCAATTTCCCTTTCCCTCCCACCTCATGTCTTTGTTTAATGTTAATCTTTTCTTCTTGCTCTTTCTCCCTGCTCTGTTCTTAGTTGCTCTCATTATATCAAAGAAGACATTTCGTATTTGTTTTTTAGGGATTTGCTAGCTTCACTATGCATAATCTGCTCTAGTGTCATCCATTTCCCTGCAAATTTCATGATTTTGTCATTTTTTAGTGTTGCGTAATACTCCGTGGTGTATAAATGTCACATTTTTTTTTTTTTTATCCATTCATCTATCGAAGGGCATCTGGGTTGGTTCCACAGTCTAGCAATTGTGAATTCTGCTGCTATGAACATCGATGTGGCAGTATCTCTGTAGTACGCTCTTTTAAGGTCTTCAGGGAATAGTTCGAGAAGGGCAATGGCTGGGTCAAATGGTGGTTCCATTCCCAGCTTTCCCAGGAATCTCCATACTGCTTTCCAAATTGGCCACACCATTTTTCAGTCCCACCAGCAATGTACAAGAGTACCCTTTTCCCCACATCCTCGCCATCACTGGGGCATTTTCTTTCTTTTTCTTTTCATGTTGCTCATGTGTCTTCCTTTTCATCTCTGTGCGTCTGGAGTGTTATTGGTTTTACCCTATAGGTTTGTAGTGCTCTTGTAGGGTTCCAAGACCTTTCCTTTGTGGGGGTCTTTTCCTTTGTGGGGAAGGACAATGTTAACAGAACCCAATATCAAAAATATACCACCTATGAACAACTTGTTATTAAGACGTTTACAGTTTAGTGTCAATGTACAGAAATGTTGGATTCAATTATTATCTAAAATATAATCAGTAGTTTTGTAAAAAGGTTTACTGTTTCTGATGGTGGACAATGAACTGGGGGTGGAGTATAAGATGATATCCTGAGGAGGTAGGATGTGAGCATATAGAGTTAATATACCTTAGGAAGTGTAAAAAAGAAATCTAATGGAGAGGGTTAGTAGCAAGAGAATAGACAGGAAGTAATTTAGGGTAGACAAGTACTTGGGAAGACAGTAGAGTACATAAAACCAACACACATATGTATTTAGAAAAATGCACATGTTAAAATAGCAAATTATGGAAGGGGAAAGAAAAATGAAAGAAGAAAAAGGAAAAGAAAAAAGGGCAGATACAATAACTCTATACTATATTATTCAGATGACTCAGTCCTCTAAGTCCTATTTCATGCAAAGTTTTTGTTTTCACATATGTTGGGGATGTGAGGGCCAGAGGATAGAGGAGTAGAAGAGGGGAAAAAACCTCAAAGGAAGAAACCAGGGTTGTTGTTAATTTTAGAGATCTGTATCTTTCATGCTTCTCTTCTCATCCAATAGAAGGGGTTGTCTGTTGTAAAGTGATGTCTCTGCCCTCAGGAGGGTGGAGGTAACCAGGGTGGAAAGATTGGTCCTGGTGCAGGGATTCTGGAAGCAGGGAGTAGTACCTGCCAGTCCCTGCAGGGAGACTGCACCTCATGAGTCTCTTTTTAGGGGTCATTTCTATGACTTGAGCACCTGGTACTATCTCTGTATCTTGCCTGGAGATTCCCCAGTTCCTGGTCTCTTTGTTAGGCTCCAAACTTTCATCCTGTCTCCCTTAGCAGTTCTTAATTAAGGAACCTCTCACACAGTGGCTCCCGTGGGAAGCTCCCTGGTTGCACTGCACACCTGTGTTGGGCAGCTACTATGTTTGGTTAACAAAGCTGTGATGTCAAGGTGAAACTTTCCTTCCTCCATCAATATTGGATGTATTGGGCCTGAGGCAACCACTTTTACTTCCGCTCTAGCGCCACCTATAATACTTCATATCTTACACTTCCATCTACTACTGGACAGAAGAGCCAATAGCTGACTAGTAGGTGGTGAATCTGCCAGGAGCCAATCACTGGTGGCCTAGCTGATTCTATGCAGCAAGAGGCCATGCCCCCCACAAACAGTTCTGTTTATTGGTGTTGCCTGGCAACGGCTATTTTACCGTACTATTCTCGCAGCGGCTCTACCTTTGGGTTGGGCGCTTTGCAGCGATTTAGTTCGGAGAATTTGATTTGGAGGAAGAGGAAGCCCCCTATGGGAGCAAGTATCTATGAACTCCACCTGGAGAAAAATAAATGCCTATCGCTTAAAAAATAGGACTTATAAATTTCACCAGGCAGTGAGAAATGGTGACTTACGTCGAGTGAAATATTTTATAAGACATGGAAGTCACGTTGATGACACGGACAGAAAGCACAGGTATGGGATCTGGGAAGTCAGGGGCTGAAGGGCAAGGGGCCAACTGGGAAAAGCAGGGTAATGGGTCTTCACTATTGAAGCTGTGCCCATGGGGGCAGAGCAGGAGGGAGACCAATCCTTCTTTCAATAGGATACTTGACTTTCATACCCCCATGGAGGCTTCTGTACCAGGTACCTGCAAACCTTGGATGTCTAGCACCCAGGCAGACTTAATGATCAGTAAAACAAAAACAAATCTGTAGCTGGTTTCCCAGGGACATATAATTCCTAATTGTTAAACTAACTGTTTAATGATTAAGTACATACAGCAGTTTATTGTTAATATACACATTTTTGCAAATAGGTAACATACATTGTAGAAAAGTCCATAATGAGAAAAAATATTACTCATAATATAGCAACAAGAGGACTAAAAAAATTCTTCAAATATAACCCACCATCTGTTGTCTACTGAGGAACCTTTATTAGAACTCTTTGAATTAAGAACATGGCTCCACGTTTGTTGTTGTTCTTTTGTTTTTTACCTTAATTCACACTAGTACATTTAGGAGGAACACTTTCACTCCTCACTAGATATTACTTATTTCTCACATGCCTAACTCACTAGTTCATCAAATTCTGAAGGATAACTTGATGTCATCTTCATTAGCCAACCAACTTCATAGCAAGGCTTGTTGAATAGCCCTGAATTTTTTGCAAATATTTCATTCACTTAAGTTACTTTTCAAGAGAGCAGACAATAGAGTTCACTGGCAGCTTTCCCACTTTCTAAGCATCAAAAAGATGTTGCTTTCCTAATTTTGTACCATTTCAGGCAGCTTACACTTTTAAAAAATGTGCCAAAAGCTTTCTGCACAAAATTGTTGATTCCCCTGTTCCAATATACTTTCTGAAGTTATCTCTTACTGTTTATTTGTTTATTTGAACAGAGAGAGCAGAGCATTGGTCCACAGGATCAGGCAGTGTAGGCCTTCAGTCAGAAGAACAAGAGAGCAGCAAACAGAAGGTTCCCAGGCTACACAAGCTGCCTGATTCTCTTCTAATGTCCCTTGCTCTGCCTTGTTCTCAAGGGAAAAAAGGCTATCCATAGTAGGTCTGTGCCCTTGTGAAAAGGAATATTCATTGTCTCCATGTGTTTCTATGGTTACCAATTTCACAAAAATTTTAAGATAAAAAACTAATTAAAATATCAGGGTTATAACATTTTTGAGTCCCTCCTACTTACAGTATTTAAGATCATGATGACACTACGAAAATGTTTATGTAGTAGACAAACTCTTGCCAATCTGGGTATCTAAATACTTTGTAAACTTTTACGAATTACTTCTTTGCCAACATCCAAAATATAAGTGAGTACATCAGGATAAAATACAATACATGAAAATATCTGAAAGCATATTTAGTATACTAAAATTGGTGGGTAGAAACATATACTTTATAAATGTTGCACAGAACTTAGCATCAAATCATCTATTTGAGGAGTGAGTCTTAAGTAGCTGAACCTTAAGCTGCAGAGTAATTACAACTTCTCTGCATCCTCAAAATTTTGTAGCTCTGAAATATAGTTCATTTCTTGTTAAATTAAATTCCTTCTCTTACCAGAAACACAATTTTTTTTCTATGTTTATATGTTACTTGAGCATCTGGAAAAAGAGTACATTGTCCAATATATGTCATTTTGGCGTTAGCAAACTCAAGGCCATGCATTCAATCCTTAGCACCAAAATTAAATAAATAAATAAACAAATAAATAAATAAATAAAAGATTTTTAAAACAGGTCAGAAAAAAGAAGTCTTCTTTTCAGTTCTTTCTTTCTTAGGAAAGTTCTTGCCAATATAAAATGTATAAAGAGGCACTTTGTTTCTTCTAGTACATTTCTATGTAGAAGCAAAGGGGAACTTTTCATCTGTGCTTATAGATATTATTACATTTCTTATAGATATGTTTTGTTACATACATGCAATTATAGGTTAATAATCCTGTTTTAGTGGCATGCTGATAAAAAAGAGAACAAGTAATAAAGGTTATTACTACTGCCAAATTATTGCTTTCCTTCATAATTTTTTGCTTAAAAAACTGAACTCAATTTTACTTATCTGTTCTTTTATTTTATTAATTTATACCCATACTCTGAATCTAGTATGTAATTGACATAATGACTCTTAAGACTCTTCCTTAAAAGCTTTATGTTTGATTGATCAGAAATTTAAAACTTCAGAGATAGGACTCAATTTCAAGTAAAACTTTTCCTCTTCCATTTTAAACAGAAGCACTCTGATGGTAGGAAATTATAAACTGCCCATTTTAAAAGTTAAGACAGGGTTAAAAACTGAAGATTGGAAATACCTGATTTATGTATATCCTGTAAATCTAAATATTGAATAGATTGAACCATGCTAATTCATTTGAGTCCTACATTTCCTTTAGCTTTACATTTCTTTAAAAAAAGAAAAGCAAGGATTACTATGGTTTTAATTTGGTCTTTTATTATATTGTTTTTCATTCATCTGTCCTTACCTATAGTTTTTTAACAACTAAAATTAATTTAAATGCCACTCATATGACTATAACCACTATAGACCTCTTGTGTGTATCACATTTCACTTAAGGTAAGGTACTGTGTGATGGTCCTTTATTTCATGTATGAATAAAAAAATTGAATGCTGCCATTATACTTGTAGTAGCTTTCCAATGTCAGTGATGTCAAAATGATAGAAAAAAAGAGCATCTAAGACTAATTGAAATACATAGTCCCTACAAGATATTTGTAAAATCACTATAATAGTACTTCTTCATTAAGTGAAATACTCTGTTGATTTATAGTAATAGTAATAATTACAATAGCCAACAATTATTGAGCTGTTGCTTGTGCTAGAAACTGTTCAAATATTTTACATAGATTTTAATTTTAAGTATCACATTATCATCTCAGTAGGTAACTACTAATTTTAATCAGTATTTTACTGGAGATAAAATTGATGGATAGGAGAACTAAATAGCATGTCACAGAGGTTAAAGTAGAATTCAAGCAAATGTTGAGCTAAATTCAAGGTACATGCTCTTTCCAGGCAAGTAGGACACTCTGGGATGGGATATAGCTCCATGGTAGAGACTTTATCTAGGAGGCTCCAGGTCCTGGTTTCTATGCCAGCACCAAAAAAAAAAAAAAAAAAAAAAAAAAAAATCAAAAATAAAAGATCAATGGGACCAGACCCAGTAGCTCATGCCTATATTTCTAGTTACTTGGGAGAATGAAGCAGAAGCATTGCAAGTTCAATGACAGCCTGGGCAACTTATGGAGACTCTGCCTCAAAATTTAAAAAAAAAATCATAATAATAAAAATGGGCTTAGGATATGGTTCCTGGATAGAGTGCTCCTGGCTTCAGTCCCTAGCAGTATCCAAAAAAAGACAGACAAAAGAAAAAATCAACAGAATAGGCTGCTCATTTATTAACTTAGTGTGTACTAACAGCTAGTAAATATTTTTCTTTCTTTAGAAAATAGTAGAGGACTTGCATACTATTTAATGTTGATAATTGCATAAATAATCATGTATTATGAGAGCATGCTTTATGAACTTCTAACAAAGCCTCTTGCCTTCATAGGACTGCTCTACATTATGCCTGTGCCTTTGGCCACCCAGAATTGGTTACTTTTTTAGTGAAGAAAAAATGTAATATTCACCTCTGTGACCGTGATGGCAACACACCATTGATGAAGGTAGATGTAGCCAAGAATATCTGCAGAAAAAAAATGATAGAAATGCTTAGAAGAAAAAGTGATTAATTCTATTTAATATGATTAATTAGTAAAACATATGATATGTTTTTCTTGGATTGTCAAAATTTACAGTTTAATTCTTGGTATAAACCCAACAGGCCCTACAATATCTGGAAGAGAAATGTGCAACTATCCTTTTAGAAAATGGTGCCGATCCAAATGCTCACAACAACCGAAATGAAACTCCTCTTCACTTTGCTCTTTCTCTGAAGAAAACATCACTAGCAGAAAAACTGCTTTCACTCAATGCAAATATAGAAGCCAGAACTACGGTATACACCAAACATGATTATTTCCAAAATATTTAAAATACGTTTGTTTTAAGTGTGACATTCTTCAACCAATGTGGATTTTTAAGCAGGGTTTTCTTGATCAGAATAGAAACAGTTGTTGAAATTTCTGTCCATCTTCTTCATCATTTTTATCTCATGAATTTATTTAATTTACATCTAAGCATTGTGTCCATATTTAAAATTGAGATGACTGAGGCAGAAATCTGGATCCAAATGAGGTCCCCTTTGAGCCATATTACTGTGTGGTGTGGTGGGCAGAGAGTGCCTCCTACATAGCACAGATGAGTGCTCTCTAGTTTGTGGCTGGCAAAATGTAGCATTCTCTCAGATGATCTATATTTCCTCTATAAATAAATATACAACTCTTGTATTATAGTATATTTTTATAAAGAATTCATACTTTTCTTGGTATTTTTATCAATTAAAAATTATTTGGATTGTATAACAAACAATAAAAATCTTTGAAATGGGATTAAATTTTAGAATTTAGAAGTTGGCAATTTTCTTTTTTTTTAAATTATTATTATAGTTTTATAATTATACATGGTACTTTGGTTTACTTTGACAAACTTATGTGCATGGGCCCTGAGTTTCCTCTCTTTTGTTCGTCCTTGGATTCTTGTTGATAGTTCAGGGGATGTTTCTCCTCACTTGTTTGGGTTAAAGTAATATCAGGGAATGTTTAGTTCAGCAGCACATTTTTTAACCTGTGAACTCTTAGTGTCCCTGTGGCTTCTCAACACATCACAGAATAGGGTTGAAAGAAACAGTAGTGATAACTGTTCCAAATAATATACCTCAGAGTTAACATTAATACCTAGATCCTGCTCTGACGTGTCAACATTAATGTAGCCATAAACAGGAGTAGTGAATTTAGCAATTGTCAAATTATAAACAATAACCATGAACTAGCTTGGCTTTAAAGCCAATAGCAGGTGTCAGTCATATAACCTACAATACTAACGATTGTATTAGCATTAAAGGTGGGGGGCAGGAGCTACAATGTTAAAAATGCAGTTAAGTAGAAAAAAAGAAATGTCTTACAAAGTTAACTAGTTAAGATTTATAAGAAAGCGAACAGAGAGAGTGCAGAAGATATTTGGCAGTAATGTTTAGAAGAAGATAAGGAAAATAGAAGAAAAAAGGTATTGGGAGAGAGGGAGAGAGAACAATAGAATTTGGTTGTTACCAGAAGATAAGAGAGAATGAGAGGGCTGGGATGGTTATTCAGTCGTGGAGCCCTTGCCTAGCACATATGAGGCACTTCATTTGATCCTCAGCATCACATAAAAATAAATAAATAAGATGAAAGTATTATGTCCATCTACAACTAAAAATTATGTTCTAAAATTATGTATAACTTTTAGTTATCTACTGATAGAGCAAAGGAAGTGGGTGTTAACCTCTTCCTGCTTTTTTTTGTTACTAGTTAGAGTGGCCTAAAATTGAAGCTGTTTTACATATGAGATATTTTTTTCTTTCCTGCATGAAGTGGGATGAGTTAGTAGTGTCCATTAGGACCAGTTTGATGCACTCCTGGGCTACCACTTCTGCAGCTTTCATTAAGGGATGTTCTAGCTGCTGGCACTGAGATCTAGTTGGCCTCAGATCTAATTAGGTTTTGTTGCACCTGGCTTTCTTTGAAGAAACTAGATTGACCTACTCATAGGTTACACAGCAGCCTATTTCTTCAATGGATCTGGTTCTCAGAAGCCTCCCAAGAAATCTAATTGTGGTTCATGGGGGATGATTCTACAATCACTGGAGCCCCAGAGCATAGCCTTTCTGGATTTAGGCCTTGACTGCATTCCCCCTCAACCACTCATATTGTTGGCCCCTTTTAGATGGTCTTTGAGCTGCCAAACACAAAGGAGAAATGAATAGAACTCCCCTTTCCCCTTCCAACAGGGCATGATTTTTAAGCATCTAGTGCAGTCTCTGGAAGAGAGAGAGAGAGAGAGAGAGAGAGAGAGAGACAGACAGAGAGACAGAGAGAAAATTTTAATATTTATTTTTTAGTTTTTGGCAGACACAACATCTTTGTTTGTATGTGGTGCTGAGGATCAAACCCTGGCCTCACGCATACCAGGCGAGCGCCCTACCGCTTGAGCCACATCCCCAGCCCCACATTGGAATTTTTAAAGCCTGTTTAGGTTACAGATTGTTATAAATTAAAAAAAAAACAATTATTCACACTGCAAGCAATACTATCTCTTTCTCTTCAGTTTTGTCCCTTAAAAATGCAATTGGTTTAGTGTCTTTAGTGTCTTTCATTATGCAAAAAAAACAGTTCATCCATATAGATCACTGTGAAGCTCATCAATATACAAAATTTCTGAGTTACATTTTGCCTCAATTTATAAATTGTTTTAAGTAGCAACTAAAATGCCATAAGAGCAAAAGAATCTTGAAAACCAGATGTTCATTAGGGTCCCAGAATTACCATTGAAACTGAGGATATATGTAATGATCTTATTTTTATTAGATTGTAATAGTTATACATAGAAGTTGAATACATAGTAGTATATATAGTCATTGTTATACTTAGTAGTTTTGTCAGGTTTATCCCAACAAAATTATACATGCATGAAATTTGATTTCAGTTCAAGATTCAATTCCTTTCCTGACCCTTTCTCCCTCTGTCCTTCCTGTCCTCCATTGTTCTCTTTCCTCTACTCTGATAGACATATGCTCCCTTCTCTATTTATTTAGTTTTGATTGGTTCTTTTAACTTAAACAGAAAGATGAAATTTCCTGTGGTATATTTATATATGCACATAACTTAATTTTTTAAGAATTCATTATTTGTCGATTCTCCTTTGTTGTCCTTCTAATTGGAACCTCAATTTCCTCCTACTAAACTACTGATCTTCCCTGTGTCTTTTTGAAATCCTATCCTTCCTTCCTCCTTTTCTTCATTTTACCCTTGCTTCCACATATTAGAGAATTCATTCAACCCTTTAGTTTCTGAGTTTGACTTTTTAAACTTAATATGATATTCTCTATTTCCACCCACTAACTAGCAAATTCCATAATTTAATTATTCTATATGGGTGAGTAGAATGACATTGTGTACACATACAACAATTTCTAAATCTTTTCATCCATCAGTGGGCATCTGGGTTGATTTTACAACGTAGTCATTAAGAATTGGACTACTATAAACTTGAAGTAGCTATATCACTATAGTATGCTGATTTTATTTAGTTCTTTTACAAAAATAACCAGGAGTAAAATTTCTTGGTTCTATTGTGGTTTGATCCCTAGATTTTTTAGGAATATTCAAACTGCTTTGCAGAGTGAACATACTAGTCTTCAGTGTTTCCAACGATGTACAAATGTTCCTTTATCCACACAACCTTGCCAGCCTTTATTGTTGTTTGTATTCTTGCTCATTACCATTCCAAATGGAGTGATATTATCCCTTATTGTAGCATTTCACTGATTACTAGAGATGTTGAACATTTGTTTATATATTTGTTGTTCATTCATTTTCTTCTTTTGAAAAATGTCTCCTCAGTTCATTTGCCCATTTATTGGAATATGTTGTTTTGGGGGTATAATGTTGTGTGTGTTATATATTCTGGATGTTAACCCCATATTAGTTGAGTAGCTGACAGACTTTCACTGATTCCCAGGGAGAATATATTTTTGTATTCATCTTTATAACATGGAAGGTAAATATTTTTTATCTAATAATAGCAGAAAACAAGATTCAATTTCTTTCCTTTAAGAAAAAAGCAGCATAGTCTACTCAAAGTCTATTCTTTCAATTCAGAGCCCACTTCTTTTGTGAACAATTTGGAGCACAAATGCCTGATATTGGTATGTGGGATTCTGACACCATAAATGGAATAGAATCAAGAGGACTTAAGTAACATGAAGAAAACTTCCATGTTTATTGAAAAGTGTATACCCGCAACTTTAGTTCTTCACATGTAAATGTTTGCTATGAAAAATCAATGTCAAAGAAGTGTTAAGCAATACTAATGATATTTCTGTAGTACTGGATATATAATGCACAGTCTTGTAAAATTTCTCTAACCGTGAATCAAGGAACCTTTCTGATAAGGGTTGGTATTTCTGAAAAAGTATGTATTCTTTGGTATGTAGATTAATAAACCCTGATGATATAGAGTTAAAAATTTGGCTTATTAGATATAATATTTAAATCCTTTACTAATTGTTTTAGGGTACAGGGCTATTGAGAAAAGAGGTCTCTGTCTTTAAGAAATGACTAGATTTTATGTGGCCACTCTAAGTAGAGGAGAGACATTGCAAAGATAAGGGTCAGAAAATATGAAAGTGGAATGAGATGAGAAGGAAGAGGTTACTCTTAATTTACATTATTTGTTATATTCTTTGTTCAGACAGCACTTTGTAAGAGGTTCAGGTCAGTTGAATAATTTTGTAAACTTTTTGTTTTTTTCCAGAGTGGCTATACACCACTTTTACTTGCCATAGAGCAAAACAGACAGCAGATGGTTGAAACATTAATTCAGAACAAAGCAAATATACATGCAGTTGACCAGAAGGGAAGGTATAGTACTTTATATACATATTATATAATTTATATAGTAACAATCACTCAAGGAAAAATGACTTGTTTAATGGGAAGGTCAATATTAACATTTTTAGAATACAGTGATATAAAAAACAAACCACAATTAAGGTAAAAAAATCAATTATTCAAATTGAGAAATACAACTAAGTATATTAATATGATTCAAAATTATTGGCAGATATTTCTTATTAGTTTGTTCGTTACATGATTTTGTATTAACTAAAGAGTTTTACTATTACTATTAGTTTTGTAAAATATGGAGTTTTAGTTTACATTTTTTTCTATTATATTTTTAACTTCTGTGTCTGATTTATTTTTCTTTTGGAAAAGATGTATTGATCATAGATCATAAATAGGCATTGGAAATTTTTAATTTTTTTAATTTGGTTGACTGTTCTAAATTGCTTTCCATGTAGAATATTGATGTTAGTTTATTCCTAAGTGTTTATTAATATCTACTGCCAAATGCAGTTCATTTTTAACATATTTTGGTGCTTTTGCTTTTAATTGGAAGGTACAGAGGGAAAAAAGTAGCTTCAAAGGAATAAATATTTTCTTTAATAAATATAAGACATAGGCAGGTTTTAAAGAGAAAAAAAGCCTTAGATTCTCACACAGTTGGATTTTATTCCTAGCTTTTGTAGTACATCACCTTAAAAACAATACTTATGACTAAATATATTTCCTGATATGAAAAATAGGATAATACATGCTTGAAGGATGATTGTGAAATTGTACATATTGCATTGCATTCAATGTCTAGCAAATACTTATCAGTACCATTAATTGAAATAATGACTATTATTTTTATTATTATTATTAGCGTGCAAATAGCCTTTTCTGCTTGACCTTTAGCTGACTGTGAGTTACAGTACTTTGTGTCACACTAGGAAGGAAATAGAGCTTTCTTCATTGAATGTTTTACCAATTTCAGATAAAAGACCTCATCATAGTTACTGTCCATTGAAGGATTTTAAGTTTGTTAACATCTCCCTCATTGGGGAAAGAGATTTTTTTTTTCCTTTTAGACTTTGAGATGATTTGCAAAAGTGAATATTTGTTCTCTTAGATGTTTATGTCTATTAGTACTGTAAAGTAAGATGTCGAATTGGGAAAATATTATAAATTAGCTCTTTGAATAACTTTATTAAAATACTTAAAGTTGTAGTTATCTCTCTTATTATAGAACAGCCCTCATGTTTGCTTTGGAACAAAAATCAAAACACATAGTTGAGATGCTTCTTCAGAGTGGTATTGATGTCTCTGCTGCAGATAACTTTGGGAAGATGGCATTAGCTTATGCTATTGCTAGTGGTGATAGAAGGTAAGTATTTACATTAAAATACCAATCAATATTGATTGGAGGCTGAAAATAATTAAAACTATTGCATTTTACACATGAGGTGAGATTTTATAGTACAGCTATATGTGGAACGATAATGAGTTATTAGAGTTCATCAGCCAGGAACCCTACAAAAGTCTAGACAAAAATAGTGATAAATGCAATAGTCTTCTCAGAGGTTTCTTCCCCCCCCCTTTTTTTTTTTTTACTTTTTCCTTTATACATGCTAGTAAGTTGCTCTACCACTGAGACACATCACTCGTCAGCATCTTAGGATTCTTTAAAAAAGCTTTGTCATTATGATTCCCAGTCTTATCTCTTTCATTCCAAGTATAACTCCTCACTGTGGAGTGGAAATAGTGTCACACTTTGATTTTTATAATTAGCTTTTTGGGTCTTAAAATGCCCAGTTGAGCAGAAAATATTTTTACTCTCCTATGAAAGTTAGCTTTTCTACTACCCTTCTTTAATTTCCCAAGGACCTGAGAATTTCCTTAAAGTCTAAAGAGCAGGTAGAAGGACTTTTAAAATGTTAATTTTCCTCTGTCAATTCTATTGCTGTGGTGTTGCTGTTAGAACTGGCTCTTCAGTTTGGTGATGATTAACTTTTACTACAAAATATCCTGATTGATCCCAATCCCTGAGTATTCATGGTAATGCACACTTAGATTTAAAAGTTACAACACTATTTTTAGTTCATATATACATATGCTTGTTTATTCAGCTATTATTCCCAAACAGCAGAATTCTGTTTTGGCAACTTGGCCTCCTAGCTTTAGCCACACACAAATTAAGAACACTGACCCTGTCCCACAACTCAAACCTTTGTGTGGAACAACCCCCATGTTAGCCTAGACCTTCCTGGTGCATTATCCTTTGAGGACTTTGTCTTTTCTTGCATAATCTAATCATTCAGAACTATCAGATAGCTTCAAACAATATCACTGAAGAGATGAGAATTTCCAATCATCTTTCATAAAATATCTGTTCCTCAAAATCTCTCATCACTTGAAGTATATTTTCTTTTACTGCAGGAGGCCCAATATTAATGTTTCCCAGGTTGGATGTGTCTAGTGATTTGCTTTCCAAAGTAAGAAAATTTCCCAAACTATTGCAGTCAGTCTAAAGTTTTCAGAATATATCAAGTTCTCCCTTACAAGGAAGAAATAAGTTCTCTGAGCTTAAAGTAGATTCATTGAATCTTAGAGCGCTAAGCCTCATTATGGCTTATTAGTATCCATGTGTAAAGAGGATTTGGTCTTCCAATTCAGTTAGAGCTCGACATGGAGATTTAGCTTCCTCTAAAAATTATCCATTGATTCTTTTCAACTAGGTGGAGAAGAAATAGTAGCAGTCCTAGCCAATTCTTGGCATTGGTTAATTTCCCATTTTTTGGTGTTATTGATTAGTTTCACAATAGGGGATGAATATATTCTTTAAAGAGATATGATACTTATAAATAAAGTGTTATAAATTATTTAATGTCTAATTTGCCCTGAGACATAAAGCACAAAAAAGATTACAATCAATAACCAAAATTAGAACTCAAAAGCATTTTTCAGTAATTTCAACACTTGAATATTAGAACCTCTGAAGAATACACATTGGTTTATTTGGGATTCCAATTTTAGTTGAATAAAAAGATCAAATTATGCCATTATTTTCTTATTTCTTTTGACATGTTTTAATATTACCTGAGTGAATCTTCCTAAAAACTTTGTAAACTAAAGTGGCACAACCCTTATTTTTTTGAAAAAGCCCTTAATTTTAAAAGAAATTAATTGTGCAAGAAGAAAGAGCTATTATTTACATGGCATTTTCTGAGTTCTAGCTATATCAGTTAATATACTTACCTATATTGTTCTCAATTCATGATCATTTTATCTTACTTTGTTTTCTTAATATAAGCTTATGGGTGCAATGGCATGTGTATTTACCACAGCTACTTGGGGGAGAGAATGAGGCAGGAGAATTTCTAGAACCAAGGAATTCCAGACTAGCCTGTGCATCATTGTGAAATCCCATCTCAAAAACAAAAGAAAACCATACAATTTACAAATAATTATCAAATTAATAAAATGTCTGAGCTTACAAATTTGAAGTGCATATTATAAAGCTCTGATATAAACTCACTTGAATCAAATGTATGAAAGATGATATGTCATGAGCTTTGTAATGTTTTGAACAACCAATAAAAAAATTAATAAAAAAAGATCTAAGATTGTTTAAAATACTATTATATATTGAATGTTTGGTTATTGTTTTTATATCAAAATTAAAATGCTAATTTGATTAATTTTTTATCTATAGCCTCAAGGAATTAATTCTTGAATATATAAAAGTAGAATCTAAACATCCTGAAAATATCCACCCAGGTAAGACTTCTGAAAGTGAATTGATCATGGTATTAATGGCTTATATAAGAAAAGTAAGATTATGCCAGGTGCAGTGTTGGCAAGACTGTAATCAGGTGGCTCAGGAGGCTGAGGCAAGAGGACTGCAAGTACAAAGTCAACCTCAGCAATTTAGCAAGTCCCTAAGCAACTTAGCAAGACACTTTCTCAAAAATTACAAAAGGACTGGGATATCTGTCAGTGGTCAAACTCTCCTGGGCTCAATTCCAGGTACCAAAGTAACTAAATAAATAGGAGTAAGAAAGTTTGGATTGCAAAGGAACAGTGGAAAAATTAATGTGTTACATTCATATTGTTCTTAAATTTTTTTCTTAATAATCTAGAATTCATGATTATTTAAGCCATTAATTGTAGGAAATTTATAATCAGAAATGATATTGTCTGAAGAAATTTTAGGCTAACTTAATCTTGGCCCCTGAAATCTTATATTTATTTGTAGAAATAAGTAAAAAAAATCAAATTAGTATGTTGTCTTTCCTGTATAATGACATTGTAGCAAAGTGGACTTGTAATAAAAAGAGATGTTCTATTTTTTACTATAGATATCAACTCTTACTGTGTATACAAATCTGTGGATTTTATAGTGATATTTTCATACATATGTAAATAGTACTTGAATCCCAACCACTTTCCCTACTTCCATTTCTATCTGTCCCTTCATTTCTTCATCCCCTTTTACCTTTCCTCTTCCCTAACAACCCCTTTTACATTTCCTAGTCATTCTTAATTTGTTTTCAAATTGCATATGTTATAGAGAATGTGATATTTGATTTATGTTTCTGACATATTCTACTTAACATAATAGCCACCCTTTCCATCCATCTTAAGTTTTTGTCTTTGTTTTTTCTTTTCTCTTAAGGGCTTGAAATATACCATTTCATTATCTCTGGCCTTCAAAGTTTCTGTTGATAACTCTTACGTTCTTCTTATGAGTTTATTCTATAAGTGGTTTGGTCTTTTTTACAGCTTTCAATGTACTTTGGGCAATTTTTTTAAATGAACGTGGAGAAGTTCTATTCTGGTCATGTCCATTTGGTGTTCTAAATGCTTCCTGTATCTGGACATCCATAGCATTCAAAAAATTTAAGAAATTTTCTGCTATTTTTTTCTCCAAATAAATTGCATGGCCTATAAGCCTGTACTAATACATTATTGTCTATGTTCATAATTCATGAGTTTAGTCTATAAATCAGGTACCAAGGACTTTGTATATTTTGTTTCTTCTTCTTTTCATTGTCATAACTAACTAAAGGTGACATTCATCATTGCCTTCCAACTCTGATCTTTTTTCTTATGCCTAATCTAGTCTACAATTGAAAATTAGACTTATTTTTTTTAAAAAAATTGAAATATTAAGCTATTTATTTCCAAGATTGCTGTTTGATTTCTTTTAAGAAGCTCTATTTTCGCACTGTTCTCTTATGCCTTGTAAGGTTTTTATTACTTTATTCATCTTCTATTTGTATCATCTTTGAATTCATACATTATTTTTAATATCTTTTTAAATCCTTTTTCTGGCATTTTGTCTACTACAGTGTCATTGGAATCAGTTGCTAGAGAGTTATGAACTTTTGGAGGATGCATGTTACCTTATTTGTTCATCTTTCATATATTTGTGCTAAATTTTGTACATCTGTGGGGATGTATGTTTCTTCCACATTTATGTGAGAGTCTTCTTAGGAAATAATCTTCTCTTGATGATGTATCCTGGGCTACTGGTTTATTTTGTCAAGATTATTTCCAAATTATCGACTCTGTATTATAGACTTTTATGTTTTACCTGACTGTGATTCCTGGGTTTTGTCACAGTTTGTACTATCATAGCCTGAAGGACCAACTTCCTTTGTCAATCTTGTGCGAATGGAGTCACATGATGTAGGCAGTGGATTATGTGGGCTGCATTTTTTGTGGTCATTACTGTAGCCTTGTCAATAATTTTCCTTCTGCAAAGACACGGGAGAGACCTAGTGCCACAGTCCAGCTGGGAAAAGTAACCGAGAGGTGACAAACAACTGAAGGTTGAAGCAGGAACTGCAGGTAACTGAAGGTAACTGCTTTACTGAGGAACAGCAGATATATATATATATATATATATATATATATATATATATATATATATATATATATATATATATATATATATCTGATTTACATATAGCATGACTCAATCAGCATCATTCAATCATAGCATTGCTCACCTACAGATACAGCAATCAGCCAATAAGGAGTCCCCAACATCTTGATGGTTCGGTGACATTGCCTCACAAGCCACTCCTCCTGGCAAACTGCCAGGCGCCATCTTGATTTGGTCATGGCTTCCAACAAACTAGGCTGAGGTGCTACTGGGTGCAGACTTCATACCTGCACAACTCTGTAAACAGAGTTGTTTCACCTCTCTCTGCTCATGCAATGAGGATTGCTGCCAGACACTGAATTATAGTACATTTGATCCATACTTACATGGGTACATGTCAGCTGGGGCTTTTATTTACCCTGTTATTTGACTTGAAGTACCTGTCAAGTTATAAGTGGGAATGTATGTCTTTGGTGGAAAGTAAGATGCATTTTTTCTTATCTTTGCTGTGGGTTTTAGAAGTTGCAAAGTACCTGCCAATGTGTTCAAGGAATGGGGCTGGATCCCCAATGCAGATGGAAGAAGACAAACAACAATAATACAGCATGAAGGCAAACTAGATATAGGTATACAGAAACAATCAACAAGAAAAAAAAAGGAACACCAGTAACAACAGAGAAGAAAGGGATAAAATATCTAGGAACCACTAAATTGTTAAAGGTTCATAAAAATAAAATTTATTTTAAAAAAAGGAAGAATGAGAAATTGGAACAAAATTTTAAAAATTCTATTAAATTATGACAATAAGATAAAAGTAATGAAACAAAATGACAAAGTAATAATTAAAAAGAAAGAAACACAAAGCAAAATATAGTCAAGAATTTCTTCGACATGAGTTGTATGTGCACACACTGTCCTAGTCTGTGCCCAGGGCAATGGTCAATGCCTGCATAGCAGCAAGCCCTTCATACCTGCAGAACTTTGGCATTATGAGGGTTGTGCCAGAAAGTCATATATTCTGCCTGTAGAGCTATAGTCTGTGTGGGCTGGGGATGTGGCTCAAGCGGTAGCACACTCGCCTGGCACGTGTGCAGCCCGGGTTCGATCCTCAGCACCACATACAAAAAAAGATGTTGTGTCCCCCAAAAACTAAAAAAAATAAATATTAAAATTTTCTCTCTCTCTCTCTCTCTCTCAAAAAAAAAAAAAAGAAAGAACTATAGTCTGTGTGCTCAGGGATGTGGCAAATGTCTGAACTCCAGTATCTACCCAAAATGTGAATTGAGATTGCTCCAAAGAGCAAATGTATTTTCTAATATTTTTTTTCTATAAGTTGAATGTATCTAGTAAATAAAAATTAGTTATTTGTGTGACTAAAAATGAGTTGTCTCATTAAAATGAGGTGAAATACTCTGTGGCATTTTTAAACTATTTTCTTGTGTAAATATGTAATTAAATTATTCATTTGTGTATTTTCAATTTCTTCAATTTATGAGAATACCCATATTCTATTGCTTTGATCTTTATCACCAATTTGGAGGTGACTGTCTTGCCATAATATATATTAACTGTTAATAATCAGCTCAGAGAGTATTTTTTTTTTAGTAACTTTTTGTGTGTACAGTACTGTAATCAAATCTAGGGCATTATGCATCCAGGTAAGTGCTCTACCACTGAGGTATATCCTTGGTCCCTAATACATAGTTTTAAATTCACAGAAAAATATGGAAGGCATAGAGATATTTTCTTCTGTACTTATTTTACTTTCACAGTCCTCCTTCATTATCAATGTCCACTACAGAGGGCATACTCTTGCTACCAATGATGAGCCTACATTTATACATTATTATCACTCACATATTTAATTTATATTAGAATTCTTTCTTGGTGCTATACAACCTGTGGTTTTTAGAAAAATGAATAATAGCAATGAATAATAGCATGTATTCATAGTTGTAGCTTCAGAAACAAAATGTTTTATTGTCCTTATCCTCTTCCTAATCACCTCAACACACATGTAACCCCTTCAAATCACTGATCTCTATTATATCTGGAATATTTTTTTCCAGAGTAACCCTATATTTTGAAAAGTATAGTATATTTAAAATATTAAAGTTCCAATGTAATTAAATGTAGTCATTTACAAAATACTTTTTAGTTTTTCTTTCTTTTGTGGTGCCAGTGATTGAATACATTACATCATGTGATATAGGCACATTGTCTATGAGTGGGCTACATTTATAGCCCTTGTTTTCCAATTTTTGTTCACCAGTATAGGACATGAGGGCATATGGATTACATGCAGAAAAAGCAGGAAGTCTATAACGATTTGCCACATAATGAAAAGGAATGAAAAAAAATAGATCATGCTGTACAACACAGTGCTATCTGTAATATCCTGCTCTACTGGGATCAGATAAAATCTTCTCAGTGGAATCTGACAATCTCAAGAAGTCATAGTTTATACAATGGTCATCAAAAAGTATTTTACAGTCTTGCTGTAGGAAAACATTCTAGAAAGCGAGTAATAAACATGAATTAAAATTATCTCCTCTTCAGTTGTCAGAATGAATCTTTGATGGTTTGGATGTGAGGTGTCCCCAAAAAGCTCATGTATGATATAATGCAAGAAGGTTTAGAGGGGAAATGATTGGGCTAAGAGAGTCTTAACAAAGTCAGTGAATTAATCCCCTGATGGGATTAACTGGGTGGTAACTGAAGGCAGGTAAAGTGTGGCTAAGGATGTGCGTCATTGGACATTTGCCTTTTATATTTTATATCTGGTGAATAGAGTCTCTCTCTGCTTTCTGTTCAACAAGTGAGCTGTTTCCCTATGCCTTACTCTTTCACCATGATGTTCAGCCTCATCTTGAGTCCCAGGGAATGGAGTTGGCAGTCTATTGACTGAGACCTCTGAAATCTTCAAATAAACTCTTTCCCCACTATAATTGTTCTGGTCAGGTCCTGTAGTCACAGCAATAAAAAATCTGACTAAAACAGAATCTCAATGAAATTTGCTATGTACAATTATGACTGCCCCATAGAGAATCTCATCAACATGTATATCACCAAGGTACTTTTTTTTAAAGTCTATAAATAAATAACAGTTCAGTACAGTAGATGAAAGGAAACAAAGCAAGGGGGGAAGAAAAAGGGTATCTACTGGGGGCTGAATTTAAAAGAAAAAACAAAGCTGTAGAATTTGATCAAAATGAATCCTTATGTTTAAATTAAAAGAACCAATAAAAACAAAGAAAAAGTAATTACATTGCCATCTGCTTGAGGTAGTATATTGAGTAAAATAATTCCATAGTGCTTTAAATTTAGCAAATCCAACATTGTCTAAAATTATGTCCCTTTCTTTGTATAACCCCTTTGGATTTATTCATACAATATGCTTTATTTTTTTCCCTTTTTTTAATTGGTTTTTCATAACCCTACAAAGCTCTTGACATATCATATTTCATACATTAGCATACATTAGCTTCAAGTGAGTTATGAACTCCCTTTTTTACCCCAAGTAGAGATTGCAGAATCACATGGGTTACACATCCACATTTTTACATAATACCATACTAGTAACTGTTGTATTCTGCTGCCTTTCCTATCCTCTACTATCCCCCCTCCCCTCCCCTCCCATCTTCTCTCTCTACCCCTTCTACTGTAATTCATTTCTCACCTTGTTTGTTTTCCCATTCCACTTACAACCTCTTATATGTAATTTAGTATAACAATGAGGGTCTCCCTCCGTTTCCATGCAATTCCCCTTTTCTCTCCCTTTCCCTCCCACCTCATGTCTCTGTTTAATGTTAATCACTTCTTCCTGCTCTTCCTCCCTGCTTTATTCTAAGTTGCTCTCATTATATCAAAGAAGACATTTGGTATTTGTTTTTTAGGGATTGGCTAGCTTTACTAAGCATAACCTGCTCTAGTGCCATCCATTTCCCTGCAAATTCCAAGATTTTGTCATTTTTTAGTGCTGCGTAATACTCCATGGTGTATAGATGCCACATTTTTTTAATCCATTCATCCATTGAAGGGCATCTGGGTTGGTTCCACAATCTAGCTATTGTAAATTGTGCTGCTATGAACATCAATGTGGCAGTATCCCTGTAATACGCTCTTTTAAGATCTTCAGGGAATAGTCCGAGAAGGGCAATAGCTGGGTCAAATGGTGGTTCCATTCCCAGCTTTCCCAGGAATCTTTATACTGCTTTCCAAATTGGCCGCACCAATTTGCAGCCCCACCAGCAATGCACAAGAGAACCCTTTTCCCCACATCCTCGCCAGCACTTGTTGTTGTTTGACTTCCTAATGGCTGCCAATCTTACTGGAGTGAGATGGTATCTTAGGGTGGTTTTGATTTGCATTTCTCTGACTGCTAGAGATGATGAGCATTTTTTCATGTACTTGTTGATTGATTGTATGTCCTCCTCTGAGAAGTTTCTGTTCAGGTCCTTGGCCCATTTGTTGATTGGGTTATTTGTTATCTTATTGTCTAATTTTTTGAGTTCTTTGTATATTCTGGATATTAGGGCTCTATCTGACGTGTGAGGAGTAAAGATTTGTTCCCATGATGTAGGCTCCCTATTTACTTCTCTTATTGTTTCTCTTGCTGTGAAAAAACTTTTTAGTTTAAGTAAGTCCCATTTGTTGATTCTTGCTATTAACTCTTGTGCTATGGGTGTCCTATTAAGGAATTTGGAGCCCGACCCCACTATATGTAGATCGTAGCCAACTTTTTCTTCTATCAGACGCCGAGTCTCTGATTTGATATCAAGGTCTTTGATCCATTTTGAGTTAACTTTTGTGCATGGTGAGAGGAGGGGGTTCAGTTTCATTTTGTTGCATATGGATTTCCAGTTTTCCCAACACCATTTGTTGAAGATGCTATCCTTCCTCCATTGCATGCTTTTAGCCCCTTTATCAAATATAAGATAGTTGTAACTTTGTGGATTGGTCTCTTTGTCCTCTATTCTGTACCATTGGTCCACCCGCCTGTTTTGGTACCAGTACCATGCTGTCTTTGTTACTATTGCTCTGTAATATAGTTTGAAATCCGGTATCGCTATACCGCCTGATTCGCACTTCCTGGTTAGAATTGCTTTTGCTATTCTGGGTCTTTTATTTTTCCATATGAATTTCATGATTGCTTTATCTATTTCTACAAGCAATGCCTTTGGGATTTTGATTGGCATTGCGTTAAACCTATATAGAACTTTTGGTAATATTGCCATTTTGATGATGTTAGTTCTGCCTATCCATGAACAAGGTATATTTTTCCATCTTCTAAGATCTTCTTCTACTTCTCTCTTTAGGGTTCTGTAGTTTTCATTGTATAAATCTTTCACTTCTTTTGTTAGGCGATTCCCAAGTATTTTATTTTTTTTGAGGATATTGTGAATGGAGTGGTTTTCCTCATTTCCATTTCAGAAGTTTTGTTGCTGACATACAAGAATGCCTTTGATTTATGCGTGTTGATTTTATATCCTGCTACTTTGCTGAATTCATTTATTAGTTCTAGTAGTTTTTTTGTAGACCCTTTTGGGTCTTCTAGGTATAAAATCATGTCATCCGCAAATAATGATAATTTAAGTTCTTCTTTTCCAATTTTTATGCCTTTAATTTCTTTTGTCTGTCTAATTGCTCTGGCCAGTGTTTCGAGAACTATATTGAATAGAAGTGGTGATAGAGGGCATCCCTGTCTTGTTCCAGATTTTAGAGGGAATGCCTTCAATTTTTCTCCATTCAGAATGATGCTAGCCTGAGGCTTAGCATAGATAGCTTTTACAATGTCAAGGTAATTTCCTGTTATCCCTAGTTTTTCTAATGTTTTGAACATAAAGGGATGCTGTACTTTGTCGAATGCTTTTTCTGCGTCTATCGAGATGATCATATGGTTCTTATCTTTAAGTCTATTGATGTGGTGAATAACATTTATTGATTTCCGTATATTGAACCATCCTTGCATCCCAGGGATGAATCCTACTTGATCATGGTGCACAATTTTTTTGATGTGCCTTTGTATCCGATTCGCCAGAATTTTATTGAGGATTTTTGCATCTAGGTTCATCAGGGATATTGGTCTGTAGTTTTCTTTCTTTGAGGTGTCTTTGTCTGGTTTCGGAATCAACATGATGTTGGCCTCATAGAATGAATTTGGAAGAGCTCCCTCTTTTTCTATTTCCTGAAATAACTTGAAAAGTATTGGTATTAATTCTTCTTTAAAAGTTTTGTAAAACTCCGCTGTATACCCATCCGGTCCCGGGCTTTTCTTGGTGGGTAGTATCTTGATTGCTTCTTCAATTTCATCCATTGATATTGGTCTGTTCAAATTGTGTGTATCCTCCTGACTCAGTCTGCGCAAATCATATGTCTTAAGAAATTTATCGATGTCTTCACTATCTTCTATTTTATTGGAATATAGGTTTTCAAAATAATTTCTAATTGTCTTCTGTATTTCTGTAGCATCTGTTGTGATATTGCCTTTTTCATCCCGTATGTTAGTAATTTGAGTTCTCTCTCTTCTTCTCTTTGTTAGCATGGCTAAGGGTCTGTCAATCTTGTTTATTTTTTCGAAGAACCAACTTTTAGTTTTGTTGATTTTTTCAATAGTTTCTTTTGTTTCAATTTCGTTGATTTCTGCTCTGATTTTAATTATTTCTTGCCTTCTGCTGCTTTTGCTGTTGTTTTTTTCTTCCTTTTCTAGGGCTTTGAGATGAAGTGTGAGCTCATTTATTTGTTGGTTTTTCTTTTTTTTTGAGGAATGACCTCCAGGTGATGAATTTCCCTCTTAAAACTGCTTTCATTGTGTCCCATAGATTCCGATAAGTTGTGTCTGTATTTTCATTTATCTCTAAGAATTTTTTGATTTCCTCCTTTATGTCTTCTGTGACCCCTTGATCATTCAGTAACATATTGTTCATTTTCCATGTGATATAGGATTTTCCATCCTTCTTTTATCATTGATTTCCAGTTTCATTCCATTATGATCAGATAAAATGCATGGTATTATCTCCACCCCTTTATATTTACTGAGGGTTGCCCTATGGCATAATATATGGTCTATTTTTGAGAAGGATCTATGTGCTGCTGAGAAAAAAGTATATCCACTTGATGATGGTTGATATATTCTATATACGTCAGTTAAGTCTAGGTTATTAATTGTGTTATTTAGATCTATAGTTTCTTTATTCAACTTTTGTTTGGAGGATCTGTCCAATGGTGAGAGAGGTGTGTTGAAGTCACCCATAATTATTGTGTTGTGGTCTATTTGATTCTTGAACTTGAGGAGAATTTGTTTTATGAACGTCGCAGCACAATTATTTGGTGCATAAATATTGATTATTGTTATGTCTTGTTGGTGAATGGTTCCTTTTAACAGTATATAATGCCCTTCCTTATCCCTTTGGATTAACTTAGTCTTGAAGTCGATTTTGTTCGATATGAGGATGGCCACACCTGCTTGTTTGCGAGGACCGTGTGCGTGGTATATTTTTTCCCAACCTTTCACCTTCAGCCTGTGTATGTCTTTTCCAGTCAGATGTGTCTCCTGGAGGCAGCATATTGTTGGATTTGTTTTTTTAATCCATGTTACCAGTCTATGTCGCTTTATTGGAGAGTTTAAACCATTAATGTTTAGAGTTACTATTGATATATGGTTTGTACTTCCATCCATGTTTGATTATTTGTCTCTCTCTCTTTTTTTAATTTAGTTTATTTCTCCATGATTAGCTTTTCCCCCTCTGTCAGTCTTTACTGGGGCACTTCTCACTGTTGGTTATTGTTTCTCATTTCTTCCTCGTGTAGTGTTTTACTCAAGATGCTTTGCAATGCTGGTTTTCTGGCTGCAAATTCTTTTAGCTTTTGTTTATCATGAAAGATTTTTTTTTCGTTGTCGTACCTGAAGCTTAATTTTGCTGGATACAGAATTCTTGGTTGGCATCCATTGTCTTTCAGTGTTTGAAATACGTTGTTCCAGGATCTTCTCGCTTTCAGTGTCTGTGATGAAAAATCCGCTGTTAACCTTATTGGTTTACCCCTGAATGTAATCTGCCTCCTTTCTCTTGTAGCTTTTAATATTTTCTCTTTGTTCTGTATATTGGATATCTTCATAACAATGTGTCTTGGCGTTGGTCTACTTTGATTTTGTATGCTCGGTGTTCTGTATGCATCTACAATTTGTATATCTGTTTCCTTTTTTATTTCTGGAAAGTTTTCTGTAATTATTTCATGTAGTAGATTACACATTCCCTTGGTTTGAATCTCTGTGCCTTCCTCTATCCCGATCACTCTTAAATTTGGTTTTTTAATGTTATCACATATCTCTTGGATGCTTCTCTCGTGATTTTCAACCAGCCCATCAGAGTTGGCTAGACTCTTTTCAAGATGATATATTTTGTCTTCATTATCTGACGTTCTGGCTTCTACTTGCTCCACTCTATTAGTGATGCTCTCGTTTGAGTTTCTAATTTGGCTTATAAGTTCCTTCATTTCTAAGATTATTGTCTGATTCTTTTTTATAATCTCTATCTCCTGATAGAGATGCTTAACTTCTTCTTTTATCTGTTTTTGTAATTCGTTCTCAATGTGTTCTTTTGCTGCTTGAATTTGCTGTCTCGTATCCTCTTTAAGGTTCCATTCCATCTGTCTAAGGTGTTCCTTGAGTTCTTTATATGACCATTTTTCTGATGAATCTATATCCTCTTGGATATTTAGGCTGTCCTGCATTGTTTGTACTCCTTTCCTTCCTTGCTTTTTCATATTGCTTCTTGTTCTGTTTGACTACTGAGTTGCTGATTACTCCTATAAATTTATTTGCTGCTTGGGAGGAATGGTATTATAGGGGGAGGGAATAAGTCACCTAAGAGAATGAAAGTAAGCAGGCAGAATTCAAGGAAGGGGGAATATGAGAATTGAAAAGAAATGCAAAGACAGAAGAAAAGAAGAGAAAGAGAAAGGAAACAGAAAATTAAAGAGAATTAAAAAGAAATCACAATCGCAATAATAAAAATGAAAATTAGTATTAAAAAATAAAATAAAATGAATTAAAAAAATTGGGGGAAAACAACAACAACAAAAACAAAACAAAACCAATAAAAAAAAAAAAGAAAAAAATTTTAATACATGCAGTCTTAAGAGTTCGATTCACTATTCTTCCAGTAGGTGGAGCTGTGCCCACCGGGCCACGCTTCTCCTCTCAGTAGGCGGGAGCCAGTCACTGTGCAGCAGCTTTTCCTCCTTGACTGGGCGGGTCTCTAATCCTGAGTGCACCGGTGATGCTCACCACAATATTGGCTACACACCAAGTCTGCTGCTCCTGTGAGCCCTGTTTTCAAGAACGCCTGGGCACATTCTCCCTGTTTGCCATTCCCTTGGACCCTAAGTTTGTAGAGCTTGGGGCTGAGAACCCCCAGCGAATTTGCTTGTCCTCTGGTAGCCACGTCCCTGGAAGCTGGTGCAAGAGACCTCAGTTGTCAGCACTGGTGATAGCAGTAGCCGGAATTCCGCGCCGCGGGTCCCGCGACACTCCTGATTCCCCGTGCAAGAGCTGGGCGGGCGGGGCCTTTAGCAGCTCCCGGCAGGCGGGGACTGTCCACAGGAGCGCGGGGTTGGGGGTTGGGGTGGTTGTTTGCAGTGCCAAACCTCCAAAGGCGGCTCACAGAGCTGGGAAGGCAGGGCCCTGCTTTCCGTATGCTCGCTGCAATGTGTGAGCAGCGGTTTTTCGGCTGGGCCGGCAGGACTGCGCCCCCGCGGGAGCTGTTCACAGGAGCGCGGGGTGGGGGGTGGGGGGTGGGGGGGTGGGGGTCGTTGTTCACAGCGCCGAGCCGACGGGGGAGGGGAGGGGGTGGTCGTTTGCAGCGGCCGAACCGCCTCTGCGCTAGGCCGGCTGGGGCCCAAGCAGGCTGTGGCCGTTTGTAAGTACGCTGCAAAGTGTGGGCAGCGGGAGTTTGGCGTTGGCCGTGAGTTCGGCTTTGGCCAGCGGGATCCTCGCTGCTGAGATTCACTCGCTGAGATTCACTTGTCTGGGACAACGTGACCCCTCTAATAGACTTACTAATTCCCGGCAGGTCTCCTTTCAGCAGAATTTTGCTACAAGTCCCTCAGCAGGCCGCATGCAGGTGAATTAATGGGCCTCTCTGCTCCCGTTACTGTGGAGGCATTGAAAGTGCTGCCTCCTTGCCGGCAGCCATGTTGGGTCCCCCCACAATATGCTTTATGTTTTTGCCATTACAAATTAATGACCTACTTCAAATAATCTAAAAAGTAATTCTAATATTTTCAGAGAATAGTATAAAATCAGACTATTTAATTTTAACAGAACTGACATTCTTTTAATTTTTTTATTATTTTTATTACTATTATTATTTCAGTTCTAGGGATCAAACCCAGGATTCATGCATTCTATGCAACACACTACCATTAAGCTCCATTCTGTATCCTATCAGTAGATTTTCTCTTGGGGGAAATGCCAAAAGAGTCACATTGTTTTGTTTCATAATTTAAATGCATTGGAAAGGACTTTTTCTCTCATCAGAGAGACAATGGTTGGCACATTCTGAAAGCATAATAGTTTACTTTAATACTTTCTCATATCAGCTATTTCTACATGACAACTTGCTGCTACCTCCCTAGTGCTCCTAAGTTTTCCTATGACAACAAAGTATACACCAGAATATACAAACTCTCAAGGATGTCATCTTTTTAGTGCCCCCCCCCACACACACCGCCCACATTGGAGGTAATGCCTTGTTTGTATGACACATAAGAGAGAAAGAATCTGGAAATAACAGAATAATATCTTCAGCAGAACAGGATTAGTGAGGGTAAACATATCAATTTCTATTTAGCTCTCCTCAAATTTAACCTGGAATGTCTATGTAAGCATTCCAATCCCTGGTCTGATTTCTTGAGTTTTTCCATGTAGCAAATTACACTGTCCATGCATCCACCTTCCTTGTGGTAAAGGGTTTCATTTTAACCTGAGCAGTTTTGACTGAAAATCTGGAGCTATTGTGTATCATAACAGCCTAAGAATATTTTCTGATATTTATTCCTACTGCAATTAGTCCAGAAAAATCATGCTATTTGTTTGACACTTTTATCTCTATGCTCCTGAATCTGCTAATGATATTGTTTTCTGTCCATCTTGTAACTTTTAGATAAAAGAACAGTCATGGGACTGTTTAATTTTACTGTTAGGTATCAAATTTTGATAAATCCCATGCATCTTCCTTGCATTTTAAAAGTACAAAGTATGGAACTGAAGAGTTCTTAATGCATTAATTTCCTATCAGAAATATAATTAATATTCATTCTAGATAAGGCTCCATATATGGGCCTAGAGGAATACTCTATAAAAAAGCATTAGACTCATACACTTTTAATATTTTATATTTTCTATTGTTGATTAAATACGTATTTTACTCTTTTCTTTAATAGTTGATGAAGAGTCTACAGATGACAATTTAAAAAGGTAAGATTTTATAGAGTAAAAAAATTGTATGATAGCTACTTATAGAATGAAGATGAAAGGAACAAATATTTGTTGAGTGTTCCAGTCTAGGATAGACAAATGTATCTAACTCTTGTTTGTTAATGTCATCGCAATGACTTTGAAAGTGTCTGTGCTATTATAACCTGTTATTTGCTAATTAAGCAGTTCTCACTCATTCATAGAAGTTAACTAATTGTCCCATATTACCACAATTAATAAGTACCAGGCCTGCAGTTACAGTGTAAGCTTGTCTGGCTGACAACTCCATTGTATTGCCCTACTGTGTAGGTTGATGCCAGTGCTGTACTAGATTCAAGAAGCAAATCTGTATCATCAATTCAGAAAGTCAAAGTCAGTTGTGTGTTAATTCTGATTCATAATTTACCTGAGAAGCCTGAGTATAGAGTTTGTCCTGATATTTTTGACAGTCTCACTGATAACAAAATTTCTTTTGTTGTACAGCACAAAGCTGTGGTATCATGTTTTCTTCATAAACAAGATCAGGCTAGTCCTGGAAATGAATCATTTTACTTGAAGTTAAGGATACCTTTGTGTAAACCATGTTATATTAAATATATTAAGGCTCCATATAGAGAATATTTTAATTGATATCTCTACTTCCTGATTTGCCAGTTTGGTTTCCTTCAGTATTCTACCCCCGTGTATCTTTGACCTCTGTTTTTATCAACTGTTTTATAAATCAAGAGCTACATTTTCCTTCAGCCTACTACCCCTATTTACTTTTATGAAGACTTTTTTTCTTTATAATCTTGTATTCTTTTTCTATGATTAAAATCTTTTCTTGAATTTTTATTTTTACTTTTTGTTGTGGTCTCTTTATTTTTTAAAGTTGTGTCAATTGAATATTCATTTTTTCCTATTGACATATTCAAAAGCTCAGAGAATTTAAGAATTTTAAGGAATTTTCACCTATCAATGTACCCTTTCACCTTTCAATATGTATTTGACATGCTGGCCAAATGATGGTCATGATGATGACCCTGAAACATGTAGATATGAAAGGGACTTTTGTGGATATAGAAAGGAATAGCAATAAGATTCAAACTGAGGTTCCTTCATGCTAACTCAGTACTTTTCCTGATTATCATTGTGTAGTAAATGTGTTCATAACAGATTAGAGAGGGTCTGTAGAAGCCCAACTAAAGTGGATAAGACTGGGATTACTAAGTAAGCCCAGTGATAGAGTATCAGGGTGACACTAACAAAGGGAAGGGCAAAACTGAAGAGAAATAACACTGTGTTGAGAAGAAATAAGGGTTTTAGAAAATCGACCAAAACCTTTAGGTTTATGACCAGTTTGATTAACACAAAATGGATATTAAGGACATAGAATATTGGAAGCTCTCTATAAAGGCCTATTAAAAATAGGATTTGAAGGAAGTCCTGATAGGTTGTTATTTTCTGGTTTGTTTAACTGGAAGATGTGACAAAATTCAAGGTTTTTTTGAAAGATGTCAAAATAATTTGAGCCACTAGGAAAAGTCTCCAGAGTTTAGAGATGTGAGAGTGGCTTAGGGACTCTAAAAACCCAGGGGACTAGAATTTGTTGGAAACATGGATCTACAGCCTATAGCAAGTGTCCATTCTCCTCTACTTCTTTTCTCAACTCATTGATGTCCTTCTTACATGCACATATAGTAGATCATGAAAATAATTGACTGTAAAAGTCATTGAAGAGCTTCAGTTAGGTAGTTGGAAAAATGTTTATGCTAAGGCCTGTGACTGAGTTTCCCACAAGCAGAAGGAACTGTGACTCTTGGTCCTTTGAGTGTAACTTGTATCAGGAATTTGCATCTTCATAGAATGTAGATTTAAAGTTTAGAGGGTCCCACTGAGTCCTGCAGATGAGAGATTGGGGAGTGGAATCCCAGAGGAAGGAGGATATTTAAATAATATTTAGGGAAACACAGGTATGATTACCAGTACACTGTTTTTCTAGCAATCTTTCTACTTGGGTATCTGAGGGCCTGTAAAGGTTATAGGTGCTTGCTAGTTTATGTAGATTTGAATTAACTGGGATCTATACAGGAAAAATGTATTTATAATACATTAATAATAAGTATTCCCAATAACAGCATATACATTCATTTCTTGACTTTGAACATTCAGTGTTCAAAAATTTTTTTAAGGTTTCATGTTTTCTTTTTCTTTTTCTTTTTTTTCTTTCTTTTTTTTTCTGGTACCAGGGATTGAACTCAGGGGCATTTGCCCACTGAGCCATTTCCCTAGCCCTACTTTTTATTTTATTTAGATACAGGGTCTCACTGAATTGCTTAGTGCCTCACTTTTGCTGTCTTCTTTTTGATTTTTTTTTCTTCTTTGCAATGGGGACAAAACCTAGGGGTGCTTGAACATAGAGACACATCCCCAGCCCTATTGTTTTATGTTTTGTTTTGAGACAGGATGTCGCCAAATTGTTGGGGGCCTCACTAATTCACTGAGACTGTCTTCAAACATGAATACTCCTGCCTCAACCTCCCAATTTGCTGTGATTACAAGCATGCATCACCACACACTGAACAATGGAGTATTTTCAGTAGGTGATATCCATGCTGAAGAACTAATACCACCATTTTAAACTACCTTAGTTAGTCTTTGATCCATGGATAACCAAGAGAGAAGCCACTGTTTTTCTTGCTACCCTGTCTTGGGTGTTCCACTTAAGGTTAAAAAAAAGTGTGTGTGTTGTGTGTGTGTGTGTGTGTGTGTGTGTGTGTGTGTGTGTGGCAGCTATTAATTGTATTTTAAGTTCAACTTTCAAGACAGGCAGTTTCTGAGAATAAGTTATTCTCATGTTCTGTCAATACATTGACTGTCAGTCTGAAATGGAATTAAGACTACCTTCATTGAATATTTCATAGTTTAAAAAAAGTGGAGGCAGAAAGAGCTTTATAAAGCAAAAGTTATGTTTTAATCATATCTGTCAAGAAATACAATTTAATAAAGTTAAATCTAAGTTTTTACCAGAGTTTATTAAAAATACTATCCACCTACTTTATTATACTTTTTTGCCTTACAGGATTTCTAATAAAACTGATCCTGACGATCAGTGTCTCACCTTGGATGAGGCCAACTATAAATATTATGACAAGGTAAAGTGATCTTTTGTGAAATCAATTTTCTTGCTCTGAATTTTTGGTTGTGTGGTGTTAAAACTTAGCAATGGTTTCCTAATCTATTTTATGCAAATTTGCTCAGACAAAACCATTTTAAGGAATTATGTTGATATTTTTTAACTTGTACAAATGCCAATGTTCTCTTGAGGAGTTTAGTTTGGTGGGGGAATGGAACAAACATTGTACTGGTAAATACATATTGATAGAAAAATTGCATCAGGAATAAATTTTGTATTGCAGAAGCAGTAGGAAATTTGGTCAAGGAATTTTTGTTAGATTTACATTAGTGTGACTTTAAATCATAATTACATGATTTATAATACTCATGCAAAAATTAGTTTTTGTAGAATCATGAAATTTCCCTCATGCCTTTAATTTGAAATAAATAAGGCACATTGGATAGAGTTTTGTTGTTGTTGTTGTTATTAGACCCTTTATATTTTACTCAATATATTTCTTGGAGACTTTTTTCATTATTTCTATCCTTGGCTCCATTTTTACTCTAAAGTAATACTAGAAATTATGGAAACATACAAATTTAGAATAAACATATTAATGTTTAGATTATGGGCTGCAGTTGTAGCTCAGTGGTATAGTACTTGCCTACCATGTACTGTGAGGCAAGGGGTTCAATCCTCAGCATCATATAAAACTAAGTAAATAAATATATAAGAATATAATAACATTATAAAAATGTTTGCATTAAAAAGGGATTTCTTCATGCCTTCTGACTCTTTCCACTAAGAGTATATTTAAAACTCTTTATCTAATTGAAAAATAGATGTCTTGTGAAAAATAATAACCACTACTTGAAGCATAAACTCTCAATAACCATATGATAAGACTTTAGATTTATATTTTTTGTATCATAGTGTTTTAAAATATTCAAATGCTTATGTCACATTCTGAGACCTCATATTTTAGAAGTTTTTTACTTAGTTATTTAAATATTCATTTAAAAGCTTTTTAAATTTTAATAAGCTAGTCAAGGTTAATAAATATATTCACATATATCTTGGAGCAGCTACAATATAGATCAAATGTAAGAAAATAGCTTCTTAATTTTTTGAACATGAATAAATGTGTAAAAACACATGAAAAAATTCTTTCTTTTTCTTTTTTTTTCCTTTTTTTTTTTTTTTTTGGTACTACAGATTGAACTCTGGGGCACTTTACCGCTGAGCCACATCCCAAGCCCTATTTTGTATTTTATTTAGAGACAGATTCTCACTGAGTTGCTTAGAGCCTCACCATTGCTGAGGCTGGCTTTGAACTTGCGATGCTCCTGTCTTAGCCTCCCAAGCCACTGGGATTACAGAGGTGCACCACCACACCTGGCTTAGAAAAAAATTTCTATAGAATGAAGTGTTATAAATAACATAGCATGCATGAGATGACTATTATTTAACTACTGAATTTTAAAAATATGCTTTAAATTTGAATTTTCTTTTGATATCTGGGATGTATAAATTCAGGTGAGTTATCTTGAATTAGTGCCATAAAGAAGAAGCAAACTAGTCAGGGAAATTTCATAAATATGAAAGTAGGAACCAGAATATTCTTCAAGCATCCTCTCATTATGAGCACAGATTTGGACTTAAGATGAACATTTGTTTCTCACTCCTTGTTTATTTTTTTAAAATTATTTAATCCAAGACTCAATATTCTCTTGAAGAAAACTTCTCTTCATTGCATGTTCTTTGAGTCATCTCTGTCTCCATTCTTTGGTTATTTGGTTAATCTTTCCATTTAGTAACTGTGAGGTTTTCATTCAGTGCTATTGCCCCCACAAGGTTGTTTTTGTCATTCTTCTCTATCTTGGAAGGCTCAACATTTATATTAACATGTATTTTTAGCTATTTAACACACAAGATGGACAGAACTCATACTGTTTGTGATTTCTATCAGTTTTATTTATAAGATACTCTTATAAATATTTTTTATAATATTTTCCCTCAAGAGATAATTTATGCCAATATAAGTCACAAACACACATTAAAAATATCACACATAATTATTTTAAATTTCTAAATTTTTTTTTCCAAAAGACTCTAAACTACGGATGGCTCCAATTTCATCCTAGGTCATTTGAATTAATAAAATAATTTAATGGATATCAGTATTTGTGAAATTATCTTGGAGGTAAGGGGAATAACATTTTGGAGATCTCTCATCATCCTCACCCCATAAGCAGACATAGCTTAGTAAGTGGCAAAATTAAATTGAGTTTACATTGGAATGGCTCAGAAACATGTTCTCCTTATCTTGTATCCTGCAGTAATGGAAAATATTAAGCTAATTTTTCAAATTTGGTGCATATTACACCTAAATTTTTTTTTCCTTTCTAGGATATTCCCAAAGAAAATGGAGAATTACCTTACACTTCTAATAAATCGAAGAATGATGGTAAAATATTTGAAGAGTATCTATTGCAAGCTGATTATTTATTTAAAATTATGGAGCTTTTACTGTACTCTCTATTTTGCTTTTATTTTTGTAGGAGAAACAATTGAAACTGAGGAACCCAAACTTCAAACATTACCGGGAAACTGTGATGTTGATATTAAAAAGAAAAATGAGATTGAAACCACTCCTGTGGAGGAAATCAATATAAAGAACGATCACAGTAATTTTTTTTCCTCAGTTGGCTCAAAGGTAAGATTTTTTAAAAATTATTTTTCTTATTGTTTTTGCATATCATCTCTCATATGCACATAATGATACCAAACAGCCTAGAAATAAATATAAGGCCATAGAGTCCTAATAACAAGGATAGCAACAATTTTAACTATAACATTAACAAATATAGAATGTGGTGGGACTAATTGTCAGGATGGCCTTAGGCCTGAGCCTAAGCAACTCCATTTTAACTTCATTTTAAAAGACCTGCAGTTTTACCAGGCACATCCACCGATCCCTCCAGAATGGCCTCAAACAATTTACTTCCCCTCACCCTGATAAAAGAGAGTGAAGCCTCTGGCAGGCTGTCCTCACCTGATAAGAGTGAAAAGACAGAAGATCAGGGTGGAGACCACCAGACCAGATGTTTCTGATCCCAGGATAAATAATGTCACTGAGAAATCCAGTGGTAGCTTATAAAGATTAAAAAGGGGGGTCAAAAGCCCCCAAATTTAGTATAAATGATAGAGCAAATGAACAGCGATTCAGCCAGCTGAAGCAAGTATGCACTGGAGCTGGAGAGCCTTCTGAGGACCTGACATCACATCACTTGTCATCATTCCTGAGCCTTTGTGTGATTCTCACCACTCTCAAACTTTACTGCCTCTTCTGGACCTTGGTGAGAGCCACAGCTCCTCCCTACAACTCCTTCCTCAACCAGTCTTCTGCTCCACACCAGGAAAGCCTGCCTTGGTTCTCGACCTGATCACCAAGGTCTGAGTGAGTGTGCAGCTGCTGGAAGCAAATCACATGTTAACTTGTAAAAAACCTTATTTAAAATGATCTCTAACTTTAATAACCGATAAGAAGTGATAATGTACAATGCACAAAAAATAGGAACTAGTGATTATAAAATTAATATTAAAATATATAGGCAAAAAATGGACTGAGAATAGTGGTGCATGCCTGTAATTCTAGCATCTTAGGAGGCTAAGGCAGAAGGATCATGAGTATAAAGCCAACCTCAGCAACTTAGTGAGGGGCTAAGCAATCCTTGAGGCTCTATTTCTAATTAAAATATAAAATGACTGGGGATGTGGCTCAGTGGATGAATACCCTGAGTTCAATCCCTTGTGCCAAAACAACAACAACAAAAAAAGTGGTGGAGGGGCAAAGGAAGGAGAATGAAGACAAAAATCACAAAATAAAAATTAAGAAGATAAAGATGAGAGAAAACAAAGCAAGTGCAAAGAAAACCAATAAAACAGTAAAAGATCATATGAATTGGCAAGATAAAAACTATAAAAACCACAAAAATACAAGAAAAGTATATAATTTCTCTGTTCTGATGTAATTAAAATGTACACACTTGTTTCCACAACTTCTAGTTGTATAATACACCACTTTGGGGAGGTTTCTGTGGAGCAACTATATTTATGATGTTTTTTTTCTCAATTCTAGCCCAAACAGACCCGCATTTTTTTTGGAGACATTAATGTGAATTCCTTTCATCCTTGCCTACCAGGGAGTGTTATGGAACCCTTTCCAGAACGAGAGGTGAGTCACTAACTATATATATATATATAAAATAAATAATATATATATAACCATAGGAGTGTGGTCATAATAGAAACTGTCACATAAGGAGCCTATGGGCCAGTTTTCACTGAAGCCTCCCAATTCCAGAGTTTGACTGTCAGTGAGTTCAGGGATATGCAAGATTCTAGGTCCCTGTGGGGCTTGCTCCATCTCTAAGCATTGTAGAGGTGGACTGATTTCAGGATCCATGTTTGGTTTGTGAAAATCTAGACAACAAGTTCTCCATGAAACTCTTCCCAGCTCTCCCTGAATCTTCTACCTCACAAAACCGCCCACAACATATCTCTGTTCCTGTCCCTAATCTCAAAACACCAATTTTAAAATGGAATTATCCCCACTGTCCATTTTTTTACAAGCAGCAGACCACATTCCCTGTTGACCAGAGTTTTCAGCACATCCCTGTCAATCTATGCTCTGATCCTGGGCAAGTAGGGTGGAAATCCACAATTCCAGTATAGAGAGGTGGTCACTATGTCTTAGAGGTATAAACCATGAAGATGATTCTCTTACAGAGAGTCACAACAATGGAATCTTTCTAAAGGGGGAGCCCCCTCAGTGCTATACTTTAATTATATTGGAAGTGACTAATATTGTTTCAGTGGAAGAAGTAAGATTTATTCCTTCAAATGCCTCTGAGCACAGTAAGGTGGTCAGACATGAAAGATCAGCTCAACTCTGTGGAGAGTCTAGCAGCAACTTTTCTATGAGAACCAATCTATCAGATTTTCTACAGCAACATTTAAATGAAACTCACCTCAGCTTCTAAACCTTGTATAGACCATGTGACTATGAATGACTACAGCATTCCAGAGGTTCCAACTGATCTTTGTCTGAGTTTCTCTTTTAGACATAGTCTGATTCTTGTTGTGGGTGCCTCCTGAACTAGTGAAATCATATCATAGTGGGGTATTATAAAGAAAACAAAGTAAAGACTGGGATTTCTGATCTCCTGTGAAGAAAGCCTAGGAAAAAGACACTGAGTGGAGAAGATTCCTGGACAAGCACTTTGATATTTCTGGGGAAAATCTGTAGTACACGTATCCTCCCTTGACATCTCAGGAAGAAACAAACTTTCTCCTGTGTGAAAACTGTTTATTGGAATTTAGATGAACATGATTTTCTTGAAATTGCAGAGAGTCTTGGCTCACATGAGGGGTGCTTCCCCTCTTAGAACCAGCCAGTTTTCACCTAACACTGCTGCAGTCTATTTCTTATTTTATTATTCTATTATTATTATTATTATTATTATTATTATTTTATTACTTATTTTAAAAATATAAAATTGTGTACTTCATTTGCCCTGCTTTTGCACTCCAGTTTTTTTTCCTTCAGCCCTCTATCTCATTGCAAAGACATACATGAGTTTATTTGACTCAATTTCATGGTGTATTCACTAAGCACACTATGATTTTACACCACCATTTTTCTTCCATGGTATACCTTTTTGTAGTTTTTTCTTAAATGGAGACTCTATTTATTTTGTGCTCTCATATTAAGGTAAAATAAAGAAACTTTTTTCTTACAACTTCATTACATTATAAAACTAGTTTTCCATTCATTAAAAGTTTCCAAAAGAAATATAGATCTCTTTTCTATATGATATATTTTCCCTGTGGTCCTTCTATACTGGTCGATAAGCTGAGTAGCCAAAGGAAGGTAAAATTTTCCCTATTTGCAGAGGATGTATGAGCTTATGGTATAAAATATGTCAGTTTTCAATGTGTAATTCTCTATTTTTTAAATCTAATGTTTTTCAACCTGGAAAATTGGGTGTCACCTTAGTGATTAAGAAATCTTTATGCAACTCATTATTGATATTCTTTTTGCCAGGATATGTCTCTGAGTCCTCCTCAGAAATACACTGGTCTTTTATCTGGTGATGCATATCAAAGAGTGAAATGGGGTACAACTAGACATATAGAAGGTAAGACCATGTACTGTAAAATATCATTAGCTATGATCTTAATTTAAAACATGGACACTAATAGATTCAATTAGTTGAAAAAATGAACTTAATAAGTATGTAGTAAGAAAAAAAAAGTGAAATGGTAATACGTAGTATATCTTATTAAGTTTTAGCAACAGATTAAATATTAAGTGTCTAGTGGAGTTGAATTCCATATCAAGACATGTTTAGATCACAGGAAAGTTTGGAAATAAAGAAAGGGTGGGGAGAAGAGAGAATGAAGAATACAAAAGTTAAAGATCACAGGAAAAAAAAAAAGAAAAAGAAAAAGAAATAAGTGCGCATTGTGAAGGGAGGTAAATTCAGATTAAACATTAGAAAGGAGAAGAGCAGAGCATTAGAAAAATTTGTGAGTTTTTAGTACCAAAACAGTTTTGAGAGATACAGTAAAATTTTCCAACAGCTGTTTTCTTAATCAATATTGGAAAGTAATGAAGGAATAAATGCCAGATCATTAAGAGCTACATTTGGTTTACCATAAGTAAAGTTATGCCGTAATTACTTCCTAGGAAAGTAATTATGGTAAAGAATAATATAATCTGGAAATAAAAAGGGTAGGATATATCATGAAATGACCAGCAAAGTATAACCTGATAAGATGTTCACTGGAAAGATTATGAATGCTAATACATCTACAATTTGGGGAACACAATAGGAGGAGGATTTCAAAGAGGCAAGTCAAGTTAGAGGAATTGGTAGAAGATTAATTACACCAAAGAATGCTCAAATTCTAGCAAATCATATGTTGGGGACCATTTTCAAAATGCACATTCTCACTCAACAGGTCTTTGCTTACATTTCTAAAACATTTAAATTTGGTTCCAATGTTCTATTCCCACACACTACATTCTGAGTTGCAAGGGAATGACCTACACTTTAAGAAGTCTAAAATGAAGAGCCATTGCATGTTAGTTCAGATATGACAAGATACAGTGAAAACATAAATGTAGTTATAATTCCCAGCATGTCTCTGGGCAAAGGAAAAGGAAAAAAAGAGGAAGGTATAACAATTATATTTCCATCCATGTATGGTGACACACCTATAATCCCAATGAATCCAGAAGCTGATGCAGGAGGATTGTAAGTTGAAGGCCAGCCTCAGCAAATTAGTGAAGCCATAGCAAGTTAGCAAGAACTTGTCTCAAAAATAAATAAATAAATAGTGCTAAGGATGAGGCTTAGTCATATAGCACTGCTGGGTTATATCTCGATATGTATATTTTAAGATACAGTTGCTGAATGGGAAAGAAATAGTAGTAGGAATAACCCAAACCAAGAATGTAAAAGGAAATGACTCAAGACCAAACTCTAGAAAATTCTTTTTGAAAATCTAAAGGGAAGGGGAAATAAGCTAGGTAACTTTGACTGTAATGAAAAGGAAACTGAGAGGATGCATTTCAGCTGCCCCAGCTTTTTAAATTTTGTTCATTTTATTAAACTTCTTTCTACACAGGATACTGAAACTTTTCTATTCTCTGTATTTTTGGAAACATTCCCTCCATTCTTGCCTGCATGAACTTCACACTACACTGTTGCCTTCTCATTAATTTAATTTCACATTACCAGTCATTAATGCTAAGGTTAAAGCTTCCATTATCCCTTGAAATCATCTATATTCATTCACAGGCCCTTCATGTCTACCTGCCCACAGCATTGAGATTGGTCTAGTTATATATATGACCATCGGCCTTCTTTAGAATGTGGATGTCCAACCATCCTAAATTTCTTTGGAATCTACTATGATAAAAATTCTGCCCAACTGTGTTTCTTTATCCCTTCCCCTGCCTGTGCTGTCCTCTGTCATTACTCCTCACTCATCCCTATGTGGTCATAAAAATACTGACCTATTTAAACCTTCCATATTTTTACCATTTCCTGCCTCTGGTTGATAATCTCACTCCTTAAGTCTCTCTTCAACCCAACCTCCAGAAAAGCCACCTTTTTCTCCCACTACCTCTTCCCAAGAACTTATTAGTTATGAGTTCAAATAGATAAGACTGTTGACACCAAGGTGATATAAAAACATCCCCAATAATCTAGGAGCAAATGAATTAGATTTATATAGGTAATTTCACAGGTCAATTTGTATGTCCTAAGTAGAATAGTTGTTGGATTGCTAAGGTAGCTCCAAGGCAGGGGAAAACACTTTGTACCAGGAAGAATAGCCATAGTCCTAAAGGACTGAACAAATAGATTAACTTCTAAAAGAAGAAAATCCAAGTTGTCAGAATAGTGGAAAAAACATTTTAGATATAAAGCTATTCATTGACAAAGGTGTGGAAAGTATCAGTCATTAAGAAAACAATATTGATGAAGAGTGGTTGTTGAAAAGTTATTATTATGAGGAGAAAATAGCAAACACTGAATTTTGATATTTTGCTGTTTTTTTTTTAGTATTTCTGGGAACTTTTAATTTATCTGGAGTTGATAATTCTTTGAGTTATTTTTATGCATTAAACCTGTTGACATCTATTTTTTCCCGGATGAGTTTTGAAGTTTTAGTTTAGTAAAACATTCCAAAAAGTGGTAAATATTTGCTGGATATAGTTGGTTCCACCTAAATACAGCTTCTTAGGAGGCTGAGTTGGGTGAATGGCATGAATCAGGACACCCTGAACACTTTAGAGTGACCCTATCTCCAAGTACACTAGGTTTGGCTATACCACTCATTGATAGAGTGATTGCCAAGGTGGTAAAACTCCCTGAATAAAACTACAAGATACACACACACACACACACACACACACACACACACACACAGAAAACAAAGTAGTTTAAAAAATAAATGATCATCTAAAATAAAACTTATTATTAATTTTTAATTTGATAGACTGTCAGACTTTCTAGGAGTCCTTAGTAACTTAAGTAAACCTGTCCATTTTTCAGTAGATAAACTATTAGATGTAACATCAGATGAAGAGGAAGAGAGCCTTCATGGCACTGAAAATAATCAGCCACAGGTATGTAAACATGTGAATTTGAATTCTTGATTTCATCCTGTTTTTCTTACATTCAGAATGTAAACTAGGTCAAATGAAATGACCTTTTGGAAAACTCTTTGGAAATCTAAACATCATAAATTAATATTTAGGTCTAGTACAATCTAATTGGTCATGAATCTGAAAACAACATTGGAAATCATGGCAACCTATAAATAAATTTTATCCTAGTAATTGAGTCAACTTTTTCTGAATATTGTTTGTGTTTTCATTTGTATAACCTTATTACATGATGAAAACATTAACTATGAGACTTATGAATAACTAGTTGAAATTATGAACATATGTAACTGTGATTGCCACTGATATAATTAATATTAAAGAACAGTTATTCCAAATATAAATAATATATATATATAATCATAGGAGTGTGGTCATAATAGAAACTGTCAATAAAACTATAACACAAGGAGCCTATGGGCCAGTTTGCACTGAAGACTCCCAATTCCAGAGTTTGACTGTCAGTGAGTTCAGGGATATGCAAGATTCTAGGCCCCTGTGTGGCTTGCTCCATCTCTAAGCATTGTAGAGGTGGACTGATTTCAGGATCCATGTTTGGTTTGTGAAAATCAAGACAGCAAGTTCTCCATGAAACTCTTCCTAGCTCTCCCTGAATCTTCTACCTCACAAAACTATCTACAACATATCTCTGTTCCTGTCCCTAATCTCAAAACACCAATTTAAAAATGGAATTATCCCCACTTTTCATGATTTTACAGACTTACCAAGCAGCAGACCACATCCCCTGTTGACCAGATTTTTCAGCACATCCCTGTCAATCTATGCTCTGATCCTGGGCAAGTAGGGTGGAAATCCACAATTCCAGTATAGAGAGGTGGTCACTATGTCTTAGAGGTATAAACCATGAAGATGATTCTCTTACAGAGAGTCACAACAATGGAATCTTTCTAAAGGGGGAGCCCCCTCAGTGCTATACTTGAATTATATAGGAAGTGACCAATATTGTTTCAGGGGAAGAAGTAAGATTTATTCCTTCAAATGCCTCTGAGCACAGTAAGGTGGTCAGACATGAAAGATTAGCTCAATTCTGTGGAGAGTCTAGCAGCAACTTTTCTACGAGAACCAATCTATCAGATTTCCTACAGCAACATTTAAATGAAACTCTCCTCAGCTTCTAAACCTTGTATAGATCATGTGACTATGAATGACTATAGCATCCCAGAAGTTCCAAAAGATCTTTGTCTCAGTTTCTGTTTTAGACATAGTCTGATTCTTGTTGTGGGTGCCTCCTGAACTAGTGAAATCTTATCATAGTGGGGTATTATAAATAAAAGAAAGTAAAGACTGGGATTTCTGATCTCCTGTGGAGAAAGCCTAGGAAAAAGACACTGAGTGGAAAAGATTCCTGGACAAGCACTTTGATATTTCTGGGGAAAATCTGTAGTACACGTATCCTCCCTTGACATCTCAGGAAGAAACAAACTTTCTCCTGTGTGAAAACTGTTTATTGGAATTTAGATGAACATGATTTTCTTGAAATTACAGAGAGTCTTGGCTCACATGCGGGGAGCTTCCCCTCTTAGAACTAGCCAGTTTTCACCTAACAGTGCTGCAATCTACTTTTTTATTTTATTATTCTATTATTATTATTATTATTATTATTATTATTATTATTATTATTATTATATCATTTCTTATTTTAAAAATATAATATTTATGTACTTCATTGGTCCTGCATTTGCACTCCAGTTTTTTTTTCTTTCAGCCCTCTATCTCATTGCAAAGACATACACTAGTTGATTTCACTCAAATTCAGGGTGTATTCACTAAGCACACTATGATTTTACACCACCATTTTTCTTCCATGGTATACCTTTTTGTAGTCTTAAATGGAGACTCTATTGTGTGCTCTCATATTTAGGTAAAATAAAGAAACTTTTTTCTTACAACTTCATTACTTTATAAAACTAGTTTTCCATTCAATAAAAGTTTCCAAAAGAAATATAGATTTCTTTTCTTAACAATATATTTTCCCTGTGGTCCTTCTATACTGGTTTATAAGCTCAGTAGCCAAAGGAAGGTAAAATTTTCCCTATTTGCAGAGGATATATGAGCTTATGGTATAAAATATGTCAGTTTTCAATGTGTAATTCTCTATTTTTTAAATCTAATGTTTTTCAACCTGGAAAATTGGGTGTCACCTTAGTGATTAAGAAATCTTTATGCAACTCATTATTGATATTCTTTTTGCCAGGATATGTCTCTGAGTCCTCCTCAGAAATACACTGGTCTTTTATCTGGTGATGCATATCAAAGAGTGGAATGGGGTATAACTAGACCTCTAGAAGGTAAGACCATGTACTGTAAAATAACATTGGCTATGATCTTCATTTAAAACATGGACACTAATAGATTCAATTATTTGAAAAAATGAACTTAATAAGTATGTAGTAATAAAAAAAGAGAAATGGTAATACATAGTATATCTTATTAAGTTAGCAACAGATTAAATATTAAGTGTCTATAGTGGAGTGAATTCCATTTCAAGACCTGTTTAGATCAGAGGAAAGTTTGGAAATAAAGAAGGGGTGGGGAGAAGAGAGAATGAAGAATACAAAGTTAAAGATCACAGACAAAAAAAAAAAAAGAAAAAGAAAAAGAAATAAGTGCACATTATGAAGGGAGGTAAATTCAGATTAAACATTAGAAAGGAGAAGAGGAGAGCATTAGAAAAAATTTGTGAGTTTTTAGTACCAAAACTGTTTTGAGAGATACAGTAAAATTTTCCAACAGCTGTTTTCTTAATCAATATTGAAAAGTAATGAAGGAATGAATGCCAGATCATTAAGAGCTACATTTGGTTTGCCATAAGTAAATGTATGCCATAATTACTTCCTAGGAATGTAATTATGGTAAAGAATAATATAATCTGGAAATAAAAAGGGTAGGATATATCATAAAATGACCAGCAAAGTATAACCTGATAAGATGTTCACTGGAAAGATTATGAATGCTAATACACCTACAATTTGGGGAACACAATAGGAGGATTTCAAAGAGGCAAGTCAAGTTAGAGGAATTGGTAGAAGATTAATTACACCAAAGAATGCTCAAATTCTAGCAAATCATATGTTGGGGACCATATTCAAAATGCACATTCTCACTCAACAGGTCTTTGCTTACATTTCTAAAACATTTAAATTTGGTTCCAATGTTCTATACCCACACACTACATTCTGAGTTGCAAGGGAATGACCTACACTTTAGGAAGTCTAAAATGAAGAGCCATTGCATGTTAGTTCAGATATGACAAGATACAGTGAAAGCATAAATGTAGTTATAATTCCCAGCATGTCTCTGGGCAAAGGAAAAGGAAAAAAAAGAGGAAGGTATAACAATTATATTTCCATCCATGTATGGTGACACACCTATAATCCCAATGAATCCAGAAGCTGATGCAGGAGGATTGTAAGTTGAAGGCCAGCCTCAGCAAATTAGTGAAGCCATAGCAAGTTAGCAAGAACATGTCTCAAAAATAAATAAATAAATAGTGCTAAGGATGAGGCTTAGTCATATAGCACTGCTCGGTTATATCTTGATACATATATTTTAAGATACAGTTGCTGAAATGATGTTATTCTAGTCTGGAATCATATCCTTTCTTTGGGCTTACTAAATTGTAGGTCAAATGAAGGGACATGAAATATGGTTATAATAAAATGAATAGTTCTAATAGGGTTCACTCAAGATATTTGCTATTACACTATTAATTCACTTTTGACATTGAATCTCTCATGGTCCTCCTTTATTTGTCTCACTGAAAATCGCTGTGCTCTCCACAATTCTGCATCTGGACTGGCGTATATGGATCCTGCTATTTATTATTCACTTTCATCAGAAACATAATCTGACTTTGGAAATTAAACTGCATGTTTTGTTATACTTACATTGCTTATTTGTCTTCATCTCTGTCATATGACTGTCCTAAAATTGAAAAGAAGAAACATAGAACACCCAAAGCCAAACTAAATTTTATCAAGTAAATTTTACCAGAATCAGCTTCATAGTAATTCAACAGGAACATTATGGTGGTTTTGTCACATTCAAATATTGTTGCTTGCTTTTCAGTATCTCGGGATTCGAGTGATGCCTGGAAGGTAAATCATCTTCTATGTTTGTGTTAAGTTATTTTATTTAAGTTAAATTATGTTATTTTATATTGCATTTTCTATGTTAAATTAAAATATTATATATGTATATAATAATAAGTTATATATTGTATGATAATATATAATAACATGATATATCATTTACGTTAAATATAGTATATTATTTATGTTAAATTATTCACTGAAAACTGGATTCAGTACACAGTATTTACTAATTATTTTGTCTGCAAGGAGAATGAGAATGCCATGAAACACAAAGATTTTCTTCCATTTAAAACAAGGAGGGAAGCCTGGACAAAACAATCAGGTAATTTTTGCAGTACAATTTTCTGCAAACTATATTCCATGCCCTTCACCCACATATGGTCATATCTAAAGGAAGTATTCACACAATAGAGTATCACAAATTTTAATTTATTAATTTCCTATAAAATAAACATTGTTTGTGGGAGAACACTCTTTCCTACAATTTAGACTAAGAGATATAAATCCAAAAATACTTTTTTTTCTTACATTTTTGGAGACTGAATCCAAATGTTTTAAGCAGTTACTTTCCCACTGAGTTTCACCCAATGACTTCATGGAATTACTGGTCAGCTTGATATATCCAGGTTCAAGGAAAATTGCCCACCAAGGATGTAAATGAATTCCCTCAACTTAGGAAGATATTGTCATGGGAGAATCTACATGGCAAATGAGAGCAACATTTATATTTCTTCTGTTCTATTATGCATCTCAATGGAAATCTCAAGTAACAATCATGACCAGAATCTCATATCCAAGGAGCCCAGATTCTTACATTGTTCAATTAATTAGAATCATCCTACACACATCATTGGAATTTTCTGTCCTCTATATTTCTGGAAACATTCCCTCAATTCAGGCTTGCTTGAACTTCACACTGCTCTGTGGCCTTCTCATTATTCAACTGCTTTTATGTGCATGCCTTCACATTCCCCTACCCACAGCATTAAGTGTGGTCTAACTACACTGCATATATGACCATCAACCCTCTTTACATTGAGACTATCAAAGCCTCTTAAATTTGTAGAAAACATTCAGAATACTAATTCTTCCTACCTCTGCATCTTTAGCATTTCCCTACTGACACTGTTCTCTGGATGTTCTCCTCACCAATCCCCATAATTACTAAATATTGTCCCCTTTAACACTTTCTTCTATATCATGCTAGAGCCTTCCATTCTCTCTCTATTTCCTGCCCTCTGTCTCAAAACTGCCCTCCTATGTCAGTGTTCATATCTATCTTTAGAAAAGGCACCAACACTGACACCTGTTATCTCCTCCAGCTTTACCACAAACTCAGTTACATGTGGAAATAAATGAACTGTTGAGACAATATGATGTGAAAGCAGCCCCTTCAAGTGTAGGAGCCAAGGGACTAGAAAGGGAAAGGAATAATTTTCAGGTCAAGAGGTTATTCTCCAGTGTCAAAGCTGATTCACTGTCGGAGGTAATCCTAGGAAGAGAAAATCAATTTGTGTCTGGAATATTAAGGACAGTCAGAGAACATTCACCAAACAGTGTGTGTCCTAATAGAAAAAAGAAAAGATAAAAACAAAAAGATAAATGTCAGGAAAGGAAAATAACAGAAAGGAAAATTGCATTCTTTTGATGAACTTGTAATGGGATCGATGACTTGGGACAACAAAATTGATGTCCAATGGTTGTTGAAACCTTATTATTTGGGTGAAAAGATATTAGGCAGTGTGATGTTTCTTGTTTCTTGGCAATTTAAATTTTTTTTCATGACATTTTCTTTTACTTTGAGTAGAAGAACTTCTGACTTATTATATGCATTGAACCCCTAGTGTCTCCCCAAGTGGTGATATGAAGTACTAGTTCAATAGAATTACTCCTCAATAATCTCAATATATACTGGGCACAAAGGGACACATGTTTAATTGCAAATTTTTGTAGACTGATTCAGTCCACGGGAAGTTTTTCAGCCAGTTAGGGCACTTTGTAGCAAACCTGTCTTCAAATAAAAAGGCCTGGAATAAGGACTTAAAGTAAGTGCTACTATTCCTGCCAAAGATACACAAGTTCCTGGGTCCTATCCTCAGATCCATATACAAATAACAATTTTAAAAGTTTTAAAAAAATAATTATTCACCAAAAAGTAAGCTTCAATATAAATAAAATTTAGAAGATAAAAATGTTATTACTTTTTATTTGCACAGATTTTTACACATTATAACTGTTTAATAAATCTATACATTTTTTTTAGAAAAGTCACATTCTGACATATTATTGTCTAAAACCTCTGAGACACCTGATGGAACTGGACATAACCAGAAGTTGGTATGTAAATATGTCAAGTTAAAATTCTGGTTTATTCATCTTTTTCTTGCTTTGGAAGATAAATTACTCCAAGTGAATTTACTTTAAAGAATACTCATTTGGGTATAAAAATAAAATTTAATATTAAGTCTAAAAGTATTTAAATTACCATGAGTGAAGATAGCTTTAGAAATCATGGCAGCCTAAAGGTAAACTTTAGCATAGCAAATCAGCAATATTTAAAAATATTGTTTGCTTTTATCTGTGTAGCATTTTTAAATGATGCGGAATAAATTGCAGACTTAGGACTAACCAGTTGAAAGTATGAAGTGGTCATTGTACACATTCAAGTTAAGTCATCATCATTTCCAATGGCTTAAAATTTTAGTTTTACATTGTCTCTCATTCATGCAGAGGTTAAAACTTTCATTTTCTCTTGACTCCAGTGTCTGTGTTGAGGCAGATAATCAGCCCAAATCAGACACAAAACTGCCAGTTAATAGAATCAAAATCAAAAGGATGAGTCCTTTGCTATTAGGATACAAATGGTAATGTCCTAGTTCAATTACCTTGATGTAAGAAATCAATAGGATCAATAAATATTTTTAATCCTACTATGTTAGTGGATAATAGAAAAGGAACATGGATGCAGTTATTGGGAAATTATGAAAATTTTGAAAGTGTCATCTTGTCTCCTTGTGTGTGTTAGTAGGCTAAAATTTTGCATGCATTTTGGTGGACCTTTTGTCCACTTTTACATATGTCCTTCTACTCTGCAGATTTATCTTTGGAGTATGTCTTATGCAGGTTCATATCTTAACATAAAGTCTGCCACTGAGCATATCCTATGTTCTAGTTTCACTCACCAGTATCTCTTTAAGGGAAGAGAACAGCCATTGGCAACAGTCTAAGCTTAAAGAAAACATGTATCAACTATTAATTAAATAAATATAATTAATTATCTCTAAAACACTACAAACTGAAAACAAGGTTTATAAATAACAATGTGCACTTGACTAAAAATACATGCATCGATGATAACAATATCTCTAGCAAATCAAAACTACTCTAAATGTACATGCTGAACTCTTTTGTTCATTGCACTTTGGCCACACCCATAAAAGCTGAGAGAACTTTTCAAGTTGCACAGCAAAACTCACTCTCAGTACTTGTTTTGTACTTTGATATGTAGGCCTATCAAATGTAGAAACTGCCTGGCATGTCCTTTGGTCCATGGAGGCTGGAGACAAGCCTCTAATTCAAAGATATCTTCTGGATTTCTGCAGTCAGAGACCTTGGAGTGTGCAATACTCCAAGTCTGTAAGGGTTTTCATTGCATGCTCTGGGAGCATGGCAGATATAGCATGTTTGCAGAATCTGTGACTTCTTCTGGTGAATGTTAGAAATTATCACTGGAACCAATTCTACCCTAGTTTTCCTGGACTCTTCTATCAATTGAATTCTCAAACACCCCTTTGCTCACACTATCATTATTCTCAAAGGATTCCTTTGAAAGAGGCAGTACCCCTGTGGACCTGTGCTCTTGAATCTCTTCAGCAGGCATACACACATTTTTTGATCAGAGTTTTTATCACATTCCTGCTAGTCCATTCCCAAGGCCCATACAGTTTAACATCCAATGTTCTTGGAGGTAAGCGGTCTACTGCATCTTACAGGTATAAACATGCAGTGGTTCCTGATCTCTCATACAGAGAGTCCATACAATAAGGCCCTTCTGAAGTTGTTTTGACCTCAGGATTCTATTGAAATTGCTAAGGAGACTCTCCAAATATTTTTTGGTCAACAATGCGGCAACAATTCCAAATGCTCTCAGCAGAGTTGATTGACTGTACCTGATATATCTGCTCATGTTTTGGTTCTGCATGCAGCCAGTTTTCAAGAAGACACATCCCTGGCACTTTTTTTTACAGAGCTACAACCTCCCCACTACCATTTGAATTGATCTCATGCAGTTTAGATAGACCACAGGGCTATGCTCTACCTGCACAGAGCACTCAGCAGATGTATGTCTCATTTCCTCACCTAAATCTTCCAGGATTTTTGTTGTGGGTGCCTTTAACTCATTGCTTTAAAAGACAAAGATCAGTCTTAGAAAGTCTAAAAAAAGAAAGACCTTTTTGTTCTGTTATCTCTACAAGAAAGCCTAGATAAATGAACCTGAGTGAAGAGGCACCTGCATACATAATCCAATTCTCTTTAGAAGATTGCGCAGTGAATCCAACTCTACTTGACACATTAGGCAGAATCTAATACTGTTCTTTTCTGAAAATGTTGTATTAGAATTGGGAAAATCTGTATAACATTGCAATTTTTTTCTATAAACTGTTATCCTTTAGTAAAATGAGGAAAATTTTGATGTTATAATTTTTATACTTAGAAATTGCAGGGCCATTGTATATATTATATGGGGATTAATTTGGATATAATGATATATCATGAAAAACTAATTTGCTCAAATTCAGTGTCCAGTGTCTGCACATGTTCTTTATACATCCTTCTGTTGATGGGGGGGGGTACATGGCTATTTCTGTGATATTTTCATTGAGACCAGCACCAAACATTGAAGTTCTTGTGTTAAGCAAGTATGCTAGTTTTATAAAGTTAGGATGCAGGGCAACAAGTTGGAAAGGTGGGTCATATTGTGGTCATATTCCTAGTATCCTGAGGAATCTTCATACTGCTTTCCATAGTGGAAGTCCTAAGTTTAGTCTCACAGTGTATGATTATGATTATAATTATGATTTTGATTATTATTATCCACATCCTCACCAGCACTTATAATTTGAGTACTTGATAAGTGCTATTCTGAATGGGTGAGCTGAAATATCAATGGAGTTTTATATATTTTACCCTCAATATTTTGAAGATAAAAAATTTTTCATAATTTGCTATGCAATTTGTATATCTTGTTCACAGACATGCCTATCTATTGCTTTTCTCTATTTTCTAATTTGGTTGGTGACATTCTCTTTAGCCCACAGAGGGGAGATTCGTCACTTTTACCCAGCTAATTTCCCCTGGCACTGCTACAGTCTATTTCCTCTATGATTGCATATTATATTTCATCTAATCACGGGCTCTCTGTAGTGGCTCTCCAGTGTTTTCCTTCAGTGTGTGTTTTTAATATGTAGCAAAACATTGGTTAACCTTGCTGACTTCATCTCTGGAAATAGTTATCACACTCTATGATCCTGTGCTGCCACCTTTCTCTACCAGAACACTTGTTAGTTCTTTCTTTGAGGGGAATCGTTGCATATTCTATCCAAATTGCATGTGCTGTTACATGCAAGTAAAATGTAGACATGTATTTCTTACTTCCTTCTACATTTTCTAAATGAAATTTTTAACTCCATACATATTTAATTGAAATACATGAAATTTTGGAAGGTTCTGATGACTCAAATGAAGCAAGTATACAGTAGTGTTTCATTTCTATACAAGGTGACAGAATTTGAACTCTCTTATCACATCAAGTACCATAATTTAACACTAAAAAAGGCCATATGGTGCTAAAAATGTTGCATTCTGATTTACATCAAGTGCATTTATATAAACAGTTTTAAATATATTTTCTCTTCTTGCGTGCATAGATTTGGTGGGTAATGCAATGATTGCTATTAAATACTTAAGTTAGTTGTTTTAGATATAGACATGCCATTGACATTGTTGTCAGAGAAAAACATTTCCCATGTCCTCATTAGGGTTTTACCTCATCAGCAGCCAGATGAAGAGAAGAGCTCAGCTTAACCTGTAATGCGTAGGATAGAGTCTTTTATGGAAATATTTGTTGCTCCAAATGTACTTGTATAATTTTTAATTCCCATGATTTCACATTTAGAAATATGGTGATGTCCAAATATGATGATGAAATCTTTATAAAATTCATTATTAACATTAATTTTACCAGAGTGTCTCTGATAAACAGTCAAAGGATTATGCTTCTAGTATATCTGGTATGTCCCATCAAAGTGCAAAGAAGAGAGAAAATGAATATATAAAAAGTAAGTATATATATATGAATGTATGTATGTATGTATGTATGTATTTATACAATACAAAATAGTTTGGAGAGAATATTGCCTTCATTCATGAGCAGTAGTCTATTCTTATTGTTTTAATAATGTTCCTTTTAAATAGCTAGAAAGAAAAAAGTAAGGCAATATGTGGCATATCCTATTTTATTTCATTCACAGAATAAATTAGGGGTATTGCTAAAAAAACTGAATTATGAATTGCATTTTGTTACATGTTATGATCACAAGAGAATCAAAATATTGAGAAGAGGAAAGAAAAACTGAGAAATATAGTTAGTACAATGAGTCAATGAAGAAAAAAGAAGTAGTTGTACTCAGTGGAGGAAAGAAAATTCAAATCACCTATGAGAAGGAAAATAAAAACAGGGTTTTCAAAATGGGGAAGAAATATAAGTTTCCATTTCAAATATTGATTAATACATAAGTAAAATTATTTCAATCTTTCTTAGTATGTTTTGAAAAAAAATGAAGAGTAAAGAACTAATCACTCATGCCTAAGCTCTTTTAGCAAAAAATGTTATGTATGTACAGATTTTAATGAATGCAAGATGTTGTTACTACCTATAACAACAAAATTATATAGGGCAGAAACAAAAATGGGAATATAAAGAAATATGAATGGTTATAGAGTGATGTCCAAACCACAGATATCTAAAATTCCCATTGGAAATATTATGGCTCCATTTAGACTTTCATTTAGAGGGACTTCATAGGGAGGAACTGAGAGATAAATTCATGTTAAAGTCTGAGAAGTGGAAGAAGACCAAGTTCACACTGGGAATCTCAAACTGCTATGCATTCACTGTTGGGGACCATGTTCAGAAGCTCATTCTGAGGCAGCAGATCTTTCCTTCCACATTTCCATTATAAAAAACATTATATTTTTAAACTCTGATAAACATTATTTGCTAAGGTCATTTCAATTAGCCTCATCCACAGACATTATTCACAGCTAGGGAACTGATGTCCTTTGGGAAATGTAAATGAACCCTATTTGTTCCTATACTTCAGGAGACAAGCAGATGAAGTGTAAGCATACATCTTGCTTTCCTGTGAGGATATATCTTGGAAAGAGGGAAGGTCTCAAAAGACAAAGACATACAAATTATACTTCCATGATACATTTCCTATATAGGGAGGCAAGCAGGAGTGGGAATAATTGAACCAAAGAATGTAAAATTTACAGTTTCAAACACAAGCCTCTAGAAGTTGCTTTGGAAATGTTTAAAGGAAGGGAAAAATGAAGAAGGAACCAAAGAGTTTTCTATGTAATTTTGGAGGGAATCATGTTGAAACTGAGAGAAGGCAGCCCAACTTCTTTCAGTTTATCTGCCTTCACACCAAAGGTGAGACTATTCCTTGTCCAGAGATGATTGGATCCAGTATGGACTGGAAGAATTAGGGCAACTTGGAGCGAACAACTTCTCCCCTTCATACCTACCAGGTACCATGATATATGTGCCATCCATGTGATTCATTCAGCTGAGAAGCCTAGTGTTTTTGATGCTACTAAATTTTCTATTATTAATATTATTACTGAATTGGTGCTTTGAAATAAAATCCTGTCCCTGGACCTGCCACTAATGTACTTTATTATTGAGATAAATTCTCATCTCCAGATAGCTAATTTTCTGTTCATCCAGACATTGTATGAGAATACTTGAAAAACTATCAAGATATGCCATGCCAGTTTCATTTTTTCTTCTAAAATCTTTAGTGAGTTTTCCCTTTCACACCAAGTCGGTGGTTATTCTTTGTATATCAATAACATTGAAGTAAGGGAGTTTATTTATATATGATCATTCTGCAAGTTTTCAGATTATGGTGGTGGTTTGTTTGTTTGTTTTGTTTTGTTTTGTATTGTTTATTGTCGATCACTTCATTATGCAGCCTGTAGCTACAAACTTCTCATCTTCATAAGTATCAGGGATCACAATGTGTGTGGAATCCTTATGAGATAGACAGATGAGTTCATACTGTTTTTTATGTATTTATTGTAAAGACACCTAGTTGTTTACTTATTGGTTATGTTCCCTCAAAATGAAAACTTGGCCCTGAGCATTCTAGGAATGCACTCGCATTACTGAGCTCCATACTCATCCCTAGACTACTAATTTTCTGATAATGCAGCATTGCCATGAATACTTGAAAAGCTGACAAAAATCTACTAAACCAGATTCATTTTGTAAACAAAGTCTTTATTGAGTTTATACCTTGAAAACAAAGATTGTTATTCCTTGTATATATGACATTAACTTTGAAATAGAAATGTTTACTGATTTATGGTATTCTGTGAGCTTTCAGATCATTTTTCCTTTGGAATACCATATCTTAATTCTTTTTTAAAATATTTTTTTAGTTGTAGTTTAAAATATTGTATTTTTTAGTTGTAGTTGATATACAATAAAAATACCTTTATTTTTATTTATTTACTTTTCTGTGGTGCTGAGGATTGAATCCATTCCCCTGCACCACTGAGCCACAAACCCAGTCCCCATATCTTAATTCTTTATGTTTATCATAAATTGTTTCTTAGATGTGGGACCTGTATCTTCTCATGAGAGTGGGGTCAAGAAACTTGATATTGGTTAAACCAAAGGATAAAAGAAAAGAAATTTCATCAGTGTCCCACATGTGTATGATTAAAGAAACAAACAAACAAAACACCCCAAAACAAACAAAATAGCTCCTTCATATATTAGCTGGTATTCTAAAAGCATGTATCTAAACAAATTACTTCACATAAATTTCTTTGAAAAGAAATAGTGTTTATTTAGCCTGGAATAAAACATAAGGATGGAAGAATGGACAAAAACTCTCAGATATGGGCTGGAATTATGGCTCAATGGTAGAGTGCTTGCCTAGCATGCATGAGGCACTGGGTTTGATCCTCAGAACCACATAAAAATAAAATAAAGATATAGTTTCCACCTAAAACTAAAAAATAAATATTAAAAAATATATATCAGGTAATTTTTACAGTACAATTTTCTGCAAAGAGCTATGGTAAACATCTATAATGCTAGCACACTTTCCACTCATATTGTTTTTAATACAATATTTTGATAAAATTTGGCACAATAGACCAGTGTCTATGTTTGCATAGATGTATTGAAACTTTTTATAAAAAAGTGTAAAAAAAGATTTTATAAAGTAATCAGTAACTCAGATGTTTCTACGTGAAGTTCTCAAACTGGAGACATTAACCCTGTTTGTGGGATTATGAGGTGGTTTTTCCTTCCCCACAATGTTGTAAAAAGCTTACTGGAGAGCTAGGGTGTAGTTTCAGGTAATTGTGAGACTGAAAAAACAGATATTGCTTGAACTCAGTAGGTCAAGGCTATTCTGTGAAACACAAGAAAAACACATCTAAAAACAATATTGACTCTTCTCTCACTAACCCCTCTACTGTAATTCATTTCTCCCCCTTGTATTTTTTTTCCCTTTCCCCTCACTTCCTCTTGTATGTACTTTTGTATACCCCTGAGGGTCTCCTTCCATTTCCATACAATTTCCCTTCTCTCTTTTTTTTCCCTCCCACCTCTCATCCCTGTTTAATGTTAATATTCTTCTCAGAGAAGAGGGGAGGGGATGGGGGGAGTGGGGATAGTAGAGGATAGGAAAGGCAGCAGAATACAACAGTCACTAGTATGGCAAAATGTAAATCAATGGATGTGTAACTGATGTGATTCTGCAATCTGTATACAGGGTAAAAATGGGAGTTCATATCCCACTTGAATCAAAGTGTGAAATATGATTTATCAAGAACTATGTAATGTTTTGAACAACCAACAATAAATTTACTGCTGTCCTCAAAAAAAAAATACTGACTCTATTATAACACTCAGTAAATCACCAGATCCATCAAACATTTGTTCTGTTTATCATCATTCCATGCTCTCCACAACTCATGGGTCAGATACTAAGTAAGAAATTATTCAATGTATAATCATACATTCTTCCTTTTAATCCCTTTCCTATAAAATGAATACTGTTTATGGGAGAAAATACTTTCTTGGAATTTAGACGAAGAGAAATAAACCCTAAAATACTTTTGTTTGGTCACATTTTATTGGTGTGTTTTGTTATAGGCTTTCCCTACATTGTTAGGGACCTTAATCCAAATCTTTTTACATGTTAAGCAGTTTATTTTCCACTGAGTTTCACCTACTGACTTCACTGATTCCCTGGTGGGCTTGGTAAATCCAGGCTCAAGGAAATTGCCCACCAAGGACCTAAATGAGTTCCCTCAACATAGGAAGATATTGCCATAGAAGAAACCACATGGTAAATAAAAGCAAAATTCACAGTTTCTGTGTTTTATTACACATCTCATTTTAAACCTTGAGTAACAGTCAGGAGCAGAATCTCCCCACCCAAGAGCCCAGCTTTTAATTTGTTCACTTCATTGAACTTTGTTATACATGGGCCACTGAAATTCTTCCATTTTCTGTATATCTGGAAACAGTCCCTCCATTACAGCATTCAGGCCTGAAATGCTCTCTCTCTTTATTCATCTCTATTTATTCACATGCCCCTCACATTCACCAGCCCACAGCATTGAGAATGGTCTTGCTAGTCTGCATATATGATCATTGGCCCTCTTTAGATTGAGGATGTCAAGCAATCTCAAATTTTTTAGAAATAACTCATGATACAAATTCTTTCTACCTCTGTATCTTTAGCCCTTTTCATGTCTGAACTCTCCTCTGGAAATTATCGTCACCAATCCCTTTGTGTTCAGACAAATACTGTCCCACTAAACACTTGTCTCTATATCATGCTATAGATTTTTATGCTCTTACTATTTCCTGTGTCTTGATGATGTCCTCACTACTTAGGTCTCTGCTTTTTTCCAGAAAAGACACAAACCCTGGTTATCTCTTCTAGCTCTTCTAGCTCTTACCACATACTCAATCATGGATGGAAATATATAAAACTTTTGACACTAATATGATGTACAAGTGGCCCCCGTAATTTAGCACCACATAAAAATAAAATAAAGATATTGTTTCCACCTAAAACTAAAAAATATCAAAAGCAACTATCAGGTAATTTTTACAGTACAATTTTCTGCAAAGAACTTTGATACACATCAAAGGAATAATTTTCAGGTCTAAGTAGTTGTAATACAGTACAAAAGCTGGTCAAGTATCTGAGGTAGCCCCAGGAGAAGCAAAACCAGTTTGTGTCAGGAATAACAGACATAATAAAAACTTATATGTATATATAAAACTTTCTGTGAATATATATCTCAAGAAAGAAAAAGAAAAGAAACATGAGTTCTCTTGATGAAGGTATAAATTGGAATTTTTATGATGAAGTATAAATGTGATCAATCATTTGGGCTGCCAAAATGATGTATAGTAATTGTTTATAACTTACCCTTTGGATGAAGAAAAAGAAAACATTGTGATATTTCTTGTTTCCATAGTAATTTTTTTGTGATTTTACCTTGAGTGAATGAACATGTGAATTATATGCATTCAACTTGGTGACACCCCATTTGTCTCCAAGTGGTATTTTGAAGTATTGAATCAGTAAAATTACTTTTTAAAGATCTCAATATATACTGGTACAGAGGGGGAATATCTGCAAATTCTGATATTTTATAAGTTGAGGCAGCCCAATGGCATGCTTTCTGCCAGACAGAGAATCTTACAGAAAACCTGTCTGCAATTTTTTTTTTTTAAAAGGCTGGGATTTGAAATAAGTGCTACAGTTTTTGCCAACAATACACAAATCCCTAAATATAATATTCAGACCACACACAAACATAAATTTAAAGGTTTCAAAAAATAAATATTCACCTAAGAGAAAGCTTAAATTAAAATTATAGTTGGAAAACTTAACATATACTATTGTTACAATTATTCCTTTTATTTGTATAGATTTTCACAATTCTAATTGTTTAAATAGTTTAAGTAAATCTATTCATTAATCAACAGAGTCACATTTTGGCATGCCATCAGCAGAAGAGCAGGAGAGTCTCAAGGACACTGAAAATAACCAACAACTGGTATGCGAATATGTCAATTTAAATTCCTGGTTTATTCCCACCCACCCACCCCCCTCTTTTTTTTGCGCTCAGAATGTAAATTATGCCAAATGAAATGACCTCATAGAATACCCTTTTGTAATCCAAACATGATTTAATATTTAAATCTAAAGAAAATAACTTGTGGTCAACATGCAAATAGCTTAGGAAACATAGTGGACTAAGGGTAAGTTTTGTAAGAGCAATTGAACAATTTTTTGAATAATGAATGCTTTTATCTCTGTAACCTCATTTAATGATGAAGAATAATTTTGAAACTTATAAATAGCCAGTTGAAATTATGAACATATATAACTTAGTTGCCACTGAAAACTCTTGCTCACTGTCATTTTTCTCAAAGCACCCATTTGAAAGAGGCAGTACCCCTGTGGATCTCTGTTCTACAAACTTCCCAACAGGCACAACCCATCTCTTTCTTATAAAAGTTTTCAGCCCATTTCTGACAGTCACTACTCTGAGTCCATATGATCAAGTTGAACATCTACCATCCTGTGAGGATAGCTGGGGTAGCTTCTTGTAGCTACAAGACATGTAGTGGTTTCTGATCTTTTCACATAGAGTCCCTACAATTGGACCCTTCTAAAAGGGTTTTGTAGTGAGGCATCTAGGTGAGTGACTCCAACCACTGTGTGGTGGAAATGGGGGCAACTACTCCCAATGCCTCTCAGCAGAGTAGGTTGAATATCTTGAATGTCTGCTCATGTGTGTGATTTTGCATGCAGTCAACTTTCTACCAGACTCACATATGCCATGTGCTGTCATGACAGTTTTCTACAGACACATTTGTATCATAAGCTGCAAATACTGCATTTCAATGAAAGTGCCATGAGATACTTTAGATTAGGTAGACCACAAGACCATGCTCTAGCTGCCCAGATGTCTCAGCAAATCTATATCTGAGTTCTCTCATACACCCACCTTGATTGTTGTTGTGGGTTCCTCCAACTCACTGTTTTTATGCAATAGTTCAGTGTTAGAAAAGTTAAAAAAAGAAAGGCTTTGTTTTCTGATATCCCAGTAAGCATGCTTAGATAAAAGAGAGAAGAGGCTCCTATCATTTTTCTCAAAGTACCTGTTTGAAAGAGGCAGTCACTAGTGTGCATGCACTCAAATTCTGCCTTGAAGTTTCTGCAGTGCACCCATTTTTTTTTTTACAAACTCGTTAGAATCCAAGTCTCTCAATGGGTAAGAAAGTTATATTTAAATTTAGAGTAATCTAAATTATGTTTCTATTTTTTTGTATAAAATATCATGTGTATAAAATAAGGGAGATTTTGATGATATAATATTTATATTTTAGAAATTTTTAGAGCATTGTTTTTATATATTATGCAGGTTTCATTTTGACATAATAGTGTACTATGAAAAACTAATATGCTCAAATTCTGTGCCAAGTATCTTCACACAAACTTTTTCAATTCTTTTTATGAACATCTGGTCCATTTCCCAAACTTTCTAATTATGATTTCCACTGTAATATTGAAGTTTATATGTCATGTGTGTATACTAATTTTAGTACACAGGGATAAATAACAAGGGGTGAAAAACCTAGGTCATATGGTGATTATATTCCTAGTATTCTGAGGACTTTCCATATTCTGTTCCAGAGTGGAAGTCCTAATTTTCAGTCTCACAGTGTATGATTGTTTTTCCCCACATCCTCCTCAGCACTTATTATTTGAATACTTGATAATTGCGATTCTGATAGGGGTGAGCTGAAGTGTCAATGGAGTTGTGAATGATATTTTCGTGAATGCTAGAGATGTTGAAATTATTTTCATATGTGTTTAGGAAATTTGTTTCTTTTTTTATTTTGAGACCTGTTTATTTATTGCTTTCCTCCATTTACTAATTGAATTGCTGAGATTCTCTTAAACCCACCAAAGGGGAGATTCTTCTCTTCTGCCCAGCTAGGTTTCCCCTGGAACTGTTGCATCTTATTTCATTTATGAATGCATTCTGCTTTTAAAAGCCAATATTTCTGGGGTTTATCTAATCACTGGCTCTCTGTAGTGGCTTTCCACAGCCCATTTTTTGTTATGCAGTCACACACATTTTACTCCCAACTATGAAAATAATCAGTGAGTAAGCACTGTATGATTCTGTTCTGCCATGTTTCTCCACTAGAACACCTTTTATTCTTTCTTCAATGGAAAATGTTGCATACTCTACCCAAATTGTGTGTGCTGTTATGTCCAAGTAAAATATATGCACATTTATTTCTACATTTTCTCCTTTGTTAAAATAATGAGATTTGACTCAGTAAATATTTTGCTGAAAGATATTAAATTTTGGAAGTGTCTGACAACTGAAATGAACAAAGTGAACAATGTTTCATTACTAATTCTGGTGATAGAATTGAAACTCTATTATCACATCAAGTATCAATTTATCACTAAAAATTTGGCCATCCATTATTTAAAAAGATGAAAGCTATATAACATGAAGTACATTTCTCAAAAGAGTTTTAAATAAGTATTCTACTGCATTTGTGGATTTGCTATGGAATGGAAATTTGACTAATTAAGCTGATGCTAGTTGATTTGGATGTAGGGACCTCAGATTTTTTTTCCAGGAAACACATTTCTTATGTCCTCCATCTGAGTTTTAACCCATAAACAGACAGATGAAGAGAAAAATTTAGTTTCATTTGGAGTGCATGGGAGAGTGTCTCTTATGGAAATTTTTGTTTCTCAAAATGTACTGGTCTAAATTCTAATTCCCATGATTTAACAACTAGAAATATGATGATGTCTAAATGAAATGATAAAACCTGTATTCAACTCATTTTTGATATAAATTTTTTCAGAATGAAACTGAGCAACATCCACAGGTGTGTACTTCTGGTATATCTGATGAGTCCTATCAAAGAGCAAAGAAGATAGTAAATGGACCAGTACAAGGTAAGAACCTTATAGGATACAAAATACATTGGTGAGAAAATTGCATTAAAACATGAGCAACAGTATATTCTAATTGTTCACACAGTGCAACTGTTAAATATCTAATAAGAAAAAAGTTAATAAGTGACATATCTTATTAGGTTTCATCCCACAGTTATTGCAAAGAAACTGAAATGTGAGTTGCATTTTTGATACATGCTTCAATCACAGAAAATTTATAAATAACAAAAAGGAGAAAAGAAGAGGGAATAAAAATTGAGAAAGGAAGTGATTATAGAGGGACTCAATGAAGGAAAAGGAAGAAGGTATAGTCAGTGAAGGAAAGAAAATTCAGGTCTCCTATGAGAAGGAAAAAGAGCAGAGCTTTCAAAATATGGCAAAAAACATGAGTTCCAAAGTTAAATGAGGCATAAAGTAAAATTTCCCCATACTTCATAAATTAGGAAATATTGAAGAAAAATTTGCACTTTATGTGGTTTTGTCCCTAAGTATAGAATCCAATATCCCACACTATAATTATTCTCAAAGGACCCCTTTGAAAGAGGCAGTGAATCTGTTCACCTGTACTCTACAAACTGTTCAACAGGCACTACACACCTTTTCCTTATCGAAGTTTTCATCACATTCCTGTTAGTCACTTTCTGAAGCCCATACACTCTGTGTTAGCATTCAACATCCTTTGAGCATCAAATCAGACCTGATGGACTACATAGAAAAAGGAATAAATTCCAGGTCAAGTGGTTATCACCCAGTACAAAAGCAGGTCAACATATGAGGTAGCACCAGGGGGACAATATCAGTTTATTTGAGGAATAACAGGCACTATGAGGAGTGCTTCCAAAACCAGAGTGAATCCTAATAGAAGAAATGCAAAAAAAAAAAAAAAAAAAAAGGAAAAGAAAGAAGCAAGGAGTTCACTGGTAAATGTGTAACTGTGAACAACTTTATTTTGTTTTGTTTTGTTTTACAGACACCAAACATTATATGTTCTTTAAAAGTTATTATGAGGAAAAAAATAAACAGTGTGAAGTTAATTCTTTTCATTGTAATTTTCACATTTTTTTGCAAAATATCCTTTTTCTTTGAATGAGTAAAACTTTGAGTTATCATATGCATTGAACATGGTGACCTCTAGGGCCTGAAGTATAATTACTCTGTAAATAACTCAATGTGCCTAGGATAAAGAGGGGAACATCTATGACTTCAGATGCTAGGGCAGGCTGATGTCAGGTTTTCATTCAGCCAGGGAATTTACAGACCTCCTGTCTCCAAATATAAAAGGCCTGGATTTGAAGTGAGTGCTACAGTTCTTGCCATGGATTCACAGGTCCCTGGGTACAATCACTAGACCCCAACACAAACAACAATCAAAAAGTTTCAAACAACATAAACATTCACCTAAAGTTAAGCTTAACTTAAAAATTATAATTGTGAGGATTAAATTATATGATCATAAAAATTTTCCCTTTTTAATTGGGTAGGTTTTCACTCATTCTAACAGTTCTAAGTAAAACTATACATTTGTCAACAGAGTCACATTCGGACATGTCATCAGCAGAAAAGAAGGAGAGGCTTATGGGCACTGAAAAAAGTCAGGAACCGGTATGTAAATGGGTCAGTTTAAATTCCTGGTGTATTTCTCTTTGCTTTGATTCCAGAAGGTAAATTAGGCCAAATGAAATGACCTCTTAGCATAGGATTTGGGGAATCAAACATCATAATTTCCACTCACATCTAAAAGGATTTAACTGGACATGAACATGAAAATAGTATTAGAAATCAAGGAAGCTTAATGGCAAACTGTTTTCTAGCAATTGAGGCAATTATTTGAATATTCTTTCAGTTTTTTTTCTATGTGATCTCCCTACATGATGAGAAAGTGAGACTTAAAAAAATCAGTAAAAAAAAGGAAAATATATAAATAAAATGGCCAGTGAACACATTCTTATTAAAAGATCATCATTCCCAAAGGCTCAAAATTTTAGTTTCCCATTACCAGTAATTCATGCATGGGTTAAAGATTCCATTCTCTCTCAACTCCAATGTCTACTCTAGGACAAGGCAGAAAATAGGCTTAATTAGAAACCAAACAGTATGTTAATGAAATCAGAATTTTTAAGGAGGTATCCATCTATTAAGGTACAAACAACTTTCTAGTTCATTTTCTTTTTTTTTTCATGCAAGATCAATAAAATTACTAAATGTTTTTATTAGACCTCTTTAGTGGATGTTAGGAAGAAGACCTTGGATGAAGTTTTTGACAGTTTGTGGAATTTTGGAGGTGTCTTAATGCCTCTCTTTCTCCTGTTGCTTTTGTTATTTTTCATGCATTTGAATGGATTTCTCTTCCATGTTATGTATGTGTCCTTTAAGAGTGCAGGTTAATCTATGTGATGTGTTTGGAGCATGGCATATATTTTGGCATCAAACCCATAAATGAACATTTAACAAGCTATATTCACTCACCAGCATCTCATCTTTGGGAAAGAATAAGTTCTGGAAATAAACATACCTTTAAACAAAACATATATCACATGCAAATAAAATTTAGCTTTTAAATGATATCGAAAACAGCACAAAATTAAAAGAAGGAGTAGGTAATAATCATGTTCATCTTGCAAAACAAAAAAAAGCCTCATGGATAATAAGATTATCATAATAATTTTAAAAAGAACAGAGAATGAAAGTGGTGAGAGTAAACAGAGACTGAAAAGGAGATGAGGATCAAATTCAAAGAAATGATAATAGAAGGAGATTTCAAATGGAATAAAAAAGGGATCCAGCAACCAAAATATGAAATGAATGAAAATATATTAGAAAATCAGAACATGAAAAAAACAAATGACATGGAAATCCCATACAAAAACAAAGAAAAAACTGAAAAGAGCAAGAACAACTTCTTTAGATTTCACTTTTACTAAAGCAAATGATATGGAGACAATTTTGGGGGGTGTATTTCTAATTTTGGAAGCATATAGCAGGGGTTTTTGAGATGCAAAAATGGTTTATCAGGTTTTTGTTGTTGTTGTTGTTTTTATTGTTTTTGCACTAGCTTCAAACAGCCTACCATGATAGTGGAGGGTACAAGCTGATCTTCTTTGCTCCTTTCTCTCCCACACATCCCAGAGAATGCTGAGGGAACATTGGAAGTTGCAGAGGCAATGCACTCTTAGTATTAGTTTATGTACTCAGAGACGTGGGTCTATAAAATGTAGAAATTGCCTGATAAACCCTGTGGTCCTTGGAGGCTGGGGACTAATCTGTAATGCAGACCCCAATTATGGAATTCCTTACTCAGTGGTCTTATACTGTGCATGATTCCAAGTTACTGAGGCCTTTTCCTACAACCTCTTGGAGCATGAGAGACATGGCCTGGTTTCAGAATCTGTGACTTCTTCTGAGAACTTAGTGAAAATATCATTCTACTGATCCTGCCCAAGCACTTCTGGAACCTTCTGTCCCTTGAATTCTCAACTACGAGTTCTTGCTTACTATTATTATTCCCAAAGCACCAGTTTGAAAGAGGCGATACCTCTGTGGACCTCTACTCTAGAACGTCCACAGCAGCAACACACATCTTCCTGATGAGATCTTTCAGCACATGCCTGTCATTCAGTAACCTGAGCCCATAAGTTCAGTAACAATTCAAAGTTTTCTGAAGATAGGTGGCTACAGCATTATGGAAATATAAGGTATGCAAGGGTACCAGATCTTTAACACAGAGTGGCTAAAATTAGACCCCACTGAGAGCCTTTGTCCTCAGAAAATATTGTAATTCTTAAGAGGGTGCCTCCAACTGCCTGTGTGATGTTAATGGGGGTAACTATTCCAATTATTCTAGTATTCATTTTCATGTTTATGTACTGCATGCAGCCTTTTTCTACCAGATTTAACCTTGGCACTTGCTGGAAACAAAATGATTCCATGACAGTTTCATGAGCTTCTATTCTTTTTTAATTAAACTATTTATCCACTCTAATTTGTTACACACAATGGCAAAATGCAATTCATTTCATATTACACATATAGAGCACAATTTTTCACTGATTGTACACGATGTATTATTACACCATTCGTGTCTTCATATATGTACTTATAGTAATGATGCCTAACTCATTCCACCATCATTTCTACCCCCTTGACCCTCCCTTCCCCTCCCTCCCCTTTGCCCTATCTAAAGATCTTTCATTCCTCCCATGCTCCCCACCCATCACCATTATGAGTCAGCATCCTCATATCAAAGAAAACATTCAGCATTTATTTTTCTGGAATTAGCTTACTTCACATAGCATTATACTCTACAATTCCATCCATTTACCTACAAGTACCATGATTTTATTCTCTTTAATGCTGAGTAGGGCTCCATTGTGTATATATACCCAGGTTTCCCATGCCATTCATCTACTAAAGGGCATATGGGTTGGTTCCACAATTAAACTATTTTGAATTGTGATGCTATAAACATTGATAAGGCCAAATCCCTATAGTATGCTGTTTTTAAGTCCTTTGGGTATTAGCCAAGAAGTGAGATAGTTGAGTCAATCGTGATTTCAATCCAAATTTTCCAAGGTATCTCCATACTGCATTTCAGATTGGCTGAACTAATTTTCAGTTCCACCACCAATTTTGGTCTAATTGTGACAGAAACCACTGTAAACATTTAAGTAAATGTGTCTCATGTGTATACAGAAATTATTATACTCTGGAAATAAGAACAAGAATTGGGAAACCTAGGTCATATGATGTTTGTATCTCTAGTACTCTGAAACTCTCCATACTACATTCCAAATGGAAAGTGCTAATTTTCAGTATCACAGAGTATGGTTGTATTTTTTTAACCATGTCCTCTCCAGCACTGATTATTTGAAGACTTTAAGAATGCCTATCTGACTGGCATGAGCTGAAATATCAATGGAGTTTTGGATGGTATTTCCTTGATTGCTAGATATGTTTAATTTTTTTTCACAAATATTGGTGAGGTAAGTATTCAGCTCTTCTATCAGAAGAAAAGTGAAAGTCAAAGACACTAGGATCCTTCCTCAGAGCAAAACATATTCTCATGACTTAGTTATGACCATCTTAAGGATAGAGTGTTGGATGGTATTTCCCTGAATGCTAAATCTGTTTAATTTTTTTATGTATTCGTAGGCAAATTGTATTTGTTGTTTTGAGAACTGTCTGTCTCCTGATTTCTTAATTTCTTAATTAAGGAGGTGAGTTTCTCTTCAGGTCACCAGTCAAAAAAATACTCTCTCACAGCAAGCTAGTTTTCCCTACCCCAGCTTTACACTATTTCTTCCACAAAAGCATTTTCTCTTTGAGTACCTCATATTTCTGGTTTCATCTGGTCACAGGGTCTCCATTGTGTCACTCCTGTGATTTCCCACAGCCTATCCTTTTCTTCAAGCAGCAATGCACCAGTTCAAATGACTCCCACCTCTGCAAATCCTCAGCATTTCAGAGATGGGAGTCACCTTTCTCTAATGAAATACCTCTTAGTTTCTTCTCAGAAAAAAAGTGTTGCATACTTTACCCAAGTGTGTGTGCTGTTATGTTCATGATACATACAGACACATTTCCTCACTATTTTTTACTGTTTTAAAATAAGTTTTGACTTGGTAAATATTTTGCTGAAATGCATCAAGTTTTCAAAGTCTCTGAAAAATAAATGAAGCAAGTACAACAGTTTATCATTCCTACACAAGGTGACAGAATTGAAACTCTCATCTTACGAAGTATCATTCTTTCAGAATAAAAAAATTGGCAATTCAAATTTAAAATGCTATGGAACACCAAGTGTCATTCTTAAAAGTCTTTCAAAGCATTTTTAGAACTTCTGGGAAGTGCAAAGTTGGCTGATTATATACTGATGCTAGATGTTTTGGGTATATGCTTGTGAGTGTGTATATTCTGAGGGAACACAGTTCCTATGTCCCTTATCTTGACTTTATCCAATCAGTAGCCAGAATGACATATGAGCTCAGTTAACCTGAACTGCCTAGGACAGTGAAACTTGTACAATATATTCTTGTTCGAAATGCACTCTTCTAATTTCTAATTCTGATGATATCACAAATATATATATATGGTGATAAGTAATATATGATGATGAAAACTTCATGCAACTTATTATTGGTATTACTTTCCCCAGAGTGTCTGTAAGCAACCTACAGAAGTTTGTGCTTCCAGTATATCTGTTGAGTCCTATACACAAGCAAAGAATAGAACAAATGAACATGGAGAAGGTAAGAATGACAAAAAATGCAAAAGACACTGGTGAGCATATTGCTTTAAAGGAAGAGCACTAAAATATTGTAATTGTTCCAAGAGTGTATGTATTATCTAGTAAGGAAAAAGAAATATAAGGAGTCATATTGTATTAGCTTTCTGTCACAGGTTTAACTGGGGATATTGCTAAAAACATCTGAATTATGAATTGCATTTTGAGACATACTTCAATCAAAGTAAAATAGAAATGAAAGAGAAGAAGAGGATATGAACACTGAGACAGGCATTAATTACAGGGAGTCAATGAAGGAAGAGGTAGCAGTTGGACTCAGTGGAAGGAAGGACTCTCAGTTACATAAGAGGGGGGGAAAGAGCAGCATTTTCAAAATTAGAAAAGCATTTTTGAGATTCCAGGTCCAAAGCTTAATGAAGTGTAAAGTAAAAATTTTCCAACATTCCTGACTTAGTCACAGTTGGAATGGAATAAAATTGAGGAGTGAAGAAGAAATTCCCACATTGTTATGTTTGTTTATCACAAAAGATTCTTCATGTATAAAATCTAATGACACCAAATGTGTTGCTACTCTGTACAAAAAATGTATAGGGTAGAAACACCAATTAGGAAAGTGGAAAGAAATAGAAATTGTTAGAGTGTTGTCCCCAAATTCACAGATTTCTAAAACTAAATTTGGAAAGATCATAGCTTGATCAAACTTTCATGTGAGGGTAACATCCTAGGGAGAAACCCAGAGGTACATTCAAGTTAAGGTAGAGGCAATGGATTCCAGCAAAATTTATCCTAGATCTCTCAAACTATAATGAATCATCTGTTGGGGCCATGATCAGAAGCTCATTGTGACTCAGAAGATCTTTCCTTCTAAATTTCCTTTAGATTCTGCGGTGATACCAATGATCCTGGTATGCCCACAGCATTTTTTTGTAGCCAGGCAAAGAATGTCCCTTTGGGACAAAAAAAAAAAAACCAAAAAACAAAACAACAACAACAAAAAAACACTAGTAGAAACTACAAACCAAGATAGAAGTAGATCAAGTGCCAGCATAAATATTGCAATAATTATGTGCGTATTTCTTAGGTAGTGGAAATAACAAAAAAGACAAAAATTTAAAAATTACATTTTGAAGATAAAATTGCTACATTGCCAGGCAGGAAGGAGTTCAAATAACCCATACAAAAAAAACACAAAATGGAAAGAAAAAAGTCTCCTGCTCTAGAGGGTTTTATGAAAAACTAGGAGAGAGGCAAAATGAGGAAGAAAATAAAGAAGGTAGCAAGGAAATTTTGGAGGGGAAAATGAGAAAATGCAATTCAGCATTTTTCAGTGTGCCTGCCTTCAAACCAAAAGTGGGATGATTCCTGGTCCCCAGATGATTGAAACAAGTAGGGACTGGAAGAATCAGGGCAACCTGCTGTACAAATCTGTCCTGCACACCCACCAGCCCCACCATGTGTGTGGCATCCTAAGAGAGATTTAGATCAGTGATCAAGTGTTTTTGAAAATTTGTTTTTTTCAAAGATAGTTTTGTTGATGATGATGATGATTTTGGTTCTCTGGAATGAAACCATGTCCCTTTGTGCTACAGGAATACATTCCACTCTGTGCTAAATTCTGATAATTTATTTTCGGATGGCCAGCACACTCAAAAAAATGTGTGAAATCATGACTGTATGTGTTATGGCAGACTCATTTTTAAACTAGAATTCCTTATGGAATTTATTCCTCTAATACTAAGACTGTTACTAATGTGTTTATATGACAGTCTCTTGAGTCCTGTCAATTCTGCCTGCTTTTGGATCACAGATTGCTGTGGATGACCATATCTAAATTCTTTATGCTTTCTCATATTTTTTAAGATGCAGGACCTGTATCTTCATACAAGGGTGAAAAGGGTAACATGATATCCACTAAAACAGAGGAAGCAGGATTAGAAGATGTGCCACGGTCCCAGATGGGTATGAAAAAACAATCATGTTCATATTAGCTGTTATTCTAAATGCATATATCTGATCCAATTAGTTCAGGCAAAAAAAAACCTGATAAGAAATAAAATCCACCTTGTCCTGGATCTTGAGGTAGAGGATACTTAGGTATAATAAAATGGATTAAACAATTCTTAGGTCACTTGACTTAATGCTGCCATCTGACTACTTCAGCTTTGACATTGAAATTCTCTGGATTCCTCTTTCCTTCTCTGAATACAGATCTCTGTGGTCTCCAGCATGCTGCATCTTCACATTTGTATATGTACCCTTGCTGAAGTATTCATAATGATCACAATGGTGATCTTACCATTTGAAACTTAACTGCAAGACTTATTTACTAAAGATATATTGTCAATATTCATTTAGAACATTTCAGTCTTGTGATCAACAAAAATACCCAAACTTAAAATTCCAAAGCTAATGTAATCTTTATCAATGCTAACGAAAATAGTTATCACTTGAACTGAGCTCTGTACTCAGTAGGAATACGAGTGTGTGGCGTTTTTTATATTCAGGTTTTATTGATTATGTATTTCATTTCCTTTTCAGTATCTAAAGACGTACATGCTTTATACAAGGTAAATCATCTTCTATATTTATGTTATATTTTTAAATGCATGCTGTATGCACTTTAAAATATTCACGTATTATCTTGTCTTCAAGCACATCAAGCCTACCATTAAAAGCAAAGATACACCTCTCAAAAAACAAAAATGGTGGAAGCGAGAAGTAAAACAGAAATCAGGTAACTTTTGCAGTACAACTTCTATAAAACCACCTATGATTAAACCTTGCAAATGATAGCAAACTTTTCACTCCTGATATATCCATTTGTGCCGTGTGTTGGGAGGATTTGCTCCATCAGGTCTGTGTTGGTGATGCATGCACATTTCAAAATATTTCTGTAAATCTATGAGGACAAGATGTTTTAAAATAACCAATATCATAGGTGTTTCTGCAATCAAACTTTCCAAATCGGAGTCACGACACTTGTCATTTGGATTGTGAGGCTGATTTTTCTTCCCTCCCCAATTTCAAAAATAGGTCCAGGGGAGCAGGATTGAAATCCAGAATCCTGAGATTATGAGGACTTGTATTTTTCTTGAAGCCAAGATGTCAAGGCCGGTCTGTGAAATACAGGAAAATCTAATTTAAAAGACAATGTGCACTCTACCCTGACATCTAGTGTATCAACCAACTGGATCAAACTTGCTTTTATGCTACTTAGGTACTGACTTTGACAACTCTTGTGGTCAGTTTGAGGCAAGAAATAATAAAATGTATGATCATATATACTTTAGTTTATCCCTTGCTTCTAAAGTGAACGTTTGCTGGTGAACACTCTTTCCTGAAATTTTATCTCAGAGTAATCAATCCATAAATTCTTCCACATCCCAATGGAGTCTTTGCTCATTATTCTTTGACTTGTTGTTTGTCTCTTACCTCTGTATGGTAAAAACAGAACCCAGATCCTTTTGAAGACATTCCTTCATTCAGTCCTGCATCAACCCCATAGTGCACTTTTGCATTCTCTTTATTCATCTCCATTCTTGATCATGCCCTTCAAGCTCATGTGCCCACAGATTTGAGATACTTCCAGCTATATATGGATTCATGGCCTAGATGAAAGTGTTTGCTATGTGTCTGTCGAACCATCTCAACATTTTGAGGCATCTTTCCTAATGCAAATTCTTCCTAACTGTATGTTTAGCCCGTTTCTACCTGCATGATCTTCTGGCAGTTTTCACCAATTCCTGTATCATCAGACATATACCGTCCCCCTTAACTCTTGTCTCTATGTCATGCTATAGCCTTTCACATTTTCACCATTCTCTGCCTCTGGCTGATGGCCTCACTCCTCAAGTCTCTGTTCATCCCTACCTCTAGAAAAGAAAGCATCCACGCCAAGTGTTATTGCCTCAGGCACTTACCTGACACTCAATTATGGGGTCTTCAAACCTGTGTGTTGTAAAAGTATCTCCTGAAGTCCAGGAACTAGTGAAGTAGACAGAGAACGAATAACTTACAGGCCAACTGATTATTACTCGGTATAATAGTGGGTCATGGTCTGAGGTGGCTAACACCAGAGAAGCGAAAACAGTTTATGTCAGGAACAATAGGCCCCATGAGTAATGCTTCCAAAAACAGAGTGAATCCTAACAGAAGAAATGCAGCAAAAGGAGAGGAACGGAATATGTGGTTCACTGTCAAAAATATCACAGTGATCATATATACACATGCTTTTTTGTTGACACCAAAGTTACATGCAGTGGTTCATTAAAAATTAGTATTAGGAAAAAGACAGAGTAAACAGTGTGAAGTTTCTTCTTCCCATTGTAATTTTAGCATTTTTTTCTGCAAAATATCATTTTTCTTTGAGTGGTTGAATCTTTGAGATATCATGTGCAATGAATATGGTGAACTCCTGTTTTGTTGAAGCATTAGATTAGTAAAAACCCCTGCTAAATCTCTCAATACACCCTGGGATTCATCTGTAATTTCAGCTTAGTTAGAGACTGAGGCAGGCTGATGTCAGGTTCCCAGTGAGCCAGGGAATATTCACTCTGTCTTCAAAAAAATAAATAAATAAATACAAATGAAGGCCTTTTATTCGAAGTAAGTACTTGGGTTCTTGCCAAGGATACACATGGCTCTGGGTACAGCCAACAAGCTCACACAAGAATCCAGGAATTTCCAAAAGCATAAACATTCACCTAAAATTAAACTTAACTAAAACGTATCATTGTGAAAATCAAATTGTATGATTATTACAATTATGTTTTTAGTTGGCTAGATTTTCACTCAGTCTAACTTTTTTAAGTAGTTTAATTAAGTACATCTATGCATTTATCCCCAGATTCACATTCCCATATGTCATCAGAAGAATTGAAGGAGAGGGTTGATGGCATGGAAAAAAGCCATGGACAGGTAAGTAAATTTGTCAATTTAAATTCATGGTCTATTTCTCTTCTTTGATGGGAAGGAAATTATGCCAAACAAAATGACATCACACAATACATACTTAGATATCAAGATCACAATTTAATATTTAAGTCTAAAAATGTAACACAACATGAACATGAAAATAGCTTTAGAAATCATGTAAGCAGAAGCTTAAAAGTAACCTTCATCTAGTAATGTGAGGAGATTTTTTGAGTATTGTTTCAATTTTCTTCTGTGTGAACTCCTCACATAATGAGGATTAAATCTAAGACTCGGAAAGATCCTGTTGAAAGTTGGAGAGTATATAATTGAAATGGCCAGTGAACACATTCATGTTAAAGATCATCATTCCCAAAGGCTCAAAATTTTAGTTTCCCATTACCAGTAATCCATGCTGGTATTAAAGACTCCAATCTCCCTACACACTCCAGTATGTAGGCTGAGGCAGGAAATAGACTTAAAGGAGAAACCAAACAGCCTGTTATAGAATCAGGACCTTTCAGGGTGTATCCGTCAATCCTGTTAGAGTACGAACAAAAACTTTTAGTTCCTTTACTTTTCATGCAAGAAATCAAGAAAATTACTAAACATTTTTATTCCACCTCTGAAGTGGACATTAGTCAAAAGAACTTGGATGCAGTTCCTGGGAACTTGCAAAAATTTTGTGGTATCTTAATGCCCTATAGTTTAGGAGCAGAATTTGCAAGCATTTCAGTTCAACTGTTATGCATGTGTCCTTTTAGTGTACAGATTTGTCTTTGGGATGTGTTTGGGTCAGGCCATCCTGTTCAGAATCAAATTCCCAAATGAGCATATGTAACATACAATATTTACTCACCAGTATCTCATCAAGGAGAAAGATAACCCTCTAGGAACAATCATAGCTTAAAGCAAAACATGCATATAAATAAACTGTATATTTAATGTGGTTTCTATAATACTTAATAATTAATCGAAGTTCATAGGAAATAATAATACTCGTAAGACTAGAAAAAAGTCATTAGTGACAATAAAATTATCATGATAAATTTTAAAAAGAGCAGATAATGAAAGTGGTGATAGTAAGCAGAGATTGAAGAGGAAATGAGGATGAAATTCAATATTAATGAAAATAGAAAAGAATATAAAATAAGAATAAAAATGTAATAAAGGAAATAAAATGAAAACTGAACAAAAAATCTTAGAAAATCATATATATTGTGAAAAAAAGGGCACAAACAACATCATGAAAATCTTCACAATTCCCTTAAACTTATATAACTGAAATGGAGACACTTCTGTCCAGGATTCCTAATTTTGGAAAGCTAAAGCTTTTTATGGTTTGGAGGATGCAAATATTGTCCATCAGTTTCTTTATCTGCTCTAGCTCAAAAAGGCCTTCCCTGACATTGGTGTGATCAAGTGGATCTCCTCTGCTCCTTGCTCCCCAACACCTCTCAGATAATGCTGAGGGAACTTTGAAAGTTACAAAGCAAATTACTCTCAGTATTTGATTTTGTACTCAGAGACATGGGACTATGGATGTAGAAATTGCCTGATAAACCCAGTGATCCATGAAGGCTGGGGACTAATCTGTAATGCAGACCCCAATTATGGAATTCCTTTCTCAGTAGTCTTTTTTTAAAAGAGAGAGAGAGAGAGAGAGAGAGAGAGAGAGAGAGAGAGAGAGAATTTTTAAATATTTATTTGTTAGTTTTCAGTGGACACAACATCTTTGTGTGTATGTGGTGCTTAGGATCGAACCGGGACCGCATGCATTCCAGACGAGTGCACACCTCTTGAGCCACATCCCTACCCCAACTCAGTGGTCTTGTACTGTGCATGATTCCAAGTCACTGAGGCCTTTTCCTATAATCTCTTGAAGCATGGGAGACATGGTCTGGTTTCAGAATCTGTGACTTCTTCTGAGAACTCAGTGAAAATACCATTCTACCTGATTCTGCCCCAGGAGTCATGGGATCTTCTGTCCCTTGAATTCTCAACTAGCAGTTCTTGCTCACGTTCATTATTCCCAAAGCACCAGTTTGAAAGAGACAGTACCGCTGTGAACCTCTACTCTACAGAATGTCCACAGCAGCAACACACCTCTTCCTGATGAGAGCTGTTAGCACATGCGTGTTACTCACAATTCTGAGCCCATACGAGTAACCAACTAAAATTGTGGGAGGATACCTGGCTACTGAATCATGGAGGTGTAAGGGATGCAGTGTTTCCTGATGAGACACCACTGAGAGCCCATGTACTCAGGGCAATATTGTAATACATAAGAGGGTGCCTTTGACTGCCTGTGTAATGTTAATAGGGGTGTAAATATTCTAAATTATTCTCAGTAGAGTGGGTTGACCATGCCTAGTATTCATTTCATGTTTATGGTACTGCAGGCTGCCCTTTTGTCTATCAGATTTATCCTTGGCCCTTGCTGTCACAGAGCTGCAAGCACCATGATGCATGAGAGTGCCATGAACTACTATTCTTAACAAAGACTCCAGATGCCAGCTCTCTGGGCAGCTCTATGTCTGGGTTTCTCTCCAGCTCCCACCTTGAATATGGTTATGGGTACCTGCAAACCACATTTTTTATGCCGAGTTCAGTCTTTGAAATGTTAGGAAAAAACTGGGTAAAATTTTTCGGATATCCCAGGAACAAAGTTGCGATAAAGTAAAAGGAGTGGAGAGGCTCCTAAACACCTGCTCAGATTCTGCCTGGTAGGTTTGGATTACATCAAATATTCCTGGACATTGCGGGGAAAATGAAGTCTTTCCTTTGCTGAAAAAGTTCAATTTTGCCTTAAAATAATAAGTTTCCTAATTGTTTGCTTTAAAATATCATCTTTGTAGAAACTTAAGGGATTTTGTTGTTTCAGGTTTTATATTTTAGAAATTTTTAGGGCAGTGCTTTTATATGCTATATGAGGAATCATTTTGACATGATGGTGTATCATGAAAAACTAGTTTGCTCAAATTCAGTGCCACGTTTTTAGGTGTTTATTTATCCATTTTTGTTTTAAGGTGCATCTGGGCTCAATTCATATCTTTCTAATTGTGATAGAAACCACTGTAAACCTTGAAGTTCCAGTGTCTCATGTGTATACAGAATCATTGTCAATTGGGTATAAGAACAAGGATTGGGAACCCTGGGCACAGGATGTTCATATTCCTTATCTTCTGATGACTCTCCATACTGCTTTTCAGATGGGAAGTCCTGATTTTCAGTCCCACAGTGTATGGTTGTACATTTTTACCCACATCGTCTCCAGCACTTATTGTTTAAAGTCTTGAAGAATGCCTCTTTGGATGGCATGAGCTGAAATATCAATGGAGTTTGGGAGGGTACTTCCCTGAATGCTAGATGTATTTTATGTATTGATAATGAACTTGTGTTTGTGGTTCTGAGAACATCTATCTCTTTCTTTTCTCCATTTCCTAATTGGATGGGTGAGATTCTCCTCAGCTCACCAGTCAGCATAATCCTCTCTCAGAGCAAGCTAGTTTTCCCTACTCTGGCTTTATACAATTTCTTCCACGAATGCATTTCCTCTTTGAGTATCTCATATTTCTGGTTTCATCTGGTCACAGGCTCTCCATTGTGTCACTCCTGTGATTTCCCACAGCCTGTCTTTTCCTTCAAGCAGCAATGCACCAGTTCAAATGACACCCACCTCTGCAAATCGTCAGCATTTCACAAATGGGAGTCACCTTTCTCTTTTGAAATACCTCTTAGTTTCTTCTCCAATGAAAGTGTTGCATACTTTACCCAAGTGTGTGTGCTCTTATGTTCATGTTACATACAGACATATTTCCTCACTATATTTTACTTTTTTAAAATAAGTTTTGATTTGGTAAATATTTTGCTGAAATGCATCAAGTGTTTGAAGTCTCTGATGAATAAATGAAGCAATTATAGCAGTTTATCATTCCTACACAAGGTGACAGAATTGAAACTCTCGTCTTACGAAGTATCATTCTTTCAGAATAAAAAATTGGCCACTCAAATTTAAAATGCTATGGAACACCAAGTGCCATTCTGAAAAGTCATTCAAAGCATTTTTAGAACTGCTGGGCAGTGCAAAGTTGACTGATTATATACTGATGCTAGTTGTTTGGGGTATATGCTTGTCAGTGTGTATATTCTGAGGGAACACAGTTCCTATGTCGCTCATCTTGGCTTTATCCAATCAGTAGCCAGAATGATATATGAGCTCAGTTAACCTGAACTGCCTAGGACAGTGAAACTTGTACAATATATTCTTGTTCAAAATGCACTCATGTAATTTCTAATTCTGATGATTTCACAAATATATATATGGTGATAAGTAATATATGATGATGAAAACTTCATGCAACTTATTATTGGTATTACTTTCCCCAGAGTGTCTGTAAGCAACCTACAGAAGATTGTGCTTCCAGTATATCTGTTGAGTCCTATACACAAGCAAAGAATAGAACAAATGAACATGGAGAAGGTAAGAATGACAAAAAATGCAAAAGACATTGGTGAGCATATTGCTTTAAAGGAAGAGCACTAAAATATTGTAATTGTTCCAAGAGTGTATGTATTATCTAGTAAGGAAAAAGAAATATAAGGAGTCATATTGTACTAGGTTTCTGTGACAGGTTAAACTGGGGATATTGCTAAAAACATCTGAAATATGAGTTGCATTTTGAGACAAACTTCAATCAAAGTAAAATAGAAATGAAAGAGAAGAAGAGGATATGAACACTGAGACAGGCATTAATTACAGGGAGTCAATGAAGGAAGAGGTAGCAGTTGTACTCAGTGGAAGGAAGGACTCTCAGTTACATAAGAGGGGGGGAAAGAGCAGCATTTTCAAAATATGAAAAGCATTTTTGAGTTTCCAGATCCAAAGCTGAATGAAGTGTAAAGTAAAAATTTTCCAACATTCCTGACTTAGTCACAGTTGGAATGGAATAAAATTGAGGAGTGAAGAAGAAATTCCCACATTGTTATGGTTGTTTATCACAAAGGATTCTTCATGTATAAAATCTAATGACACCAAAAGTGTTGCTACTCGATACAAAAAATGTATAGGGTAGAAACACCAATTAGGAAAGTGGAAAGAAATAGAAATGGTTAGAGAGTGGTCCCCAAATTCACAGATATCTAAAACTAAATTTGGAAAGATCATAGCTTGACCCAACTTTCATGTGAGGGTAACATCCTAGGGAGAAACCCAGAGGTACATTCAAGTTAAGGTAGAGGCAATGGATTCCAGCAAAATTTATCCTAGATCTCTCAAACTATAATGAATCATCTGTTGGGGCCATGATCAGAAGCTCATTGTGACTCAGAAGTTCTTTCCTTCTAAATTTCCTTTAGATTCTGGGGTGATACCAATGATCCTGGTATGCCCACAGCATTTTTTTTGTAGCCTGGCAAAGAATGTCCCTTTGGGACAAAAAAAAAAACAACAAAACAACAACAACAACAAAACACTAGTAGAACCTACAAACCAAGATAGAAGTAGATCAAGTGCCAGCATAAATATTGCAATAATTATGTGCGTATTTCTTAGGTAGTGTGGATAAGAAAAAAGACAAAAATTTAAAAATTACATTTTGAAGATAAAATTGCTACATTGCCAGGCAGGAAGGAGTTCAAATAACCCATACAAAAAAACACAAAATGGAAAGAAAAAAGTCTCCTGCTCTAGAGGGTTTTATGAAAAACTAGGAGAGAGGCAAAATGAGGAAGAAAATAAAGAAGGTAGCAAGGAAATTTTGGAGGGGAAAATGAGAAAATGCAATTCAGCATTTTTCAGTGTGCCTGCCTGCAAACCAAAAGTGGGATGATTCCTGGTCCTCAGATGATTGAAACAAGTAAGGACTGGAAGAATCAGGGCAACCTGCTGTACAAATCTGTCCTGCACACCCACCAGCCCCACCATGTGTGTGGCATCCTAAGAGTGATTTAGGTCAGTGATCAAGTGTTTTTGAAAATTTGTTTTTTTCAAAGATAGTTTTATTGTTGTTGTTGATGATGATGATGATGATGATGATGATGATGATTTTGGTTCTTTGGAATGAAACCATGTCCCTTTGTGCTACAGGAATACATTCCACTCTGTGCTAAATTCCGATAATTTATTTTCGGATGGGCCAGCACACTCAAAAAAATGTGTGAAATCATGACTGTATGTGTTATGGCAGACTCATTTTTAAACTAGAATTCCTTATGGAATTTATTCCTCTAATACTAAGACTGTTACTAATGTGTTTATATGACAGTCTCTTGAGTCCTGTCAATTCTGCCTGCTTTTGGATCACAGATTGCTGTGGATGACCATATCTAAATTCTTTATGCTTTCTCATATTTTTTAAGATGCAGGACCTGTATCTTCATACAAGGGTGAAAAGGGTAACATGATATCCACTAAAACAGAGGAAGCAGGATTAGAAGATGTGCCACGGTCCCAGATGGGTATGAAAAAACAATCATGTTCATATTAGCTGTTATTCTAAATGCATATATCTGATCCAATTAGTTCAGGCAAAAAAAAAAAAACCTGATAAGAAATAAAATCCACCTTGTCCTGGATCTTGAGGTAGAGGATACTTAGGTATAATAAAATGGATTAAACAATTCTTAGGTCACTTGACTTAATGCTGCCATCTGACTACTTCAGCTTTGACATTGAAATTCTCTGGATTCCTCTTTCCTTCTCTGAATACAGATCTCTGTGGTCTCCAGCATGCTGCATCTTCACATTTGTATATGTACCCTTGCTGAAGTATTCATAATGATCACAATGGTGATCTTACCATTTGAAACTTAACTGCAAGACTTATTTACTAAAGATATATTGTCAATATTCATTTAGAACATTTCAGTCTTGTGATCAACAAAAATACCCAAACTTAAAATTCCAAAGCTAATGTAATCTTTATCAATGCTAACGAAAATAGTTATCACTTGAACTGAGCTCTGTACTCAGTAGGAATACGAGTGTGTGGCGTTTTTTATATTCAGGTTTTATTGATTATGTATTTCATTTCCTTTTCAGTATCTAAAGACGTACATGCTTTATACAAGGTAAATCATCTTCTATATTTATGTTATATTTTTAAATGCATGCTGTATGCACTTTAAAATATTCACGTATTATCTTGTCTTCAAGCACATCAAGCCTACCATTAAAAGCAAAGATACACCTCTCAAAAAACAAAAATGGTGGAAGCGAGAAGTAAAACAGAAATCAGGTAACTTTTGCAGTACAACTTCTATAAAACCACCTATGATTAAACCTTGCAAATGATAGCAAACTTTTCACTCCTGATATATCCATTTGTGCCGTGTGTTGGGAGGATTTGCTCCATCAGGTCTGTGTTGGTGATGCATGCACATTTCAAAATATTTCTGTAAATCTATGAGGACAAGATGTTTTAAAATAACCAATATCATAGGTGTTTCTGCAATCAAACTTTCCAAATCGGAGTCACGACACTTGTCATTTGGATTGTGAGGCTGATTTTTCTTCCCTCCCCAATTTCAAAAATAGGTCCAGGGGAGCAGGATTGAAATCCAGAATCCTGAGATTATGAGGACTTGTATTTTTCTTGAAGCCAAGATGTCAAGGCCGGTCTGTGAAATACAGGAAAATCTAATTTAAAAGACAATGTGCACTCTACCCTGACATCTAGTGTATCAACCAACTGGATCAAACTTGCTTTTATGCTACTTAGGTACTGACTTTGACAACTCTTGTGGTCAGTTTGAGGCAAGAAATAATAAAATGTATGATCATATATACTTTAGTTTATCCCTTGCTTCTAAAGTGAACGTTTGCTGGTGAACACTCTTTCCTGAAATTTTATCTCAGAGTAATCAATCCATAAATTCTTCCACATCCCAATGGAGTCTTTGCTCATTATTCTTTGACTTGTTGTTTGTCTCTTACCTCTGTATGGTAAAAACAGAACCCAGATCCTTTTGAAGACATTCCTTCATTCAGTCCTGCATCAACCCCATAGTGCACTTTTGCATTCTCTTTATTCATCTCCATTCTTGATCATGCCCTTCAAGCTCATGTGCCCACAGATTTGAGATACTTCCAGCTATATATGGATTCATGGCCTAGATGAAAGTGTTTGCTATGTGTCTGTCGAACCATCTCAACATTTTGAGGCATCTTTCCTAATGCAAATTCTTCCTAACTGTATGTTTAGCCCGTTTCTACCTGCATGATCTTCTGGCAGTTTTCACCAATTCCTGTATCATCAGACATATACCGTCCCCCTTAACTCTTGTCTCTATGTCATGCTATAGCCTTTCACATTTTCACCATTCTCTGCCTCTGGCTGATGGCCTCACTCCTCAAGTCTCTGTTCATCCCTACCTCTAGAAAAGAAAGCATCCACGCCAAGTGTTATTGCCTCAGGCACTTACCTGACACTCAATTATGGGGTCTTCAAACCTGTGTGTTGTAAAAGTATCTCCTGAAGTCCAGGAACTAGTGAAGTAGACAGAGAACGAATAACTTACAGGCCAACTGATTATTACTCGGTATAATAGTGGGTCATGGTCTGAGGTGGCTAACACCAGAGAAGCGAAAACAGTTTATGTCAGGAACAATAGGCCCCATGAGTAATGCTTCCAAAAACAGAGTGAATCCTAACAGAAGAAATGCAGCAAAAGGAGAGGAACGGAATATGTGGTTCACTGTCAAAAATATCACAGTGATCATATATACACATGCTTTTTTGTTGACACCAAAGTTACATGCAGTGGTTCATTAAAAATTAGTATTAGGAAAAAGACAGAGTAAACAGTGTGAAGTTTCTTCTTCCCATTGTAATTTTAGCATTTTTTTCTGCAAAATATCATTTTTCTTTGAGTGGTTGAATCTTTGAGATATCATGTGCAATGAATATGGTGAACTCCTGTTTTGTTGAAGCATTAGATTAGTAAAAACCCCTGCTAAATCTCTCAATACACCCTGGGATTCATCTGTAATTTCAGCTTAGTTAGAGACTGAGGCAGGCTGATGTCAGGTTCCCAGTGAGCCAGGGAATATTCACTCTGTCTTCAAAAAAATAAATAAATAAATACAAATGAAGGCCTTTTATTCGAAGTAAGTACTTGGGTTCTTGCCAAGGATACACATGGCTCTGGGTACAGCCAACAAGCTCACACAAGAATCCAGGAATTTCCAAAAGCATAAACATTCACCTAAAATTAAACTTAACTAAAACGTATCATTGTGAAAATCAAATTGTATGATTATTACAATTATGTTTTTAGTTGGCTAGATTTTCACTCAGTCTAACTTTTTTAAGTAGTTTAATTAAGTACATCTATGCATTTATCCCCAGATTCACATTCCCATATGTCATCAGAAGAATTGAAGGAGAGGGTTGATGGCATGGAAAAAAGCCATGGACAGGTAAGTAAATTTGTCAATTTAAATTCATGGTCTATTTCTCTTCTTTGATGGGAAGGAAATTATGCCAAACAAAATGACATCACACAATACATACTTAGATATCAAGATCACAATTTAATATTTAAGTCTAAAAATGTAACACAACATGAACATGAAAATAGCTTTAGAAATCATGTAAGCAGAAGCTTAAAAGTAACCTTCATCTAGTAATGTGAGGAGATTTTTTGAGTATTGTTTCAATTTTCTTCTGTGTGAACTCCTCACATAATGAGGATTAAATCTAAGACTCGGAAAGATCCTGTTGAAAGTTGGAGAGTATATAATTGAAATGGCCAGTGAACACATTCATGTTAAAGATCATCATTCCCAAAGGCTCAAAATTTTAGTTTCCCATTACCAGTAATCCATGCTGGTATTAAAGACTCCAATCTCCCTACACACTCCAGTATGTAGGCTGAGGCAGGAAATAGACTTAAAGGAGAAACCAAACAGCCTGTTATAGAATCAGGACCTTTCAGGGTGTATCCGTCAATCCTGTTAGAGTACGAACAAAAACTTTTAGTTCCTTTACTTTTCATGCAAGAAATCAAGAAAATTACTAAACATTTTTATTCCACCTCTGAAGTGGACATTAGTCAAAAGAACTTGGATGCAGTTCCTGGGAACTTGCAAAAATTTTGTGGTATCTTAATGCCCTATAGTTTAGGAGCAGAATTTGCAAGCATTTCAGTTCAACTGTTATGTATGTGTCCTTTTAGTGTACAGATTTGTCTTTGGGATGTGTTTGGGTCAGGCCATCATGTTCAGAATCAAATTCCTAAATGAGCATATGTAACATACAATATTTACTCACCAGTATCTCATCAAGGAGAAAGATAACCCTCTAGGAACAATCATAGCTTAAAGCAAAACATGCATATAAATAAACTGTATATTTAATGTGGTTTCTATAATACTTAATAATTAATCGAAGTTCATAGGAAATAATAATACTCGTAAGACTAGAAAAAAGTCATTAGTGACAATAAAATTATCATGATAAATTTTAAAAAGAGCAGATAATGAAAGTGGTGATAGTAAGCAGAGATTGAAGAGGAAATGAGGATGAAACTCAATATTAATGAGAATAGAAAAGAATATAAAATAAGAATAAAAATGTAATAAAGGAAATAAAATGAAAACTGAACAAAAAATCTTAGAAAATCATATATATTGTGAAAAAAATGGCACAAACAACATCATGAAAATCTTCACAATTCCCTTAAACTTATATAACTGAAATGGAGACACTTCTGTCCAGGATTCCTAATTTTGGAAAGCTAAAGCTTTTTATGGTTTGGAGGATGCAAATATTGTCCATCAGTTTCTTTATCTGCTCTAGCTCAAAAAGGCCTTCCCTGACATTGGTGTGATCAAGTGGATCTCCTCTGCTCCTTGCTCCCCAACACCTCTCAGATAATGCTGAGGGAACTTTGAAAGTTACAAAGCAAATTACTCTCAGTATTTGATTTTGTACTCAGAGACATGGGACTATGGATGTAGAAATTGCCTGATAAACCCAGTGATCCATGAAGGCTGGGGACTAATCTGTAATGCAGACCCCAATTATGGAATTCCTTTCTCAGTAGTCTTTTTTTAAAAGAGAGAGAGAGAGAGAGAGAGAGAGAGAGAGAGAGAGAGAGAATTTTTAAATATTTATTTGTTAGTTTTCAGTGGACACAACATCTTTGTGTGTATGTGGTGCTTAGGATCGAACCGGGACCGCATGCATTCCAGACGAGTGCACACCTCTTGAGCCACATCCCCACCCTAACTCAGTGGTCTTGTACTGTGCATGATTCCAAGTCACTGAGGCCTTTTCCTATAATCTCTTGAAGCATGGGAGACATGGTCTGGTTTCAGAATCTGTGACTTCTTCTGAGAACTCAGTGAAAATACCATTCTACCTGATTCTGCCCCAGGAGTCATGGGATCTTCTGTCCCTTGAATTCTCAACTAGCAGTTCTTGCTCACGTTCATTATTCCCAAAGCACCAGTTTGAAAGAGACAGTACCGCTGTGAACCTCTACTCTACAGAATGTCCACAGCAGCAACACACCTCTTCCTGATGAGAGCTGTTAGCACATGCGTGTTACTCACAATTCTGAGCCCATACGAGTAACCAACTAAAATTGTGGGAGGATACCTGGCTACTGAATCATGGAGGTGTAAGGGATGCAGTGTTTCCTGATGAGACACCACTGAGAGCCCATGTACTCAGGGCAATATTGTAATACATAAGAGGGTGCCTTTGACTGCCTGTGTAATGTTAATAGGGGTGTAAATATTCTAAATTATTCTCAGTAGAGTGGGTTGACCATGCCTAGTATTCATTTCATGTTTATGGTACTGCAGGCTGCCCTTTTGTCTATCAGATTTATCCTTGGCCCTTGCTGTCACAGAGCTGCAAGCACCATGATGCATGAGAGTGCCATGAACTACTATTCTTAACAAAGACTCCAGATGCCAGCTCTCTGGGCAGCTCTATGTCTGGGTTTCTCTCCAGCTCCCACCTTGAATATGGTTATGGGTACCTCCAAACCACATTTTTTATGCCGAGTTCAGTCTTTGAAATGTTAGGAAAAAACTGGGTAAAATTTTTCGGATATCCCAGGAACAAAGTTGCGATAAAGTAAAAGGAGTGGAGAGGCTCCTAAACACCTGCTCAGATTCTGCCTGGTAGGTTTGGATTACATCAAATATTCCTTGACATTGCGGGGAAAATGAAGTCTTTCCTTTGCTGAAAAAGTTCAATTTTGCCTTAAAATAATAAGTTTCCTAATTGTTTGCTTTAAAATATCATCCTTGTAGAAACTTAAGGGATTTTGTTGTTTCAGGTTTTATATTTTAGAAATTTTTAGGGCAGTGCTTTTATATGCTATATGAGGAATCATTTTGACATGATGGTGTATCATGAAAAACTAGTTTGCTCAAATTCAGTGCCACATTTTTAGGTGTTTATTTATCCATTTTTGTTTTAAGGTGCATCTGGGCTCAATTCATATCTTTCTAATTGTGATAGAAACCACTGTAAACCTTGAAGTTCCAGTGTCTCATGTGTATACAGAATCATTGTCAATTGGGTATAAGAACAAGGATTGGGAACCCTGGGCACAGGATGTTCATATTCCTTATCTTCTGATGACTCTCCATACTGCTTTTCAGATGGGAAGTCCTGATTTTCAGTCCCACAGTGTATGGTTGTACATTTTTACCCACATCGTCTCCAGCACTTATTGTTTAAAGTCTTGAAGAATGCCTCTTTGGATGGCATGAGCTGAAATATCAATGGAGTTTGGGAGGGTACTTCCCTGAATGCTAGATGTATTTTATGTATTGATAATGAACTTGTGTTTGTGGTTCTGAGAACATCTATCTCTTTCTTTTCTCCATTTCCTAATTGGATGGGTGAGATTCTCCTCAGCTCACCAGTCAGCATAATCCTCTCTCAGAGCAAGCTAGTTTTCCCTACTCTGGCTTTATACAATTTCTTCCACGAATGCATTTCCTCTTTGAGTATCTCATATTTCTGGTTTCATCTGGTCACAGGCTCTCCATTGTGTCACTCCTGTGATTTCCCACAGCCTGTCTTTTCCTTCAAGCAGCAATGCACCAGTTCAAATGACACCCACCTCTGCAAATCGTCAGCATTTCACAAATGGGAGTCACCTTTCTCTTGTGAAATACCTCTTAGTTTCTTCTCCAATGAAAGTGTTGCATACTTTACCCAAGTGTGTGTGCTCTTATGTTCATGTTACATACAGACATATTTCCTCACTATATTTTACTTTTTAAAAATAAGTTTTGATTTGGTAAATATTTTGCTGAAATGCATCAAGTGTTTGAAGTCTCTGATGAATAAATGAAGCAATTATAGCAGTTTATCATTCCTACACAAGGTGACAGAATTGAAACTCTCATCTTACGAAGTATCATTCTTTCAGAATAAAAAATTGGCCACTCAAATTTAAAATGCTATGGAACACCAAGTGCCATTCTGAAAAGTCATTCAAAGCATTTTTAGAACTGCTGGGCAGTGCAAAGTTGACTGATTATATACTGATGCTAGTTGTTTGGGGTATATGCTTGTCAGTGTGTATATTCTGAGGGAACACAGTTCCTATGTCGCTCATCTTGGCTTTATCCAATCAGTAGCCAGAATGATATATGAGCTCAGTTAACCTGAACTGCCTAGGACAGTGAAACTTGTACAATATATTCTTGTTCAAAATGCACTCATGTAATTTCTAATTCTGATGATTTCACAAATATATATATGGTGATAAGTAATATATGATGATGAAAACTTCATGCAACTTATTATTGGTATTACTTTCCCCAGAGTGTCTGTAAGCAACCTACAGAAGATTGTGCTTCCAGTATATCTGTTGAGTCCTATACACAAGCAAAGAATAGAACAAATGAACATGGAGAAGGTAAGAATGACAAAAAATGCAAAAGACATTGGTGAGCATATTGCTTTAAAGGAAGAGCACTAAAATATTGTAATTGTTCCAAGAGTGTATGTATTATCTAGTAAGGAAAAAGAAATATAAGGAGTCATATTGTACTAGGTTTCTGTGACAGGTTAAACTGGGGATATTGCTAAAAACATCTGAAATATGAGTTGCATTTTGAGACAAACTTCAATCAAAGTAAAATAGAAATGAAAGAGAAGAAGAGGATATGAACACTGAGACAGGCATTAATTACAGGGAGTCAATGAAGGAAGAGGTAGCAGTTGTACTCAGTGGAAGGAAGGACTCTCAGTTACATAAGAGGGGGGGAAAGAGCAGCATTTTCAAAATATGAAAAGCATTTTTGAGTTTCCAGATCCAAAGCTGAATGAAGTGTAAAGTAAAAATTTTCCAACATTCCTGACTTAGTCACAGTTGGAATGGAATAAAATTGAGGAGTGAAGAAGAAATTCCCACATCGTTATGGTTGTTTATCACAAAGGATTCTTCATGTATAAAATCTAATGACACCAAAAGTGTTGCTACTCGATACAAAAAATGTATAGGGTAGAAACACCAATTAGGAAAGTGGAAAGAAATAGAAATGGTTAGAGAGTGGTCCCCAAATTCACAGATATCTAAAACTACATTTGGAAAGATCATAGCTTGACCCAACTTTCATGTGAGGGTAACATCCTAGGGAGAAACCCAGAGGTACATTCAAGTTAAGGTAGAGGCAATGGATTCCAGCAAAATTTATCCTAGATCTCTCAAACTATAATGAATCATCTGTTGGGGCCATGATCAGAAGCTCATTGTGACTCAGAAGTTCTTTCCTTCTAAATTTCCTTTAGATTCTGGGGTGATACCAATGATCCTGGTATGCCCACAGCATTTTTTTTGTAGCCTGGCAAAGAATGTCCCTTTGGGACAAAAAAAAAAAAAACAACAAAACAACAACAACAACAAAACACTAGTAGAACCTACAAACCAAGATAGAAGTAGATCAAGTGCCAGCATAAATATTGCAATAATTATGTGCGTATTTCTTAGGTAGTGTGGATAACAAAAAAGACAAAAATTTAAAAATTACATTTTGAAGATAAAATTGCTACATTGCCAGGCAGGAAGGAGTTCAAATAACCCATACAAAAAAACACAAAATGGAAAGAAAAAAGTCTCCTGCTCTAGAGGGTTTTATGAAAAACTAGGAGAGAGGCAAAATGAGGAAGAAAATAAAGAAGGTAGCAAGGAAATTTTGGAGGGGAAAATGAGAAAATGCAATTCAGCATTTTTCAGTGTGCCTGCCTTCAAACCAAAAGTGGGATGATTCCTGGTCCTCAGATGATTGAAACAAGTAAGGACTGGAAGAATCAGGGCAACCTGCTGTACAAATCTGTCCTGCACACCCACCAGCCCCACCATGTGTGTGGCATCCTAAGAGTGATTTAGGTCAGTGATCAAGTGTTTTTGAAAATTTGTTTTTTTCAAAGATAGTTTTATTGTTGTTGTTGATGATGATGATGATGATGATGATGATGATGATGATGATGATGATTTTGGTTCCTTGGAATGAAACCATGTCCCTTTGTGCTACAGGAATACATTCCACTCTGTGCTAAATTCCGATAATTTATTTTCGGATGGGCCAGCACACTCAAAAAAATGTGTGAAATCATGACTGTATGTGTTATGGCAGACTCATTTTTAAACTAGAATTCCTTATGGAATTTATTCCTCTAATACTAAGACTGTTACTAATGTGTTTATATGACAGTCTCTTGAGTCCTGTCAATTCTGCCTGCTTTTGGATCACAGATTGCTGTGGATGACCATATCTAAATTCTTTATGCTTTCTCATATTTTTTAAGATGCAGGACCTGTATCTTCATACAAGGGTGAAAAGGGTAACATGATATCCACTAAAACAGAGGAAGCAGGATTAGAAGATGTGCCACGGTCCCAGATGGGTATGAAAAAACAATCATGTTCATATTAGCTGTTATTCTAAATGCATATATCTGATCCAATTAGTTCAGGCAAAAAAAAACCTGATAAGAAATAAAATCCACCTTGTCCTGGATCTTGAGGTAGAGGATACTTAGGTATAATAAAATGGATTAAACAATTCTTAGGTCACTTGACTTAATGCTGCCATCTGACTACTTCAGCTTTGACATTGAAATTCTCTGGATTCCTCTTTCCTTCTCTGAATACAGATCTCTGTGGTCTCCAGCATGCTGCATCTTCACATTTGTATATGTACCCTTGCTGAAGTATTCATAATGATCACAATGGTGATCTTACCATTTGAAACTTAACTGCAAGACTTATTTACTAAAGATATATTGTCAATATTCATTTAGAACATTTCAGTCTTGTGATCAACAAAAATACCCAAACTTAAAATTCCAAAGCTAATGTAATCTTTATCAATGCTAACGAAAATAGTTATCACTTGAACTGAGCTCTGTACTCAGTAGGAATACGAGTGTGTGGCGTTTTTTATATTCAGGTTTTATTGATTATGTATTTCATTTCCTTTTCAGTATCTAAAGACGTACATGCTTTATACAAGGTAAATCATCTTCTATATTTATGTTATATTTTTAAATGCATGCTGTATGCACTTTAAAATATTCACGTATTATCTTGTCTTCAAGCACATCAAGCCTACCATTAAAAGCAAAGATACACCTCTCAAAAAACAAAAATGGTGGAAGCGAGAAGTAAAACAGAAATCAGGTAACTTTTGCAGTACAACTTCTATAAAACCACCTATGATTAAACCTTGCAAATGATAGCAAACTTTTCACTCCTGATATATCCATTTGTGCCGTGTGTTGGGAGGATTTGCTCCATCAGGTCTGTGTTGGTGATGCATGCACATTTCAAAATATTTCTGTAAATCTATGAGGACAAGATGTTTTAAAATAACCAATATCATAGGTGTTTCTGCAATCAAACTTTCCAAATCGGAGTCACGACACTTGTCATTTGGATTGTGAGGCTGATTTTTCTTCCCTCCCCAATTTCAAAAATAGGTCCAGGGGAGCAGGATTGAAATCCAGAATCCTGAGATTATGAGGACTTGTATTTTTCTTGAAGCCAAGATGTCAAGGCCGGTCTGTGAAATACAGGAAAATCTAATTTAAAAGACAATGTGCACTCTACCCTGACATCTAGTGTATCAACCAACTGGATCAAACTTGCTTTTATGCTACTTAGGTACTGACTTTGACAACTCTTGTGGTCAGTTTGAGGCAAGAAATAATAAAATGTATGATCATATATACTTTAGTTTATCCCTTGCTTCTAAAGTGAACGTTTTGCTGGTGAACACTCTTTCCTGAAATTTTATCTCAGAGTAATCAATCCATAAATTCTTCCACATCCCAATGGAGTCTTTGCTCATTATTCTTTGACTTGTTGTTTGTCTCTTACCTCTGTATGGTAAAAACAGAACCCAGATCCTTTTGAAGACATTCCTTCATTCAGTCCTGCATCAACCCCATAGTGCACTTTTGCATTCTCTTTATTCATCTCCATTCTTGATCATGCCCTTCAAGCTCATGTGCCCACAGATTTGAGATACTTCCAGCTATATATGGATTCATGGCCTAGATGAAAGTGTTTGCTATGTGTCTGTCGAACCATCTCAACATTTTGAGGCATCTTTCCTAATGCAAATTCTTCCTAACTGTATGTTTAGCCCGTTTCTACCTGCATGATCTTCTGGCAGTTTTCACCAATTCCTGTATCATCAGACATATACCGTCCCCCTTAACTCTTGTCTCTATGTCATGCTATAGCCTTTCACATTTTCACCATTCTCTGCCTCTGGCTGATGGCCTCACTCCTCAAGTCTCTGTTCATCCCTACCTCTAGAAAAGAAAGCATCCACGCCAAGTGTTATTGCCTCAGGCACTTACCTGACACTCAATTATGGGGTCTTCAAACCTGTGTGTTGTAAAAGTATCTCCTGAAGTCCAGGAACTAGTGAAGTAGACAGAGAACGAATAACTTACAGGCCAACTGATTATTACTCGGTATAATAGTGGGTCATGGTCTGAGGTGGCTAACACCAGAGAAGCGAAAACAGTTTATGTCAGGAACAATAGGCCCCATGAGTAATGCTTCCAAAAACAGAGTGAATCCTAACAGAAGAAATGCAGCAAAAGGAGAGGAACGGAATATGTGGTTCACTGTCAAAAATATCACAGTGATCATATATACACATGCTTTTTTGTTGACACCAAAGTTACATGCAGTGGTTCATTAAAAATTAGTATTAGGAAAAAGACAGAGTAAACAGTGTGAAGTTTCTTCTTCCCATTGTAATTTTAGCATTTTTTTCTGCAAAATATCATTTTTCTTTGAGTGGTTGAATCTTTGAGATATCATGTGCAATGAATATGGTGAACTCCTGTTTTGTTGAAGCATTAGATTAGTAAAAACCCCTGCTAAATCTCTCAATACACCCTGGGATTCATCTGTAATTTCAGCTTAGTTAGAGACTGAGGCAGGCTGATGTCAGGTTCCCAGTGAGCCAGGGAATATTCACTCTGTCTTCAAAAAAATAAATAAATAAATACAAATGAAGGCCTTTTATTCGAAGTAAGTACTTGGGTTCTTGCCAAGGATACACATGGCTCTGGGTACAGCCAACAAGCTCACACAAGAATCCAGGAATTTCCAAAAGCATAAACATTCACCTAAAATTAAACTTAACTAAAACGTATCATTGTGGAAATCAAATTGTATGATTATTACAATTATGTTTTTAGTTGGCTAGATTTTCACTCAGTCTAACTTTTTTAAGTAGTTTAATTAAGTACATCTATGCATTTATCCCCAGATTCACATTCCCATATGTCATCAGAAGAATTGAAGGAGAGGGTTGATGGCATGGAAAAAAGCCATGGACAGGTAAGTAAATTTGTCAATTTAAATTCATGGTCTATTTCTCTTCTTTGATGGGAAGGAAATTATGCCAAACAAAATGACATCACACAATACATACTTAGATATCAAGATCACAATTTAATATTTAAGTCTAAAAATGTAACACAACATGAACATGAAAATAGCTTTAGAAATCATGTAAGCAGAAGCTTAAAAGTAACCTTCATCTAGTAATGTGAGGAGATTTTTTGAGTATTGTTTCAATTTTCTTCTGTGTGAACTCCTCACATAATGAGGATTAAATCTAAGACTCGGAAAGATCCTGTTGAAAGTTGGAGAGTATATAATTGAAATGGCCAGTGAACACATTCATGTTAAAGATCATCATTCCCAAAGGCTCAAAATTTTAGTTTCCCATTACCAGTAATCCATGCTGGTATTAAAGACTCCAATCTCCCTACACACTCCAGTATGTAGGCTGAGGCAGGAAATAGACTTAAAGGAGAAACCAAACAGCCTGTTATAGAATCAGGACCTTTCAGGGTGTATCCGTCAATCCTGTTAGAGTACGAACAAAAACTTTTAGTTCCTTTACTTTTCATGCAAGAAATCAAGAAAATTACTAAACATTTTTATTCCACCTCTGAAGTGGACATTAGTCAAAAGAACTTGGATGCAGTTCCTGGGAACTTGCAAAAATTTTGTGGTATCTTAATGCCCTATAGTTTAGGAGCAGAATTTGCAAGCATTTCAGTTCAACTGTTATGCATGTGTCCTTTTAGTGTACAGATTTGTCTTTGGGATGTGTTTGGGTCAGGCCATCCTGTTCAGAATCAAATTCCCAAATGAGCATATGTAACATACAATATTTACTCACCAGTATCTCATCAAGGAGAAAGATAACCCTCTAGGAACAATCATAGCTTAAAGCAAAACATGCATATAAATAAACTGTATATTTAATGTGGTTTCTATAATACTTAATAATTAATCGAAGTTCATAGGAAATAATAATACTCGTAAGACTAGAAAAAAGTCATTAGTGACAATAAAATTATCATGATAAATTTTAAAAAGAGCAGATAATGAAAGTGGTGATAGTAAGCAGAGATTGAAGAGGAAATGAGGATGAAATTCAATATTAATGAAAATAGAAAAGAATATAAAATAAGAATAAAAATGTAATAAAGGAAATAAAATGAAAACTGAACAAAAAATCTTAGAAAATCATATATATTGTGAAAAAAAGGGCACAAACAACATCATGAAAATCTTCACAATTCCCTTAAACTTATATAACTGAAATGGAGACACTTCTGTCCAGGATTCCTAATTTTGGAAAGCTAAAGCTTTTTATGGTTTGGAGGATGCAAATATTGTCCATCAGTTTCTTTATCTGCTCTAGCTCAAAAAGGCCTTCCCTGACATTGGTGTGATCAAGTGGATCTCCTCTGCTCCTTGCTCCCCAACACCTCTCAGATAATGCTGAGGGAACTTTGAAAGTTACAAAGCAAATTACTCTCAGTATTTGATTTTGTACTCAGAGATATGGGACTATGGATGTAGAAATTGCCTGATAAACCCAGTGATCCATGAAGGCTGGGGACTAATCTGTAATGCAGACCCCAATTATGGAATTCCTTTCTCAGTAGTCTTTTTTTAAAAGAGAGAGAGACAGAGAGAGAGAGAGAGAGAGAGAGAGAGAGAGAGAGAGAGAGAGAATTTTTAAATATTTATTTGTTAGTTTTCAGTGGACACAACATCTTTGTGTGTATGTGGTGCTTAGGATCGAACCGGGACCGCATGCATTCCAGACGAGTGCACACCTCTTGAGCCACATCCCCACCCCAACTCAGTGGTCTTGTACTGTGCATGATTCCAAGTCACTGAGGCCTTTTCCTATAATCTCTTGAAGCATGGGAGACATGGTCTGGTTTCAGAATCTGTGACTTCTTCTGAGAACTCAGTGAAAATACCATTCTACCTGATTCTGCCCCAGGAGTCATGGGATCTTCTGTCCCTTGAATTCTCAACTAGCAGTTCTTGCTCACGTTCATTATTCCCAAAGCACCAGTTTGAAAGAGACAGTACCGCTGTGAACCTCTACTCTACAGAATGTCCACAGCAGCAACACACCTCTTCCTGATGAGAGCTGTTAGCACATGCGTGTTACTCACAATTCTGAGCCCATACGAGTAACCAACTAAAATTGTGGGAGGATACCTGGCTACTGAATCATGGAGGTGTAAGGGATGCAGTGTTTCCTGATGAGACACCACTGAGAGCCCATGTACTCAGGGCAATATTGTAATACTTAAGAGGGTGCCTTTGACTGCCTGTGTAATGTTAATAGGGGTGTAAATATTCTAAATTATTCTCAGTAGAGTGGGTTGACCATGCCTAGTATTCATTTCATGTTTATGGTACTGCAGGCTGCCCTTTTGTCTATCAGATTTATCCTTGGCCCTTGCTGTCACAGAGCTGCAAGCACCATGATGCATGAGAGTGCCATGAACTACTATTCTTAACAAAGACTCCAGATGCCAGCTCTCTGGGCAGCTCTATGTCTGGGTTTCTCTCCTGCTCCCACCTTGAATATGGTTATGGGTACCTCCAAACCACATTTTTTATGCCGAGTTCAGTCTTTGAAATGTTAGGAAAAAACTGGGTAAAATTTTTCGGATATCCCAGGAACAAAGTTGCGATAAAGTAAAAGGAGTGGAGAGGCTCCTAAACACCTGCTCAGATTCTGCCTGGTAGGTTTGGATGACATCAAATATTCCTTGACATTGCGGGGAAAATGAAGTCTTTCCTTTGCTGAAAAAGTACAATTTTGCCTTAAAATAATAAGTTTCCTAATTGTTTGCTTTAAAATATCATCCTTGTAGAAACTTAAGGGATTTTGTTGTTTCAGGTTTTATATTTTAGAAATTTTTAGGGCAGTGCTTTTATATGCTATATGAGGAATCATTTTGACATGATGGTGTATCATGAAAAACTAGTTTGCTCAAATTCAGTGCCACGTTTTTAGGTGTTTATTTATCCATTTTTGTTTTAAGGTGCATCTGGGCTCAATTCATATCTTTCTAATTGTGATAGAAACCACTGTAAACCTTGAAGTTCCAGTGTCTCATGTGTATACAGAATCATTGTCAATTGGGTATAAGAACAAGGATTGGGAACCCTGGGCACAGGATGTTCATATTCCTTATCTTCTGATGACTCTCCATACTGCTTTTCAGATGGGAAGTCCTGATTTTCAGTCCCACAGTGTATGGTTGTACATTTTTACCCACATCGTCTCCAGCACTTATTGTTTAAAGTCTTGAAGAATGCCTCTTTGGATGGCATGAGCTGAAATACCAATGGAGTTTGGGAGGGTACTTCCCTGAATGCTAGATGTATTTTATGTATTGATAATAAACTTGTGTTTGTGGTTCTGAGAACATCTATCTCTTTCTTTTCTCCATTTCCTAATTGGATGGGTGAGATTCTCCTCAGCTCACCAGTCAGCATAATCCTCTCTCAGAGCAAGCTAGTTTTCCCTACTCTGGCTTTATACAATTTCTTCCACGAATGCATTTCCTCTTTGAGTATCTCATATTTCTGGTTTCATCTGGTCACAGGCTCTCCATTGTGTCACTCCTGTGATTTCCCACAGCCTGTCTTTTTCTTCAAGCAGCAATGCACCAGTTCAAATGACACCCACCTCTGCAAATCCTCAGCATTTCACAAATGGGAGTCACTTTTCTCTTTTGAAATACCTCTTAGTTTCTTCTCCAATGAAAGTGTTGCATACTTTACCCAAGTGTGTGTGCTCTTATGTTCATGTTACATACAGACATATTTCCTCACTATATTTTACTTTTTTAAAATAAGTTTTGATTTGGTAAATATTTTGCTGAAATGCATCAAGTGTTTGAAGTCTCTGATGAATAAATGAAGCAATTATAGCAGTTTATCATTCCTACACAAGGTGACAGAATTGAAACTCTCGTCTTACGAAGTATCATTCTTTCAGAATAAAAAATTGGCCACTCAAATTTAAAATGCTATGGAACACCAAGTGCCATTCTGAAAAGTCATTCAAAGCATTTTTAGAACTGCTGGGCAGTGCAAAGTTGACTGATTATATACTGATGCTAGTTGTTTGGGGTATATGCTTGTCAGTGTGTATATTCTGAGGGAACACAGTTCCTATGTCGCTCATCTTGGCTTTATCCAATCAGTAGCCAGAATGATATATGAGCTCAGTTAACCTGAACTGCCTAGGACAGTGAAACTTGTACAATATATTCTTGTTCAAAATGCACTCATGTAATTTCTAATTCTGATGATTTCACAAATATATATATGGTGATAAGTAATATATGATGATGAAAACTTCATGCAACTTATTATTGGTATTACTTTCCCCAGAGTGTCTGTAAGCAACCTACAGAAGATTGTGCTTCCAGTATATCTGTTGAGTCCTATACACAAGCAAAGAATAGAACAAATGAACATGGAGAAGGTAAGAATGACAAAAAATGCAAAAGACATTGGTGAGCATATTGCTTTAAAGGAAGAGCACTAAAATATTGTAATTGTTCCAAGAGTGTATGTATTATCTAGTAAGGAAAAAGAAATATAAGGAGTCATATTGTACTAGGTTTCTGTGACAGGTTAAACTGGGGATATTGCTAAAAACATCTGAAATATGAGTTGCATTTTGAGACAAACTTCAATCAAAGTAAAATAGAAATGAAAGAGAAGAAGAGGATATGAACACTGAGACAGGCATTAATTACAGGGAGTCAATGAAGGAAGAGGTAGCAGTTGTACTCAGTGGAAGGAAGGACTCTCAGTTACATAAGAGGGGGGGAAAGAGCAGCATTTTCAAAATATGAAAAGCATTTTTGAGTTTCCAGATCCAAAGCTGAATGAAGTGTAAAGTAAAAATTTTCCAACATTCCTGACTTAGTCACAGTTGGAATGGAATAAAATTGAGGAGTGAAGAAGAAATTCCCACATCGTTATGGTTGTTTATCACAAAGGATTCTTCATGTATAAAATCTAATGACACCAAAAGTGTTGCTACTCGATACAAAAAATGTATAGGGTAGAAACACCAATTAGGAAAGTGGAAAGAAATAGAAATGGTTAGAGAGTGGTCCCCAAATTCACAGATATCTAAAACTAAATTTGGAAAGATCATAGCTTGACCCAACTTTCATGTGAGGGTAACATCCTAGGGAGAAACCCAGAGGTACATTCAAGTTAAGGTAGAGGCAATGGATTCCAGCAAAATTTATCCTAGATCTCTCAAACTATAATGAATCATCTGTTGGGGCCATGATCAGAAGCTCATTGTGACTCAGAAGTTCTTTCCTTCTAAATTTCCTTTAGATTCTGGGGTGATACCAATGATCCTGGTATGCCCACAGCATTTTTTTTGTAGCCTGGCAAAGAATGTCCCTTTGGGACAAAAAAAAAAAAAAACAACAAAACAACAACAACAACAAAACACTAGTAGAACCTACAAACCAAGATAGAAGTAGATCAAGTGCCAGCATAAATATTGCAATAATTATGTGTGTATTTCTTAGGTAGTGTGGATAACAAAAAAGACAAAAATTTAAAAATTACATTTTGAAGATAAAATTGCTACATTGCCAGGCAGGAAGGAGTTCAAATAACCCATACAAAAAAACACAAAATGGAAAGAAAAAAGTCTCCTGCTCTAGAGGGTTTTATGAAAAACTAGGAGAGAGGCAAAATGAGGAAGAAAATAAAGAAGGTAGCAAGGAAATTTTGGAGGGGAAAATGAGAAAATGCAATTCAGCATTTTTCAGTGTGCCTGCCTTCAAACCAAAAGTGGGATGATTCCTGGTCCTCAGATGATTGAAACAAGTAAGGACTGGAAGAATCAGGGCAACCGGCTGTACAAATCTGTCCTGCACACCCACCAGCCCCACCATGTGTGTGGCATCCTAAGAGTGATTTAGGTCAGTGATCAAGTGTTTTTGAAAATTTGTTTTTTTCAAAGATAGTTTTATTGTTGTTGTTGATGATGATGATGATGATGATGATGATGATGATGATGATGATGATTTTGGTTCTTTGGAATGAAACCATGTCCCTTTGTGCTACAGGAATACATTCCACTCTGTGCTAAATTCCGATAATTTATTTTCGGATGGGCCAGCACACTCAAAAAAATGTGTGAAATCATGACTGTATGTGTTATGGCAGACTCATTTTTAAACTAGAATTCCTTATGGAATTTATTCCTCTAATACTAAGACTGTTACTAATGTGTTTATATGACAGTCTCTTGAGTCCTGTCAATTCTGCCTGCTTTTGGATCACAGATTGCTGTGGATGACCATATCTAAATTCTTTATGCTTTCTCATATTTTTTAAGATGCAGGACCTGTATCTTCATACAAGGGTGAAAAGGGTAACATGATATCCACTAAAACAGAGGAAGCAGGATTAGAAGATGTGCCACGGTCCCAGATGGGTATGAAAAAACAATCATGTTCATATTAGCTGTTATTCTAAATGCATATATCTGATCCAATTAGTTCAGGCAAAAAAAAAAAAAACCTGATAAGAAATAAAATCCACCTTGTCCTGGATCTTGAGGTAGAGGATACTTAGGTATAATAAAATGGATTAAACAATTCTTAGGTCACTTGACTTAATGCTGCCATCTGACTACTTCAGCTTTGACATTGAAATTCTCTGGATTCCTCTTTCCTTCTCTGAATACAGATCTCTGTGGTCTCCAGCATGCTGCATCTTCACATTTGTATATGTACCCTTGCTGAAGTATTCATAATGATCACAATGGTGATCTTACCATTTGAAACTTAACTGCAAGACTTATTTACTAAAGATATATTGTCAATATTCATTTAGAACATTTCAGTCTTGTGATCAACAAAAATACCCAAACTTAAAATTCCAAAGCTAATGTAATCTTTATCAATGCTAACGAAAATAGTTATCACTTGAACTGAGCTCTGTACTCAGTAGGAATACGAGTGTGTGGCGTTTTTTATATTCAGGTTTTATTGATTATGTATTTCATTTCCTTTTCAGTATCTAAAGACGTACATGCTTTATACAAGGTAAATCATCTTCTATATTTATGTTATATTTTTAAATGCATGCTGTATGCACTTTAAAATATTCACGTATTATCTTGTCTTCAAGCACATCAAGCCTACCATTAAAAGCAAAGATACACCTCTCAAAAAACAAAAATGGTGGAAGCGAGAAGTAAAACAGAAATCAGGTAACTTTTGCAGTACAACTTCTATAAAACCACCTATGATTAAACCTTGCAAATGATAGCAAACTTTTCACTCCTGATATATCCATTTGTGTCGTGTGTTGGGAGGATTTGCTCCATCAGGTCTGTGTTGGTGATGCATGCACATTTCAAAATATTTCTGTAAATCTATGAGGACAAGATGTTTTAAAATAACCAATATCATAGGTGTTTCTGCAATCAAACTTTCCAAATCGGAGTCACGACACTTGTCATTTGGATTGTGAGGCTGATTTTTCTTCCCTCCCCAATTTCAAAAATAGGTCCAGGGGAGCAGGATTGAAATCCAGAATCCTGAGATTATGAGGACTTGTATTTTTCTTGAAGCCAAGATGTCAAGGCCGGTCTGTGAAATACAGGAAAATCTAATTTAAAAGACAATGTGCACTCTACCCTGACATCTAGTGTATCAACCAACTGGATCAAACTTGCTTTTATGCTACTTAGGTACTGACTTTGACAACTCTTGTGGTCAGTTTGAGGCAAGAAATAATAAAATGTATGATCATATATACTTTAGTTTATCCCTTGCTTCTAAAGTGAACGTTTGCTGGTGAACACTCTTTCCTGAAATTTTATCTCAGAGTAATCAATCCATAAATTCTTCCACATCCCAATGGAGTCTTTGCTCATTATTCTTTGACTTGTTGTTTGTCTCTTACCTCTGTATGGTAAAAACAGAACCCAGATCCTTTTGAAGACATTCCTTCATTCAGTCCTGCATCAACCCCATAGTGCACTTTTGCATTCTCTTTATTCATCTCCATTCTTGATCATGCCCTTCAAGCTCATGTGCCCACAGATTTGAGATACTTCCAGCTATATATGGATTCATGGCCTAGATGAAAGTGTTTGCTATGTGTCTGTCGAACCATCTCAACATTTTGAGGCATCTTTCCTAATGCAAATTCTTCCTAACTGTATGTTTAGCCCGTTTCTACCTGCATGATCTTCTGGCAGTTTTCACCAATTCCTGTATCATCAGACATATACCGTCCCCCTTAACTCTTGTCTCTATGTCATGCTATAGCCTTTCACATTTTCACCATTCTCTGCCTCTGGCTGATGGCCTCACTCCTCAAGTCTCTGTTCATCCCTACCTCTAGAAAAGAAAGCATCCACGCCAAGTGTTATTGCCTCAGGCACTTACCTGACACTCAATTATGGGGTCTTCAAACCTGTGTGTTGTAAAAGTATCTCCTGAAGTCCAGGAACTAGTGAAGTAGACAGAGAACGAATAACTTACAGGCCAACTGATTATTACTCGGTATAATAGTGGGTCATGGTCTGAGGTGGCTAACACCAGAGAAGCGAAAACAGTTTATGTCAGGAACAATAGGCCCCATGAGTAATGCTTCCAAAAACAGAGTGAATCCTAACAGAAGAAATGCAGCAAAAGGAGAGGAACGGAATATGTGGTTCACTGTCAAAAATATCACAGTGATCATATATACACATGCTTTTTTGTTGACACCAAAGTTACATGCAGTGGTTCATTAAAAATTAGTATTAGGAAAAAGACAGAGTAAACAGTGTGAAGTTTCTTCTTCCCATTGTAATTTTAGCATTTTTTTCTGCAAAATATCATTTTTCTTTGAGTGGTTGAATCTTTGAGATATCATGTGCAATGAATATGGTGAACTCCTGTTTTGTTGAAGCATTAGATTAGTAAAAACCCCTGCTAAATCTCTCAATACACCCTGGGATTCATCTGTAATTTCAGCTTAGTTAGAGACTGAGGCAGGCTGATGTCAGGTTCCCAGTGAGCCAGGGAATATTCACTCTGTCTTCAAAAAAATAAATAAATAAATACAAATGAAGGCCTTTTATTCGAAGTAAGTACTTGGGTTCTTGCCAAGGATACACATGGCTCTGGGTACAGCCAACAAGCTCACACAAGAATCCAGGAATTTCCAAAAGCATAAACATTCACCTAAAATTAAACTTAACTAAAACGTATCATTGTGGAAATCAAATTGTATGATTATTACAATTATGTTTTTAGTTGGCTAGATTTTCACTCAGTCTAACTTTTTTAAGTAGTTTAATTAAGTACATCTATGCATTTATCCCCAGATTCACATTCCCATATGTCATCAGAAGAATTGAAGGAGAGGGTTGATGGCATGGAAAAAAGCCATGGACAGGTAAGTAAATTTGTCAATTTAAATTCATGGTCTATTTCTCTTCTTTGATGGGAAGGAAATTATGCCAAACAAAATGACATCACACAATACATACTTAGATATCAAGATCACAATTTAATATTTAAGTCTAAAAATGTAACACAACATGAACATGAAAATAGCTTTAGAAATCATGTAAGCAGAAGCTTAAAAGTAACCTTCATCTAGTAATGTGAGGAGATTTTTTGAGTATTGTTTCAATTTTCTTCTGTGTGAACTCCTCACATAATGAGGATTAAATCTAAGACTCGGAAAGATCCTGTTGAAAGTTGGAGAGTATATAATTGAAATGGCCAGTGAACACATTCATGTTAAAGATCATCATTCCCAAAGGCTCAAAATTTTAGTTTCCCATTACCAGTAATCCATGCTGGTATTAAAGACTCCAATCTCCCTACACACTCCAGTATGTAGGCTGAGGCAGGAAATAGACTTAAAGGAGAAACCAAACAGCCTGTTATAGAATCAGGACCTTTCAGGGTGTATCCGTCAATCCTGTTAGAGTACGAACAAAAACTTTTAGTTCCTTTACTTTTCATGCAAGAAATCAAGAAAATTACTAAACATTTTTATTCCACCTCTGAAGTGGACATTAGTCAAAAGAACTTGGATGCAGTTCCTGGGAACTTGCAAAAATTTTGTGGTATCTTAATGCCCTATAGTTTAGGAGCAGAATTTGCAAGCATTTCAGTTCAACTGTTATGCATGTGTCCTTTTAGTGTACAGATTTGTCTTTGGGATGTGTTTGGGTCAGGCCATCATGTTCAGAATCAAATTCCTAAATGAGCATATGTAACATACAATATTTACTCACCAGTATCTCATCAAGGAGAAAGATAACCCTCTAGGAACAATCATAGCTTAAAGCAAAACATGCATATAAATAAACTGTATATTTAATGTGGTTTCTATAATACTTAATAATTAATCGAAGTTCATAGGAAATAATAATACTCGTAAGACTAGAAAAAAGTCATTAGTGACAATAAAATTATCATGATAAATTTTAAGAAGAGCAGATAATGAAAGTGGTGATAGTAAGCAGAGTTTGAAGAGGAAATGAGGATAAAATTCAATATTAATGAGAATAGAAAAGAATAAAAAATTAGAATAAAAATGTAATAAAGGAAATAAAATGAAAACTGAACAAAAAATCTTAGAAAATCATATATATTGTGAAAAAAATGGCACAAACAACATCATGAAAATCTTCACAATTTTCTTAAACTAATATAACTGAAATGGAGACACTTCTGTCCAGGATTCCTAATTTTGGAAAGCTAAAGCTTTTTATGGTTTGGAGGATGCAAATATTGTCCATCAGTTTCTTTATCTGCTCTAGCTCAAAAAGGCCTTCCCTGACATTGGTGTGATCAAGTGGATCTCCTCTGCTCCTTGCTCCCCAACACCTCTCAGATAATGCTGAGGGAACTTTGAAAGTTACAAAGCAAATTACTCTCAGTATTTGATTTTGTACTCAGAGACATGGGACTATGGATGTAGAAATTGCCTGATAAACCCAGTGATCCATGAAGGCTGGGGACTAATCTGTAATGCAGACCCCAATTATGGAATTCCTTTCTCAGTAGTCTTTTTTTAAAAGAGAGAGAGAGAGAGAGAGAGAGAGAGAGAGAGAGAGAGAGAGAGAGAATTTTTAAATATTTATTTGTTAGTTTTCAGTGGACACAACATCTTTGTGTGTATGTGGTGCTTAGGATCGAACTGGGACCACATGCATTCCAGACGAGTGCACACCTCTTGACCCACATCCCCACCCCAACTCAGTGGTCTTGTACTGTGCATGATTCCAAGTCACTGAGGCCTTTTCCTATAATCTCTTGAAGCATGGGAGACATGGTCTGGTTTCAGAATCTGTGACTTCTTCTGAGAACTCAGTGAAAATACCATTCTACCTGATTCTGGCCCAGGACTCATGGGATCTTCTGTCCCTTGAATTCTCAACTAGCAGTTCTTGCTCACGTTCATTATTCCCAAAGCACCAGTTTGGAAGAGACAGTACCGCTGTGAACCTCTACTCTACAGAATGTCCACAGCAGCAACACACCTCTTCCTGATGAGAGCTGTTAGCACATGCGTGTTACTCACAATTCTGAGCCCATACGAATAACCAACTAAAATTGTGGGAGGATACCTGGCTACTGAATCATGGAGGTGTAAGGGATGCAGTGTTTCCTGATGAGACACCACTGAGAGCCCATGTACTCAGGGCAATATTGTAATACTTAAGAGGGTGCCTTTGACTGCCTGTGTAATGTTAATAGGGGTGTAAATATTCTAAATTATTCTCAGTAGAGTGGGTTGACCATGCCTAGTATTCATTTCATGTTTATGGTACTGCAGGCTGCCCTTTTGTCTATCAGATTTATCCTTGGCCCTTGCTGTCACAGAGCTGCAAGCACCATGATGCATGAGAGTGCCATGAACTACTATTCTTAACAAAGACTCCAGATGCCAGCTCTCTGGGCAGCTCTATGTCTGGGTTTCTCTCCTGCTCCCACCTTGAATATGGTTATGGGTACCTCCAAACCACATTTTTTATGCCGAGTTCAGTCTTTGAAATGTTAGGAAAAAACTGGGTAAAATTTTTCGGATATCCCAGGAACAAAGTTGCGATAAAGTAAAAGGAGTGGAGAGGCTCCTAAACACCTGCTCAGATTCTGCCTGGTAGGTTTGGATGACATCAAATATTCCTTGACATTGCGGGGAAAATGAAGTCTTTCCTTTGCTGAAAAAGTTCAATTTTGCCTTAAAATAATAAGTTTCCTAATTGTTTGCTTTAAAATATCATCCTTGTAGAAACTTAAGGGATTTTGTTGTTTCAGGTTTTATATTTCAGAAATTTTTAGGGCAGTGCTTTTATATGCTATATGAGGAATCATTTTGACATGATGGTGTATCATGAAAAACTAGTTAGCTCAAATTCAGTGCCACGTTTTTAGGTGTTTATTTATCCATTTTTGTTTTAAGGTGCATCTGGGCTCAATTCATATCTTTCTAATTGTGATAGAAACCACTGTAAACCTTGAAGTTCCAGTGTCTCATGTGTATACAGAATCATTGTCAATTGGGTATAAGAACAAGGATTGGGAACCCTGGGCACAGGATGTTCATATTCCTTATCTTCTGATGACTCTCCATACTGCTTTTCAGATGGGAAGTTCTGATTTTCAGTCCCACAGTGTATGGTTGTACATTTTTACCCACATCGTCTCCAGCACTTATTGTTTAAAGTCTTGAAGAATGCCTCTTTGGATGGCATGAGCTGAAATATCAATGGAGTTTGGGAGGGTACTTCCCTGAATGCTAGATGTATTTTATGTATTGATAATGAACTTGTGTTTGTGGTTCTGAGAACATCTATCTCTTTCTTTTCTCCATTTCCTAATTGGATGGGTGAGATTCTCCTCAGCTCACCAGTCAGCATAATCCTCTCTCAGAGCAAGCTAGTTTTCCCTACTCTGGCTTTATACAATTTCTTCCACGAATGCATTTCCTCTTTGAGTATCTCATATTTCTGGTTTCATCTGGTCACAGGCTCTCCATTGTGTCACTCCTGTGATTTCCCACAGCCTGTCTTTTTCTTCAAGCAGCAATGCACCAGTTCAAATGACACCGACCTCTGCAAATCGTCAGCATTTCACAAATGGGAGTCACCTTTCTCTTTTGAAATACCTCTTAGTTTCTTCTCCAATGAAAGTGTTGCATACTTTACCCAAGTGTGTGTGCTCTTATGTTCATGTTACATACAGACATATTTCCTCACTATATTTTACTTTTTTAAAATAAGTTTTGATTTGGTAAATATTTTGCTGAAATGCATCAAGTGTTTGAAGTCTCTGATGAATAAATGAAGCAATTATAGCAGTTTATCATTCCTACACAAGGTGACAGAATTGAAACTCTCATCTTACGAAGTATCATTCTTTCAGAATAAAAAATTGGCCACTCAAATTTAAAATGCTATGGAACACCAAGTGCCATTCTGAAAAGTCATTCAAAGCATTTTTAGAACTGCTGGGCAGTGCAAAGTAGACTGATTTTATACTGATGCTAGTTGTTTGGGGTATATGCTTGTCAGTGTGTATATTCTGAGGGAACACAGTTCCTATGTCGCTCATCTTGGCTTTATCCAATCAGTAGCCAGAATGATATATGAGCTCAGTTAACCTGAACTGCCTAGGACAGTGAAACTTGTACAATATATTCTTGTTCAAAATGCACTCATGTAATTTCTAATTCTGATGATTTCACAAATATATATATGGTGATAAGTAATATATGATGATGAAAACTTCATGCAACTTATTATTGGTATTACTTTCCCCAGAGTGTCTGTAAGCAACCTACAGAAGATTGTGCTTCCAGTATATCTGTTGAGTCCTATACACAAGCAAAGAATAGAACAAATGAACATGGAGAAGGTAAGAATGACAAAAAATGCAAAAGACATTGGTGAGCATATTGCTTTAAAGGAAGAGCACTAAAATATTGTAATTGTTCCAAGAGTGTATGTATTATCTAGTAAGGAAAAAGAAATATAAGGAGTCATATTGTACTAGGTTTCTGTGACAGGTTAAACTGGGGATATTGCTAAAAACATCTGAAATATGAGTTGCATTTTGAGACAAACTTCAATCAAAGTAAAATAGAAATGAAAGAGAAGAAGAGGATATGAACACTGAGACAGGCATTAATTACAGGGAGTCAATGAAGGAAGAGGTAGCAGTTGTACTCAGTGGAAGGAAGGACTCTCAGTTACATAAGAGGGGGGGAAAGAGCAGCATTTTCAAAATATGAAAAGCATTTTTGAGTTTCCAGATCCAAAGCTGAATGAAGTGTAAAGTAAAAATTTTCCAACATTCCTGACTTAGTCACAGTTGGAATGGAATAAAATTGAGGAGTGAAGAAGAAATTCCCACATCGTTATGGTTGTTTATCACAAAGGATTCTTCATGTATAAAATCTAATGACACCAAAAGTGTTGCTACTCGATACAAAAAATGTATAGGGTAGAAACACCAATTAGGAAAGTGGAAAGAAATAGAAATGGTTAGAGAGTGGTGCCCAAATTCACAGATATCTAAAACTAAATTTGGAAAGATCATAGCTTGACCCAACTTTCATGTGAGGGTAACATCCTAGGGAGAAACCCAGAGGTACATTCAAGTTAAGGTAGAGGCAATGGATTCCAGCAAAATTTATCCTAGATCTCTCAAACTATAATGAATCATCTGTTGGGGCCATGATCAGAAGCTCATTGTGACTCAGAAGTTCTTTCCTTCTAAATTTCCTTTAGATTCTGGGGTGATACCAATGATCCTGGTATGCCCACAGCATTTTTTTTGTAGCCTGGCAAAGAATGTCCCTTTGGGAGAAAAAAAAAAAACAACAAAACAACAACAACAAAAAAACACTAGTAGAAACTACAAACCAAGATAGAAGTAGATCAAGTGCCAGCATAAATATTGCAATAATTATGTGCGTATTTCTTAGGTAGTGTGGATAACAAAAAAGACAAAAATTTAAAAATTACATTTTGAAGATAAAATTGCTACATTGCCAGGCAGGAAGGAGTTCAAATAACCCATACAAAAAAACACAAAATGGAAAGAAAAAAGTCTCCTGCTCTAGAGGGTTTTATGAAAAACTAGGAGAGAGGCAAAATGAGGAAGAAAATAAAGAAGGTAGCAAGGAAATTTTGGAGGGGAAAATGAGAAAATGCAATTCAGCATTTTTCAGTGTGCCTGCCTTCAAACCAAAAGTGGGATGATTCCTGGTCCTCAGATGATTGAAACAAGTAAGGACTGGAAGAATCAGGGCAACCGGCTGTACAAATCTGTCCTGCACACCCACCAGCCCCACCATGTGTGTGGCATCCTAAGAGTGATTTAGGTCAGTGATCAAGTGTTTTTGAAAATTTGTTTTTTTCAAAGATAGTTTTATTGTTGTTGTTGATGATGATGATGATGATGATGATGATGATGATGATGATGATTTTGGTTCTTTGGAATGAAACCATGTCCCTTTGTGCTACAGGAATACATTCCACTCTGTGCTAAATTCCGATAATTTATTTTCGGATGGGCCAGCACACTCAAAAAAATGTGTGAAATCATGACTGTATGTGTTATGGCAGACTCATTTTTAAACTAGAATTCCTTATGGAATTTATTCCTCTAATACTAAGACTGTTACTAATGTGTTTATATGACAGTCTCTTGAGTCCTGTCAATTCTGCCTGCTTTTGGATCACAGATTGCTGTGGATGACCATATCTAAATTCTTTATGCTTTCTCATATTTTTTAAGATGCAGGACCTGTATCTTCATACAAGGGTGAAAAGGGTAACATGATATCCACTAAAACAGAGGAAGCAGGATTAGAAGATGTGCCACGGTCCCAGATGGGTATGAAAAAACAATCATGTTCATATTAGCTGTTATTCTAAATGCATATATCTGATCCAATTAGTTCAGGCAAAAAAAAACCTGATAAGAAATAAAATCCACCTTGTCCTGGATCTTGAGGTAGAGGATACTTAGGTATAATAAAATGGATTAAACAATTCTTAGGTCACTTGACTTAATGCTGCCATCTGACTACTTCAGCTTTGACATTGAAATTCTCTGGATTCCTCTTTCCTTCTCTGAATACAGATCTCTGTGGTCTCCAGCATGCTGCATCTTCACATTTGTATATGTACCCTTGCTGAAGTATTCATAATGATCACAATGGTGATCTTACCATTTGAAACTTAACTGCAAGACTTATTTACTAAAGATATATTGTCAATATTCATTTAGAACATTTCAGTCTTGTGATCAACAAAAATACCCAAACTTAAAATTCCAAAGCTAATGTAATCTTTATCAATGCTAACGAAAATAGTTATCACTTGAACTGAGCTCTGTACTCAGTAGGAATACGAGTGTGTGGCGTTTTTTATATTCAGGTTTTATTGATTATGTATTTCATTTCCTTTTCAGTATCTAAAGACGTACATGCTTTATACAAGGTAAATCATCTTCTATATTTATGTTATATTTTTAAATGCATGCTGTATGCACTTTAAAATATTCACGTATTATCTTGTCTTCAAGCACATCAAGCCTACCATTAAAAGCAAAGATACACCTCTCAAAAAACAAAAATGGTGGAAGCGAGAAGTAAAACAGAAATCAGGTAACTTTTGCAGTACAACTTCTATAAAACCACCTATGATTAAACCTTGCAAATGATAGCAAACTTTTCACTCCTGATATATCCATTTGTGCCGTGTGTTGGGAGGATTTGCTCCATCAGGTCTGTGTTGGTGATGCATGCACATTTCAAAATATTTCTGTAAATCTATGAGGACAAGATGTTTTAAAATAACCAATATCATAGGTGTTTCTGCAATCAAACTTTCCAAATCGGAGTCACGACACTTGTCATTTGGATTGTGAGGCTGATTTTTCTTCCCTCCCCAATTTCAAAAATAGGTCCAGGGGAGCAGGATTGAAATCCAGAATCCTGAGATTATGAGGACTTGTATTTTTCTTGAAGCCAAGATGTCAAGGCCGGTCTGTGAAATACAGGAAAATCTAATTTAAAAGACAATGTGCACTCTACCCTGACATCTAGTGTATCAACCAACTGGATCAAACTTGCTTTTATGCTACTTAGGTACTGACTTTGACAACTCTTGTGGTCAGTTTGAGGCAAGAAATAATAAAATGTATGATCATATATACTTTAGTTTATCCCTTGCTTCTAAAGTGAACGTTTTGCTGGTGAACACTCTTTCCTGAAATTTTATCTCAGAGTAATCAATCCATAAATTCTTCCACATCCCAATGGAGTCTTTGCTCATTATTCTTTGACTTGTTGTTTGTCTCTTACCTCTGTATGGTAAAAACAGAACCCAGATCCTTTTGAAGACATTCCTTCATTCAGTCCTGCATCAACCCCATAGTGCACTTTTGCATTCTCTTTATTCATCTCCATTCTTGATCATGCCCTTCAAGCTCATGTGCCCACAGATTTGAGATACTTCCAGCTATATATGGATTCATGGCCTAGATGAAAGTGTTTGCTATGTGTCTGTCGAACCATCTCAACATTTTGAGGCATCTTTCCTAATGCAAATTCTTCCTAACTGTATGTTTAGCCCGTTTCTACCTGCATGATCTTCTGGCAGTTTTCACCAATTCCTGTATCATCAGACATATACCGTCCCCCTTAACTCTTGTCTCTATGTCATGCTATAGCCTTTCACATTTTCACCATTCTCTGCCTCTGGCTGATGGCCTCACTCCTCAAGTCTCTGTTCATCCCTACCTCTAGAAAAGAAAGCATCCACGCCAAGTGTTATTGCCTCAGGCACTTACCTGACACTCAATTATGGGGTCTTCAAACCTGTGTGTTGTAAAAGTATCTCCTGAAGTCCAGGAACTAGTGAAGTAGACAGAGAACGAATAACTTACAGGCCAACTGATTATTACTCGGTATAATAGTGGGTCATGGTCTGAGGTGGCTAACACCAGAGAAGCGAAAACAGTTTATGTCAGGAACAATAGGCCCCATGAGTAATGCTTCCAAAAACAGAGTGAATCCTAACAGAAGAAATGCAGCAAAAGGAGAGGAACGGAATATGTGGTTCACTGTCAAAAATATCACAGTGATCATATATACACATGCTTTTTTGTTGACACCAAAGTTACATGCAGTGGTTCATTAAAAATTAGTATTAGGAAAAAGACAGAGTAAACAGTGTGAAGTTTCTTCTTCCCATTGTAATTTTAGCATTTTTTTCTGCAAAATATCATTTTTCTTTGAGTGGTTGAATCTTTGAGATATCATGCGCAATGAATATGGTGAACTCCTGTTTTGTTGAAGCATTAGATTAGTAAAAACCCCTGCTAAATCTCTCAATACACCCTGGGATTCATCTGTAATTTCAGCTTAGTTAGAGACTGAGGCAGGCTGATGTCAGGTTCCCAGTGAGCCAGGGAATATTCACTCTGTCTTCAAAAAAATAAATAAATAAATACAAATGAAGGCCTTTTATTCGAAGTAAGTACTTGGGTTCTTGCCAAGGATACACATGGCTCTGGGTACAGCCAACAAGCTCACACAAGAATCCAGGAATTTCCAAAAGCATAAACATTCACCTAAAATTAAACTTAACTAAAACGTATCATTGTGAAAATCAAATTGTATGATTATTACAATTATGTTTTTAGTTGGCTAGATTTTCACTCAGTCTAACTTTTTTAAGTAGTTTAATTAAGTACAACTATGCATTTATCCCCAGATTCACATTCCCATATGTCATCAGAAGAATTGAAGGAGAGGGTTGATGGCATGGAAAAAAGCCATGGACAGGTAAGTAAATTTGTCAATTTAAATTCATGGTCTATTTCTCTTCTTTGATGGGAAGGAAATTATGCCAAACAAAATGACATCACACAATACATACTTAGATATCAAGATCACAATTTAATATTTAAGTCTAAAAATGTAACACAACATGAACATGAAAATAGCTTTAGAAATCATGTAAGCAGAAGCTTAAAAGTAACCTTCATCTAGTAATGTGAGGAGATTTTTTGAGTATTGTTTCAATTTTCTTCTGTGTGAACTCCTCACATAATGAGGATTAAATCTAAGACTCGGAAAGATCCTGTTGAAAGTTGGAGAGTATATAATTGAAATGGCCAGTGAACACATTCATGTTAAAGATCATCATTCCCAAAGGCTCAAAATTTTAGTTTCCCATTACCAGTAATCCATGCTGGTATTAAAGACTCCAATCTCCCTACACACTCCAGTATGTAGGCTGAGGCAGGAAATAGACTTAAAGGAGAAACCAAACAGCCTGTTATAGAATCAGGACCTTTCAGGGTGTATCCGTCAATCCTGTTAGAGTACGAACAAAAACTTTTAGTTCCTTTACTTTTCATGCAAGAAATCAAGAAAATTACTAAACATTTTTATTCCACCTCTGAAGTGGACATTAGTCAAAAGAACTTGGATGCAGTTCCTGGGAACTTGCAAAAATTTTGTGGTATCTTAATGCCCTGTAGTTTAGGAGCAGAATTTGCAAGCATTTCAGTTCAACTGTTATGCATGTGTCCTTTTAGTGTACAGATTTGTCTTTGGGATGTGTTTGGGTCAGGCCATCCTGTTCAGAATCAAATTCCCAAATGAGCATATGTAACATACAATATTTACTCACCAGTATCTCATCAAGGAGAAAGATAACCCTCTAGGAACAATCATAGCTTAAAGCAAAACATGCATATAAATAAACTGTATATTTAATGTGGTTTCTATAATACTTAATAATTAATCGAAGTTCATAGGAAATAATAATACTCGTAAGACTAGAAAAAAGTCATTAGTGACAATAAAATTATCATGATAAATTTTAAAAAGAGCAGATAATGAAAGTGGTGATAGTAAGCAGAGATTGAAGAGGAAATGAGGATGAAATTCAATATTAATGAAAATAGAAAAGAATATAAAATAAGAATAAAAATGTAATAAAGGAAATAAAATGAAAACTGAACAAAAAATCTTAGAAAATCATATATATTGTGAAAAAAAGGGCACAAACAACATCATGAAAATCTTCACAATTCCCTTAAACTTATATAACTGAAATGGAGACACTTCTGTCCAGGATTCCTAATTTTGGAAAGCTAAAGCTTTTTATGGTTTGGAGGATGCAAATATTGTCCATCAGTTTCTTTATCTGCTCTAGCTCAAAAAGGCCTTCCCTGACATTGGTGTGATCAAGTGGATCTCCTCTGCTCCTTGCTCCCCAACACCTCTCAGATAATGCTGAGGGAACTTTGAAAGTTACAAAGCAAATTACTCTCAGTATTTGATTTTGTACTCAGAGATATGGGACTATGGATGTAGAAATTGCCTGATAAACCCAGTGATCCATGAAGGCTGGGGACTAATCTGTAATGCAGACCCCAATTATGGAATTCCTTTCTCAGTAGTCTTTTTTTAAAAGAGAGAGAGACAGAGAGAGAGAGAGAGAGAGAGAGAGAGAGAGAGAGAGAGAGAGAGAGAGAATTTTTAAATATTTATTTGTTAGTTTTCAGTGGACACAACATCTTTGTGTGTATGTGGTGCTTAGGATCGAACCGGGACCTCATGCATTCCAGACGAGTGCACACCTCTTGAGCCACATCCCCACCCCAACTCAGTGGTCTTGTACTGTGCATGATTCCAAGTCACTGAGGCCTTTTCCTATAATCTCTTGAAGCATGGGAGACATGGTCTGGTTTCAGAATCTGTGACTTCTTCTGAGAACTCAGTGAAAATACCATTCTACCTGATTCTGCCCCAGGACTCATGGGATCTTCTGTCCCTTGAATTCTCAACTAGCAGTTCTTGCTCACGTTCATTATTCCCAAAGCACCAGTTTGGAAGAGACAGTACCGCTGTGAACCTCTACTCTACAGAATGTCCACAGCAGCAACACACCTCTTCCTGATGAGAGCTGTTAGCACATGCGTGTTACTCACAATTCTGAGCCCATACGAGTAACCAACTAAAATTGTGGGAGGATACCTGGCTACTGAATCATGGAGGTGTAAGGGATGCAGTGTTTCCTGATGAGACACCACTGAGAGCCCATGTACTCAGGGCAATATTGTAATACTTAAGAGGGTGCCTTTGACTGCCTGTGTAATGTTAATAGGGGTGTAAATATTCTAAATTATTCTCAGTAGAGTGGGTTGACCATGCCTAGCATTCATTTCATGTTTATGGTACTGCAGGCTGCCCTTTTGTCTATCAGATTTATCCTTGGCCCTTGCTGTCACAGAGCTGCAAGCACCATGATGCATGAGAGTGCCATGAACTACTATTCTTAACAAAGACTCCAGATGCCAGCTCTCTGGGCAGCTCTATGTCTGGGTTTCTCTCCTGCTCCCACCTTGAATATGGTTATGGGTACCTCCAAACCACATTTTTTATGCCGAGTTCAGTCTTTGAAATGTTAGGAAAAAACTGGGTAAAATTTTTCGGATATCCCAGGAACAAAGTTGCGATAAAGTAAAAGGATTGGAGAGGCTCCTAAACACCTGCTCAGATTCTGCCTGGTAGGTTTGGATTACATCAAATATTCCTTGACATTGCGGGGAAAATGAAGTCTTTCCTTTGCTGAAAAAGTACAATTTTGCCTTAAAATAATAAGTTTCCTAATTGTTTGCTTTAAAATATCATCCTTGTAGAAACTTAAGGGATTTTGTTGTTTCAGGTTTTATATTTTAGAAATTTTTAGGGCAGTGCTTTTATATGCTATATGAGGAATCATTTTGACATGATGGTGTATCATGAAAAACTAGTTTGCTCAAATTCAGTGCCACGTTTTTAGGTGTTTATTTATCCATTTTTGTTTTAAGGTGCATCTGGGCTCAATTCATATCTTTCTAATTGTGATAGAAACCACTGTAAACCTTGAAGTTCCAGTGTCTCATGTGTATACAGAATCATTGTCAATTGGGTATAAGAACAAGGATTGGGAACCCTGGGCACAGGATGTTCATATTCCTTATCTTCTGATGACTCTCCATACTGCTTTTCAGATGGGAAGTCCTGATTTTCAGTCCCACAGTGTATGGTTGTACATTTTTACCCACATCGTCTCCAGCACTTATTGTTTAAAGTCTTGAAGAATGCCTCTTTGGATGGCATGAGCTGAAATATCAATGGAGTTTGGGAGGGTACTTCCCTGAATGCTAGATGTATTTTATGTATTGATAATGAACTTGTGTTTGTGGTTCTGAGAACATCTATCTCTTTCTTTTCTCCATTTCCTAATTGGATGGGTGAGATTCTCCTCAGCTCACCAGTCAGCATAATCCTCTCTCAGAGCAAGCTAGTTTTCCCTACTCTGGCTTTATACAATTTCTTCCACGAATGCATTTCCTCTTTGAGTATCTCATATTTCTGGTTTCATCTGGTCACAGGCTCTCCATTGTGTCACTCCTGTGATTTCCCACAGCCTGTCTTTTTCTTCAAGCAGCAATGCACCAGTTCAAATGACACCCACCTCTGCAAATCGTCAGCATTTCACAAATGGGAGTCACCTTTCTCTTTTGAAATACCTCTTAGTTTCTTCTCCAATGAAAGTGTTGCATACTTTACCCAAGTGTGTGCTCTTATGTTCATGTTACATACAGACATATTTCCTCACTATATTTTACTTTTTTAAAATAAGTTTTGATTTGGTAAATATTTTGCTGAAATGCATCAAGTGTTTGAAGTCTCTGATGAATAAATGAAGCAATTATAGCAGTTTATCATTCCTACACAAGGTGACAGAATTGAAACTCTCATCTTACGAAGTATCATTCTTTCAGAATAAAAAATTGGCCACTCAAATTTAAAATGCTATGGAACACCAAGTGCCATTCTGAAAAGTCATTCAAAGCATTTTTAGAACTGCTGGGCAGTGCAAAGTAGACTGATTTTATACTGATGCTAGTTGTTTGGGGTATATGCTTGTCAGTGTGTATATTCTGAGGGAACACAGTTCCTATGTCTCTCATCTTGGCTTTATCCAATCAGTAGCCAGAATGATATATGGGCTCAGTTAACCTGAACTGCCTAGGACAGTGAAACTTGTACAATATATTCTTGTTCAAAATGCACTCATGTAATTTCTAATTCTGATGATTTCACAAATATATATATGGTGATAAGTAATTTGTGATGATAAAAACTTCATGCAACTTATTATTGGTATTACTTTCCCCAGAGTGTCTGTAAGCAACCTACAGAAGATTGTGCTTCCAGTATATCTGTTGAGTCCTATACACAAGCAAAGAATAGAACAAATGAACATGGAGAAGGTAAGAATGACAAAAAATGCAAAAGACATTGGTGAGCATATTGCTTTAAAGCAAGAGCACTAAAATATTGTAATTGTTCCAAGAGTGTATGTATTATCTAGTAAGGAAAAAGAAATATAAGGAGTCATATTGTATTAGGTTTCTGTGATAGGTTAAACTGGGGATATTGCTAAAAACATCTGAAATATGAGTTGCATTTTGAGACATACTTCAATCAAAGTAAAATAGAAATGAAAGAGAAGAAGAGGATATGAACACTGAGACAGGCATTAATTACAGGGAGTCAATGAAGGAAGAGGTAGCAGTTGGACTCAGTGGAAGGAAGGACTCTCAGATACATAAGAGGGGGGGAAAGAGCAACATTTTCAAAATATGAAAAGCATTTTTAAGTTTCCAGGTCCAAAGCTGGAGAGAGGCAAAATGAGGAAGAATATAAAGAAGGTAGCAAGAAAATTTTGGAGGGGAAAATGAGAAAATGCAATTCAGCATTTTTCAGTGTGCCTGCCTTCAACCAAAAGTGGGACGATTCCTGGTCCCCAGATGATTGAAACAAGTAGGGACTGGAAGAATCAGGGCAACCTGCTGTACAAATCTGTCCTGCACACCCACCAGGCCCCACCATGTGTGTGGCATCCTAAGAGTGATTTAAATCAGTGACCAAGTGTTTTTGAAAATTTGTTTTTTTCAAAGACAGTTTTATTGTTGATGATGACGACGATGATGATGATGATGATGATTTTGGTTCTCTGGAATGAAACCATGTCCCTTTGTGCTACAGGAATACATTCCACTCTGTGCTAAATTCCGATAATTTATTTTCGGATGGGCCAGCACACTCAAAAAAATGTGTGAAATCATGACTGTATGTGTTATGGCAGACTCATTTTTAAACTAGAATTCCTTATGGAATTTATTCCTCTAATACTAAGACTGTTACTAATGTGTTTATATGACAGTCTCTTGAGTCCTGTCAATTCTGCCTGCTTTTGGATCACAGATTGCTGTGGATGACCATATCTAAATTCTTTATGCTTTCTCATATTTTTTAAGATGCAGGACCTGTATCTTCATACAAGGGTGAAAAGGGTAACATGATATCCACTAAAACAGAGGAAGCAGGATTAGAAGATTTGCCACGGTCCCAGATGGGTATGAAAAAACAATCATGTTCATATTAGCTGTTATTCTAAATGCATATATCTGATCCAATTAGTTCAGGCAAAAAAAAACCTGATAAGAAATAAAATCCACCTTGTCCTGGATCTTGAGGTAGAGGATACTTAGGTATAATAAAATGGATTAAACAATTCTTAGGTCACTTGACTTAATGCTGCCATCTGACTACTTCAGCTTTGACATTGAAATTCTCTGGATTCCTCTTTCCTTCTCTGAATACAGATCTCTGTGGTCTCCAGCATGCTGCATCTTCACATTTGTATATGTACCCTTGCTGAAGTATTCATAATGATCACAATGGTGATCTTACCATTTGAAACTTAACTGCAAGACTTATTTACTAAAGATATATTGTCAATATTCATTTAGAACATTTCAGTCTTGTGATCAACAAAAATACCCAAACTTAAAATTCCAAAGCTAATGTAATCTTTATCAATGCTAACGAAAATAGTTATCACTTGAACTGAGCTCTGTACTCAGTAGGAATACGAGTGTGTGGCGTTTTTTATATTCAGGTTTTATTGATTATGTATTTCATTTCCTTTTCAGTATCTAAAGACGTACATGCTTTATACAAGGTAAATCATCTTCTATATTTATGTTATATTTTTAAATGCATGCTGTATGCACTTTAAAATATTCACGAATTATCTTGTCTTCAAGCACATCAAGCCTACCATTAAAAGCAAAGATACACCTCTCAAAAAACAAAAATGGTGGAAGCGAGAAGTAAAACAGAAATCAGGTAACTTTTGCAGTACAACTTCTATAAAACCACCTATGATTAAACCTTGCAAATGATAGCAAACTTTTCACTCCTGATATATCCATTTGTGCCGTGTGTTGGGAGGATTTGCTCCATCAGGTCTGTGTTGGTGATGCATGCACATTTCAAAATATTTCTGTAAATCTATGAGGACAAGATGTTTTAAAATAACCAATATCATAGGTGTTTCTGCAATCAAACTTTCCAAATCGGAGTCACGACACTTGTCATTTGGATTGTGAGGCTGATTTTTCTTCCCTCCCCAATTTCAAAAATAGGTCCAGGGGAGCAGGATTGAAATCCAGAATCCTGAGATTATGAGGACTTGTATTTTTCTTGAAGCCAAGATGTCAAGGCCGGTCTGTGAAATACAGGAAAATCTAATTTAAAAGACAATGTGCACTCTACCCTGACATCTAGTGTATCAACCAACTGGATCAAACTTGCTTTTATGCTACTTAGGTACTGACTTTGACAACTCTTGTGGTCAGTTTGAGGCAAGAAATAATAAAATGTATGATCATATATACTTTAGTTTATCCCTTGCTTCTAAAGTGAACGTTTGCTGGTGAACACTCTTTCCTGAAATTTTATCTCAGAGTAATCAATCCATAAATTCATCCACATCCCAATGGAGTCTTTGCTCATTATTCTTTGACTTGTTGTTTGTCTCTTACCTCTGTATGGTAAAAACAGAACCCAGATCCTTTTGAAGACATTCCTTCATTCAGTCCTGCATCAACCCCATAGTGCACTTTTGCATTCTCTTTATTCATCTCCATTCTTGATCATGCCCTTCAAGCTCATGTGCCCACAGATTTGAGATACTTCCAGCTATACATGGATTCATGGCCTAGATGAAAGTGTTTGCTATGTGTCTGTCGAACCATCTCAACATTTTGAGGCATCTTTCCTAATGCAAATTCTTCCTAACTGTATGTTTAGCCCGTTTCTACCTGCATGATCTTCTGGCAGTTTTCACCAATTCCTGTATCATCAGACATATACCGTCCCCCTTAACTCTTGTCTCTATGTCATGCTATAGCCTTTCACATTTTCACCATTCTCTGCCTCTGGCTGATGGCCTCACTCCTCAAGTCTCTGTTCATCCCTACCTCTAGAAAAGAAAGCATCCACGCCAAGTGTTATTGCCTCAGGCACTTACCTGACACTCAATTATGGGGTCTTCAAACCTGTGTGTTGTAAAAGTATCTCCTGAAGTCCAGGAACTAGTGAAGTAGACAGAGAACGAATAACTTACAGGCCAACTGATTATTACTCGGTATAATAGTGGGTCATGGTCTGAGGTGGCTAACACCAGAGAAGCGAAAACAGTTTATGTCAGGAACAATAGGCCCCATGAGTAATGCTTCCAAAAACAGAGTGAATCCTAACAGAAGAAATGCAGCAAAAGGAGAGGAACGGAATATGTGGTTCACTGTCAAAAATATCACAGTGATCATATATACACATGCTTTTTTGTTGACACCAAAGTTACATGCAGTGGTTCATTAAAAATTAGTATTAGGAAAAAGACAGAGTAAACAGTGTGAAGTTTCTTCTTCCCATTGTAATTTTAGCATTTTTTTCTGCAAAATATCATTTTTCTTTGAGTGGTTGAATCTTTGAGATATCATGTGCAATGAATATGGTGAACTCCTGTCTTGATGAAGCATTAGATTAGTAAAAACCCCTGCTAAATCTCTCAAAACACCCTGGGATTCATCTGTAATTTCAGCTTAGTTAGAGACTGAGGCAGGCTGATGTCAGGTTCCCAGTGAGCCAGGGAATATTCACTCTGTCTTCAAAAAAATAAATAAATAAATACAAATGAAGGCCTTTTATTCGAAGTAAGTACTTGGGTTCTTGCCAAGGATACACATGGCTCTGGGTACAGCCAACAATCTCACACAAGAATCCAGGAATTTCCAAAAGCATAAACATTCACCTAAAATTAAACTTAACTAAAACGTATCATTGTGAAAATCAAATTGTATGATTATTACAATTATGTTTTTAGTTGGCTAGATTTTCACTCAGTCTAACTTTTTTAAGTAGTTTAATTAAGTACATCTATGCATTTATCCCCAGATTCACATTCCCATATGTCATCAGAAGAATTGAAGGAGAGGGTTGATGGCATGGAAAAAAGCCATGGACAGGTAAGTAAATTTGTCAATTTAAATTCATGGTCTATTTCTCTTCTTTGATGGGAAGGAAATTATGCCAAACAAAATGACATCACACAATACATACTTAGATATCAAGATCACAATTTAATATTTAAGTCTAAAAATGTAACACAACATGAACATGAAAATAGCTTTAGAAATCATGTAAGCAGAAGCTTAAAAGTAACCTTCATCTAGTAATGTGAGGAGATTTTTTGAGTATTGTTTCAATTTTCTTCTGTGTGAACTCCTCACATAATGAGGATTAAATCTAAGACTCGGAAAGATCCTGTTGAAAGTTGGAGAGTATATAATTGAAATGGCCAGTGAACACATTCATGTTAAAGATCATCATTCCCAAAGGCTCAAAATTTTAGTTTCCCATTACCAGTAATCCATGCTGGTATTAAAGACTCCAATCTCCCTACACACTCCAGTATGTAGGCTGAGGCAGGAAATAGACTTAAAGGAGAAACCAAACAGCCTGTTATAGAATCAGGACCTTTCAGGGTGTATCCGTCAATCCTGTTAGAGTACGAACAAAAACTTTTAGTTCCTTTACTTTTCATGCAAGAAATCAAGAAAATTACTAAACATTTTTATTCCACCTCTGAAGTGGACATTAGTCAAAAGAACTTGGATGCAGTTCCTGGGAACTTGCAAAAATTTTGTGGTATCTTAATGCCCTATAGTTTAGGAGCAGAATTTGCAAGCATTTCAGTTCAACTGTTATGTATGTGTCCTTTTAGTGTACAGATTTGTCTTTGGGATGTGTTTGGGTCAGGCCATCATGTTCAGAATCAAATTCCCAAATGAGCATATGTAACATACCATATTTACTCACCAGTATCTCATCAAGGAGAAAGATAACCCTCTAGGAACAATCATAGCTTAAAGCAAAACATGCATATAAATAAACTGTATATTTAATGTGGTTTCTATAATACTTAATAATTAATCGAAGTTCATAGGAAATAATAATACTCGTAAGACTAGAAAAAAGTCATTAGTGACAAGAAAATTATCATGATAAATTTTAAGAAGAGCAGATAATGAAAGTGGTGATAGTAAGCAGAGTTTGAAGAGGAAATGAGGATAAAATTCAATATTAATGAGAATAGAAAAAAATAAAAAATTAGAATAAAAATGTAATAAAGGAAATAAAATGAAAACTGAACAAAAAATCTTAGAAAATCATATATATTGTGAAAAAAATGGCACAAACAACATCATGAAAATCTTCACAATTCCCTTAAACTAATATAACTGAAATGGAGACACTTCTGTCCAGGATTCCTAATTTTGGAAAGCTAAAGCTTTTTATGGTTTGGAGGATGCAAATATTGTCCATCAGTTTCTTTATCTGCTCTAGCTCAAAAAGGCCTTCCCTGACATTGGTGTGATCAAGTGGATCTCCTCTGCTCCTTGCTCCCCAACACCTCTCAGATAATGCTGAGGGAACTTTGAAAGTTACAAAGCAAATTACTCTCAGTATTTGATTTTGTACTCAGAGACATGGGACTATGGATGTAGAAATTGCCTGATAAACCCAGTGATCCATGAAGGCTGGGGACTAATCTGTAATGCAGACCCCAATTATGGAATTCCTTTCTCAGTAGTCTTTTTTTAAAAGAGAGAGAGAGAGAGAGAGAGAGAGAGAGAGAGAGAGAGAGAGAATTTTTAAATATTTATTTGTTAGTTTTCAGTGGACACAACATCTTTGTGTGTATGTGGTGCTTAGGATCGAACCGGGACCGCATGCATTCCAGACGAGTGCACACCTCTTGAGCCACATCCCCACCCCAACTCAGTGGTCTTGTACTGTGCATGATTCCAAGTCACTGAGGCCTTTTCCTATAATCTCTTGAAGCATGGGAGACATGGTCTGGTTTCAGAATCTGTGACTTCTTCTGAGAACTCAGTGAAAATACCATTCTACCTGATTCTGCCCCAGGACTCATGGGATCTTCTGTCCCTTGAATTCTCAACTAGCAGTTCTTGCTCACGTTCATTATTCCCAAAGCACCAGTTTGAAAGAGACAGTACCGCTGTGAACCTCTACTCTACAGAATGTCCACAGCAGCAACACACCTCTTCCTGATGAGAGCTGTTAGCACATGCGTGTTACTCACAATTCTGAGCCCATACGAGTAACCAACTAAAATTGTGGGAGGATACCTGGCTACTGAATCATGGAGGTGTAAGGGATGCAGTGTTTCCTGATGAGACACCACTGAGAGCCCATGTACTCAGGGCAATATTGTAATACTTAAGAGGGTGCCTTTGACTGCCTGTGTAATGTTAATAGGGGTGTAAATATTCTAAATTATTCTCAGTAGAGTGGGTTGACCATGCCTAGCATTCATTTCATGTTTATGGTACTGCAGGCTGCCCTTTTGTCTATCAGATTTATCCTTGGCCCTTGCTGTCACAGAGCTGCAAGCACCATGATGCATGAGAGTGCCATGAACTACTATTCTTAACAAAGACTCCAGATGCCAGCTCTCTGGGCAGCTCTATGTCTGGGTTTCTCTCCAGCTCCCACCTTGAATATGGTTATGGGTACCTCCAAACCACATTTTTTATGCCGAGTTCAGTCTTTGAAATGTAAGGAAAAAACTGGGTAAAATTTTTCGGATATCCCAGGAACAAAGTTGCGATAAAGTAAAAGGAGTGGAGAGGCTCCTAAACACCTGCTCAGATTCTGCCTGGTAGGTTTGGATTACATCAAATATTCCTTGACATTGCGGGGAAAATGAAGTCTTTCCTTTGCTGAAAAAGTTCAATTTTGCCTTAAAATAATAAGTTTCCTAATTGTTTGCTTTAAAATATCATCCTTGTAGAAACTTAAGGGATTTTGTTGTTTCAGGTTTTATATTTTAGAAATTTTTAGGGCAGTGCTTTTATATGCTATATGAGGAATCATTTTGACATGATGGTGTATCATGAAAAACTAGTTTGCTCAAATTCAGTGCCACGATTTTAGGTGTTTATTTATCCATTTTTGTTTTAAGGTGCATCTGGGCTCAATTCATATCTTTCTAATTGTGATAGAAACCACTGTAAACCTTGAAGTTCCAGTGTCTCATGTGTATACAGAATCATTGTCAATTGGGTATAAGAACAAGGATTGGGAACCCTGGGCACAGGATGTTCATATTCCTTATCTTCTGATGACTCTCCATACTGCTTTTCAGATGGGAAGTCCTGATTTTCAGTCCCACAGTGTATGGTTGTACATTTTTACCCACATCGTCTCCAGCACTTATTGTTTAAAGTCTTGAAGAATGCCTCTTTGGATGGCATGAGCTGAAATATCAATGGAGTTTGGGAGGGTACTTCCCTGAATGCTAGATGTATTTTATGTATTGATAATGAACTTGTGTTTGTGGTTCTGCGAACATCTATCTCTTTCTTTTCTCCATTTCCTAATTGGATGGGTGAGATTCTCCTCAGCTCACCAGTCAGCATAATCCTCTCTCAGAGCAAGCTAGTTTTCCCTACTCTGGCTTTATAAAATTTCTTCCACGAATGCATTTCCTCTTTGAGTATCTCATATTTCTGGTTTCATCTGGTCACAGGCTCTCCATTGTGTCACTCCTGTGATTTCCCACAGCCTGTCTTTCCTTCAAGCAGCAATGCACCAGTTCAAATCACACCCACCTCTGCAAATCGTCAGCATTTCACAAATGGGAGTCACCTTTCTCTTTTGAAATACCTCTTAGTTTCTTCTCCAATGAAAGTGTTGCATACTTTACCCAAGTGTGTGTGCTCTTATGTTCATGTTACATACAGACATATTTCCTCACTATATTTTACTTTTTAAAAATAAGTTTTGATTTGGTAAATATTTTGCTGAAATGCATCAAGTGTTTGAAGTCTCTGATGAATAAATGAAGCAATTATAGCAGTTTATCATTCCTACACAAGGTGACAGAATTGAAACTCTCATCTTACGAAGTATCATTCTTTCAGAATAAAAAATTGGCCACTCAAATTTAAAATGCTATGGAACACCAAGTGCCATTCTGAAAAGTCATTCAAAGCATTTTTAGAACTGCTGGGCAGTGCAAAGTTGACTGATTATATACTGATGCTAGTTGTTTGGGGTATATGCTTGTCAGTGTGTATATTCTGAGGGAACACAGTTCCTATGTCGCTCATCTTGGCTTTATCCAATCAGTAGCCAGAATGATATATGAGCTCAGTTAACCTGAACTGCCAGGACAGTGAAACTTGTACAATATATTCTTGTTCAAAATGCACTCATGTAATTTCTAATTCTGATGATTTCACAAATATATATATGGTGATAAGTAATATATGATGATGAAAACTTCATGCAACTTATTATTGGTATTACTTTCCCCAGAGTGTCTGTAAGCAACCTACAGAAGATTGTGCTTCCAGTATATCTGTTGAGTCCTATACACAAGCAAAGAATAGAACAAATGAACATGGAGAAGGTAAGAATGACAAAAAATGCAAAAGACATTGGTGAGCATATTGCTTTAAAGGAAGAGCACTAAAATATTGTAATTGTTCCAAGAGTGTATGTATTATCTAGTAAGGAAAAAGAAATATAAGGAGTCATATTGTACTAGGTTTCTGTGACAGGTTAAACTGGGGATATTGCTAAAAACATCTGAAATATGAGTTGCATTTTGAGACAAACTTCAATCAAAGTAAAATAGAAATGAAAGAGAAGAAGAGGATATGAACACTGAGACAGGCATTAATTACAGGGAGTCAATGAAGGAAGAGGTAGCAGTTGTACTCAGTGGAAGGAAGGACTCTCAGTTACATAAGAGGGGGGGAAAGAGCAGCATTTTCAAAATATGAAAAGCATTTTTGAGTTTCCAGATCCAAAGCTGAATGAAGTGTAAAGTAAAAATTTTCCAACATTCCTGATTTAGTCACAGTTGGAATGGAATAAAATTGAGGAGTGAAGAAGAAATTCCCACATCGTTATGGTTGTTTATCACAAAGGATTCTTCATGTATAAAATCTAATGACACCAAAAGTGTTGCTACTCGATACAAAAAATGTATAGGGTAGAAACACCAATTAGGAAAGTGGAAAGAAATAGAAATGGTTAGAGAGTGGTGCCCAAATTCACAGATATCTAAAACTAAATTTGGAAAGATCATAGCTTGACCCAACTTTCATGTGAGGGTAACATCCTAGGGAGAAACCCAGAGGTACATTCAAGTTAAGGTAGAGGCAATGGATTCCAGCAAAATTTATCCTAGATCTCTCAAACTATAATGAATCATCTGTTGGGGCCATGATCAGAAGCTCATTGTGACTCAGAAGTTCTTTCCTTCTAAATTTCCTTTAGATTCTGGGGTGATACCAATGATCCTGGTATGCCCACAGCATTTTTTTTTGTAGCCTGGCAAAGAATGTCCCTTTGGGACAAAAAAAAAAAAACAACAAAACAACAACAACAACAAAACACTAGTAGAACCTACAAACCAAGATAGAAGTAGATCAAGTGCCAGCATAAATATTGCAATAATTATGTGCGTATTTCTTAGGTAGTGTGGATAACAAAAAAGACAAAAATTTAAAATTTACATTTTGAAGATAAAATTGCTACATTGCCAGGCAGGAAGGAGTTCAAATAACCCATACAAAAAAACACAAAATGGAAAGAAAAAAGTCTCCTGCTCTAGAGGGTTTTATGAAAAACTAGGAGAGAGGCAAAATGAGGAAGAAAATAAAGAAGGTAGCAAGGAAATTTTGGAGGGGAAAATGAGAAAATGCAATTCAGCATTTTTCAGTGTGCCTGCCTTCAAACCAAAAGTGGGATGATTCCTGGTCCTCAGATGATTGAAACAAGTAAGGACTGGAAGAATCAGGGCAACCTGCTGTACAAATCTGTCCTGCACACCCACCAGCCCCACCATGTGTGTGGCATCCTAAGAGTGATTTAGGTCAGTGATCAAGTGTTTTTGAAAATTTGTTTTTTTCAAAGATAGTTTTATTGTTGTTGTTGATGATGATGATGATGATGATGATGATGATGATGATGATTTTGGTTCTTTGGAATGAAACCATGTCCCTTTGTGCTACAGGAATACATTCCACTCTGTGCTAAATTCCGATAATTTATTTTCGGATGGGCCAGCACACTCAAAAAAATGTGTGAAATCATGACTGTATGTGTTATGGCAGACTCATTTTTAAACTAGAATTCCTTATGGAATTTATTCCTCTAATACTAAGACTGTTACTAATGTGTTTATATGACAGTCTCTTGAGTCCTGTCAATTCTGCCTGCTTTTGGATCACAGATTGCTGTGGATGACCATATCTAAATTCTTTATGCTTTCTCATATTTTTTAAGATGCAGGACCTGTATCTTCATACAAGGGTGAAAAGGGTAACATGATATCCACTAAAACAGAGGAAGCAGGATTAGAAGATTTGCCACGGTCCCAGATGTGTATGAAAAAACAATCATGTTCATATTAGCTGTTATTCTAAATGCATATATCTGATCCAATTAGTTCAGGCAAAAAAAAAAACCTGATAAGAAATAAAATCCACCTTGTCCTGGATCTTGAGGTAGAGGATACTTAGGTATAATAAAATGGATTAAACAATTCTTAGGTCACTTGACTTAATGCTGCCATCTGACTACTTCAGCTTTGACATTGAAATTCTCTGGATTCCTCTTTCCTTCTCTGAATACAGATCTCTGTGGTCTCCAGCATGCTGCATCTTCACATTTGTATATGTACCCTTGCTGAAGTATTCATAATGATCACAATGGTGATCTTACCATTTGAAACTTAACTGCAAGACTTATTTACTAAAGATATATTGTCAATATTCATTTAGAACATTTCAGTCTTGTGATCAACAAAAATAACCAAACTTAAAATTCCAAAGCTAATGTAATCTTTATCAATGCTAACGAAAATAGTTATCACTTGAACTGAGCTCTGTACTCAGTAGGAATACGAGTGTGTGGCGTTTTTTATATTCAGGTTTTATTGATTATGTATTTCATTACCTTTTCAGTATCTAAAGACGTACATGCTTTATACAAGGTAAATCATCTTCTATATTTATGTTATATTTTTAAATGCATGCTGTATGCACTTTAAAATATTCACGTATTATCTTGTCTTCAAGCACATCAAGCCTACCATTAAAAGCAAAGATACACCTCTCAAAAAACAAAAATGGTGGAAGCGAGAAGTAAAACAGAAATCAGGTAACTTTTGCAGTACAACTTCTATAAAACCACCTATGATTAAACCTTGCAAATGATAGCAAACTTTTCACTCCTGATATATCCATTTGTGCCGTGTGTTGGGAGGATTTGCTCCATCAGGTCTGTGTTGGTGATGCATGCACATTTCAAAATATTTCTGTAAATCTATGAGGACAAGATGTTTTAAAATAACCAATATCATAGGTGTTTCTGCAATCAAACTTTCCAAATCGGAGTCACGACACTTGTCATTTGGATTGTGAGGCTGATTTTTCTTCCCTCCCCAATTTCAAAAATAGGTCCAGGGGAGCAGGATTGAAATCCAGAATCCTGAGATTATGAGGACTTGTATTTTTCTTGAAGCCAAGATGTCAAGGCCGGTCTGTGAAATACAGGAAAATCTAATTTAAAAGACAATGTGCACTCTACCCTGACATCTAGTGTATCAACCAACTGGATCAAACTTGCTTTTATGCTACTTAGGTACTGACTTTGACAACTCTTGTGGTCAGTTTGAGGCAAGAAATAATAAAATGTATGATCATATATACTTTAGTTTATCCCTTGCTTCTAAAGTGAACGTTTGCTGGTGAACACTCTTTCCTGAAATTTTATCTCAGAGTAATCAATCCATAAATTCTTCCACATCCCAATGGAGTCTTTGCTCATTATTCTTTGACTTGTTGTTTGTCTCTTACCTCTGTATGGTAAAAACAGAACCCAGATCCTTTTGAAGACATTCCTTCATTCAGTCCTGCATCAACCCCATAGTGCACTTTTGCATTCTCTTTATTCATCTCCATTCTTGATCATGCCCTTCAAGCTCATGTGCCCACAGATTTGAGATACTTCCAGCTATACATGGATTCATGGCCTAGATGAAAGTGTTTGCTATGTGTCTGTCGAACCATCTCAACATTTTGAGGCATCTTTCCTAATGCAAATTCTTCCTAACTGTATGTTTAGCCCGTTTCTACCTGCATGATCTTCTGGCAGTTTTCACCAATTCCTGTATCATCAGACATATACCGTCCCCCTTAACTCTTGTCTCTATGTCATGCTATAGCCTTTCACATTTTCACCATTCTCTGCCTCTGGCTGATGGCCTCACTCCTCAAGTCTCTGTTCATCCCTACCTCTAGAAAAGAAAGCATCCACGCCAAGTGTTATTGCCTCAGGCACTTACCTGACACTCAATTATGGGGTCTTCAAACCTGTGTGTTGTAAAAGTATCTCCTGAAGTCCAGGAACTAGTGAAGTAGACAGAGAACGAATAACTTACAGGCCAACTGATTATTACTCGGTATAATAGTGGGTCATGGTCTGAGGTGGCTAACACCAGAGAAGCAAAAACAGTTTATGTCAGGAACAATAGGCCCCATGAGTAATGCTTCCAAAAACAGAGTGAATCCTAACAGAAGAAATGCAGCAAAAGGAGAGGAACGGAATATGTGGTTCACTGTCAAAAATATCACAGTGATCATATATACACATGCTTTTTTGTTGACACCAAAGTTACATGCAGTGGTTCATTAAAAATTAGTATTAGGAAAAAGACAGAGTAAACAGTGTGAAGTTTCTTCTTCCCATTGTAATTTTAGCATTTTTTTCTGCAAAATATCATTTTTCTTTGAGTGGTTGAATCTTTGAGATATCATGTGCAATGAATATGGTGAACTCCTGTCTTGTTGAAGCATTAGATTAGTAAAAACCCCTGCTAAATCTCTCAAAACACCCTGGGATTCATCTGTAATTTCAGCTTAGTTAGAGACTGAGGCAGGCTGATGTCAGGTTCCCAGTGAGCCAGGGAATATTCACTCTGTCTTCAAAAAAATAAATAAATAAATACAAATGAAGGCCTTTTATTCGAAGTAAGTACTTGGGTTCTTGCCAAGGATACACATGGCTCTGGGTACAGCCAACAATCTCACACAAGAATCCAGGAATTTCCAAAAGCATAAACATTCACCTAAAATTAAACTTAACTAAAACGTATCATTGTGAAAATCAAATTGTATGATTATTACAATTATGTTTTTAGTTGGCTAGATTTTCACTCAGTCTAACTTTTTTAAGTAGTTTAATTAAGTACATCTATGCATTTATCCCCAGATTCACATTCCCATATGTCATCAGAAGAATTGAAGGAGAGGGTTGATGGCATGGAAAAAAGCCATGGACAGGTAAGTAAATTTGTCAATTTAAATTCATGGTCTATTTCTCTTCTTTGATGGGAAGGAAATTATGCCAAACAAAATGACATCACACAATACATACTTAGATATCAAGATCACAATTTAATATTTAAGTCTAAAAATGTAACACAACATGAACATGAAAATAGCTTTAGAAATCATGTAAGCAGAAGCTTAAAAGTAACCTTCATCTAGTAATGTGAGGAGATTTTTTGAGTATTGTTTCAATTTTCTTCTGTGTGAACTCCTCACATAATGAGGATTAAATCTAAGACTCGGAAAGATCCTGTTGAAAGTTGGAGAGTATATAATTGAAATGGCCAGTGAACACATTCATGTTAAAGATCATCATTCCCAAAGGCTCAAAATTTTAGTTTCCCATTACCAGTAATCCATGCTGGTATTAAAGACTCCAATCTCCCTACACACTCCAGTATGTAGGCTGAGGCAGGAAATAGACTTAAAGGAGAAACCAAACAGCCTGTTATAGAATCAGGACCTTTCAGGGTGTATCCGTCAATCCTGTTAGAGTACGAACAAAAACTTTTAGTTCCTTTACTTTTCATGCAAGAAATCAAGAAAATTACTAAACATTTTTATTCCACCTCTGAAGTGGACATTAGTCAAAAGAACTTGGATGCAGTTCCTGGGAACTTGCAAAAATTTTGTGGTATCTTAATGCCCTATAGTTTAGGAGCAGAATTTGCAAGCATTTCAGTTCAACTGTTATGTATATGTCCTTTTAGTGTACAGATTTGTCTTTGGGATGTGTTTGGGTCAGGCCATCCTGTTCAGAATCAAATTCCCAAATGAGCATATGTAACATACAATATTTACTCACCAGTATCTCATCAAGGAGAAAGATAACCCTCTAGGAACAATCATAGCTTAAAGCAAAACATGCATATAAATAAACTGTATATTTAATGTGGTTTCTATAATACTTAATAATTAATCGAAGTTCATAGGAAATAATAATACTCGTAAGACTAGAAAAAAGTCATTAGTGACAATAAAATTATCATGATAAATTTTAAAAAGAGCAGATAATGAAAGTGGTGATAGTAAGCAGAGATTGAAGAGGAAATGAGGATGAAATTCAATATTAATGAAAATAGAAAAGAATATAAAATAAGAATAAAAATGTAATAAAGGAAATAAAATGAAAACTGAACAAAAAATCTTAGAAAATCATATATATTGTGAAAAAAAGGGCACAAACAACATCATGAAAATCTTCACAATTCCCTTAAACTTATATAACTGAAATGGAGACACTTCTGTCCAGGATTCCTAATTTTGGAAAGCTAAAGCTTTTTATGGTTTGGAGGATGCAAATATTGTCCATCAGTTTCTTTATCTGCTCTAGCTCAAAAAGGCCTTCCCTGACATTGGTGTGATCAAGTGGATCTCCTCTGCTCCTTGCTCCCCAACACCTCTCAGATAATGCTGAGGGAACTTTGAAAGTTACAAAGCAAATTACTCTCAGTATTTGATTTTGTACTCAGAGACATGGGACTATGGATGTAGAAATTGCCTGATAAACCCAGTGATCCATGAAGGCTGGGGACTAATCTGTAATGCAGACCCCAATTATGGAATTCCTTTCTCAGTAGTCTTTTTTTAAAGAGAGAGAGAGAGAGAGAGAGAGAGAGAGAGAGAGAGAGAGAGAGAGAGAATTTTTAAATATTTATTTGTTAGTTTTCAGTGGACACAACATCTTTGTGTGTATGTGATGCTTAGGATCGAACCGGGACCGCATGCATTCCAGACGAGTGCACACCTCTTGAGCCACATCCCTACCCCAACTCAGTGGTCTTGTACTGTGCATGATTCCAAGTCACTGAGGCCTTTTCCTATAATCTCTTGAAGCATGGGAGACATGGTCTGGTTTCAGAATCTGTGACTTCTTCTGAGAACTCAGTGAAAATACCATTCTACCTGATTCTGCCCCAGGACTCATGGGATCTTCTGTCCCTTGAATTCTCAACTAGCAGTTCTTGCTCACGTTCATTATTCCCAAAGCACCAGTTTGAAAGAGACAGTACCGCTGTGAACCTCTACTCTACAGAATGTCCACAGCAGCAACACACCTCTTCCTGATGAGAGCTGTTAGCACATGCGTGTTACTCACAATTCTGAGCCCATACAAGTAACCAACTAAAATTGTGGGAGGATACCTGGCTACTGAATCATGGAGTTGTAAGGGATGCAGTGTTTCCTGATGAGACACCACTGAGAGCCCATGTACTCAGGGCAATATTGTAATACTTAAGAGGGTGCCTTTGACTGCCTGTGTAATGTTAATAGGGGTGTAAATATTCTAAATTATTCTCAGTAGAGTGGGTTGACCATGCCTAGCATTCATTTCATGTTTATGGTACTGCAGGCTGCCCTTTTGTCTATCAGATTTATCCTTGGCCCTTGCTGTCACAGAGCTGCAAGCACCATGATGCATGAGAGTGCCATGAACTACTATTCTTAACAAAGACTCCAGATGCCAGCTCTCTGGGCAGCTCTATGTCTGGGTTTCTCTCCTGCTCCCACCTTGAGTATGGTTATGGGTACCTCCAAACCACATTTTTTATGCCGAGTTCAGTCTTTGAAATGTTAGGAAAAAACTGGGTAAAATTTTTCGGATATCCCAGGAACAAAGTTGCGATAAAGTAAAAGGAGTGGAGAGGCTCCTAAACACCTGCTCAGATTCTGCCTGGTAGGTTTGGATTACATCAAATATTCCTTGACATTGCGGGGAAAATGAAGTCTTTCCTTTGCTGAAAAAGTTCAATTTTGCCTTAAAATAATAAGTTTCCTAATTGTTTGCTTTAAAATATCATCCTTGTAGAAACTTAAGGGATTTTGTTGTTTCAGGTTTTATATTTTAGAAATTTTTAGGGCAGTGCTTTTATATGCTATATGAGGAATCATTTTGACATGATGGTGCATCATGAAAAACTAGTTTGCTCAAATTCAGTGCCACGTTTCTAGGTGTTTATTTATCCATTTTTGTTTTAAGGTGCATCTGGGCTCAATTCATATCTTTCTAATTCTGATAGAAACCACTGTAAACCTTGAAGTTCCAGTGTCTCATGTGTACACAGAATCATTGTCAATTGGGTATAAGAACAAGGATTGGGAACCCTGGGCACAGGATGTTCATATTCCTTATCTTCTGATGACTCTCCATACTGCTTTTCAGATGGGAAGTCCTGATTTTCAGTCCCACAGTGTATGGTTGTACATTTTTACCCACATCGTCTCCAGCACTTATTGTTTAAAGTCTTGAAGAATGCCTCTTAGGATGGCATGAGCTGAAATATCAATGGAGTTTGGGAGGGTACTTCCCTGAATGCTAGATGTATTTTATGTATTGATAATGAACTTGTGTTTGTGGTTCTGCGAACATATATCTCTTTCTTTTCTCCATTTCCTAATTGGATGGGTGAGATTCTCCTCAGCTCACCAGTCAGCATATTCCTCTCTCAGAGCAAGCTAGTTTTCCCTACTCCGGCTTTATACAATTTTTTCTTCCACGAATGCATTTCCTCTTTAAGTATCTCATATTTCTGGTTTCATCTGGTCACAGGCTCTCCATTGTGTCACTCCTGTGATTTCCCACAGCCTGTCTTTTACTTCAAGCAGCAATGCACCAGTTCAAATGACTCCCACCTCTGCAAATCGTCAGCATTTCACAAATGGGAGTTACCTTTCTCTTTTGAAATACCTCTTAGTTTCTTCTCCAATGAAAGTGTTGCATACTTTACCCAAGTGTGTGTGCTCTTATGTTCATGTTACATACAGACACATTTCCTCACTATATTTTACTTTTTTAAAATAAGTTTTGATTTGGTAAATATTTTGCTGAAATGCATCAAGTGTTTGATCTCTGATGAATAAATGAAGCAATTATAGCAGTTTATCATTCCTACACAAGGTGACAGAATTGAAACTCTCATCTTACGAAGTATCATTCTTTCAGAATAAAAAATTGGCCACTCAAATTTAAAATGCTATGGAACACCAAGTGCCATTCTGAAAAGTCATTCAAAGCATTTTTAGAACTGCTGGGCAGTGCAAAGTTGACTGATTATATACTGATGCTAGTTGTTTGGGGTATATGCTTGTCAGTGTGTATATTCTGAGGGAACACAGTTCCTATGTCGCTCATCTTGGCTTTATCCAATCAGTAGCCAGAATGATATATGAGCTCAGTTAACCTGAACTGCCTAGGACAGTGAAACTTGTACAATATATTCTTGTTCAAAATGCACTCATGTAATTTCTAATTCTGATGATTTCACAAATATATATATGGTGATAAGTAATATGTAATGATGAAAACTTCATGCAACTTATTATTGGTATTACTTTCCCCAGAGTGTCTGTAAGCAACCTACAGAAGATTATGCCTCCAGTATATCTGTTGAGTCCTATACACAAGCAAAGAATAGAACAAATGAACATGGAGAAGGTAAGAATGACAAAAAATGCAAAAGACATTGGTGAGCATATTGCTTTAAAGCAAGAGCACTAAAATATTGTAATTGTTCCAAGAGTGTATGTATTATCTAGTAAGGAATAAGAAATATAAGGAGTCATATTATATTAGGTTTCTGTGACAGGTTAAACTGGGGATATTGCTAAAAACATCTGAATTATGAGTTGCATTTTGAGACATACTTCAATCAAAGTAAAATAGAAATGAAAGAGAAGAAGAGGATATGAACACTGAGACAGGCATTAATTACAGGGAGTCAATGGAGGAAGAGGTAGCAGTTGGACTCAGTGGAAGGAAGGACTCTCAGTTACATAAGAGGGGGGGAAAGAGCAGCATTTTCAAAATATGAAAAGCATTTTTAAGTTTCCAGGTCCAAAGCTGGAGAGAGGCAAAATGAGGAAGAAAATAAAGAAGGTAGCAAGGAAATTTTGGAGGGGAAAATGAGAAAATGCAATTCAGCATTTTTCAGTGTGCCTGCCTTCAAACCAAAAGTGGGACGATTCCTGGTCCCCAGATGATTGAAACAAGTAGGGACTGGAAGAATCAGGGCAACCTGCTGTACAAATCTGTCCTGCACACCCACCAGGCCCCACCATGTGTGTGGCATCCTAAGAGTGATTTAAATCAGTGACCAAGTGTTTTTGAAAATTTGTTTTTTTCAAAGATAGTTTTATTGTTGATGATGATGACGATGATGATGATGATGATGATTTTGGTTCTTTGGAATGAAACCATGTCCCTTTGTGCTACAGGAATACATTCCACTCCTGTGCTAAATTCTGATAACTAATTTTCGGATCGGCCTGCACACTCAAAAAAATGTGTGAAATCATGACTGTATGTGTTATGGCAGACTCATTTTTAAACTAGAATTCCTTATGGAATTTATTCCTCTAATACTAAGACTGTTACTAATGTGTTTATATGACAGTCTCTTGAGTCCTGTCAATTCTGCCTGCTTTTGGATCACAGATTGCTGTGGATGACCATATCTAAATTCTTTATGCTTTCTCATATTTTTTAAGATGCAGGACCTGTATCTTCATACAAGGGTGAAAAGGGTAACATGATATCCACTAAAACAGAGGAAGCAGGATTAGAAGATGTGCCACGGTCCCAGATGGGTATGAAAAAACAATCATGTTCATATTAGCTGTTATTCTAAATGCATATATCTGATCCAATTAGTTCAGGCAAAAAAAAAACCTGATAAGAAATAAAATCCACCTTGTCCTGGATCTTGAGGTAGAGGATACTTAGGTATAATAAAATGGATTAAACAATTCTTAGGTCACTTGACTTAATGCTGCCATCTGACTACTTCAGCTTTGACATTGAAATTCTCTGGATTCCTCTTTCCTTCTCTGAATACAGATCTCTGTGGTCTCCAGCATGCTGCATCTTCACATTTGTATATGTACCCTTGCTGAAGTATTCATAATGATCACAATGGTGATCTTACCATTTGAAACTTAACTGCAAGACTTATTTACTAAAGATATATTGTCAATATTCATTTAGAACATTTCAGTCTTGTGATCAACAAAAATACCCAAACTTAAAATTCCAAAGCTAATGTAATCTTTATCAATGCTAACAAAAATAGTTATCACTTGAACTGAGCTCTGTACTCACTTAGTAGGAATACGAGTGTGTGGGGTTTTTTATATTCAGGTTTTATTGATTATGTATTTCATTTCCTTTTCAGTATCTAAAGACGTACATGCTTTATACAAGGTAAATCATCTTCTATATTTATGTTATATTTTTAAATGCATGCTGTATGCACTTTAAAATATTCACGTATTATCTTGTCTTCAAGCACATCAAGCCTACCATTAAAAGCAAAGATTCACCTCTCAAAAAACAAAAATGGTGGAAGCGAGAAGTAAAACAGAAATCAGGTAACTTTTGCAGTACAACTTCTATAAAACCACCTATGATTAAACCTTGCAAATGATAGCAAACTTTTCACTCCTGATATATCCATTTGTGCCGTGTGTTGGGAGGATTTGCTCCATCAGGTCTGTGTTGGTGATGCATGCACATTTTGAAATATTTCTGTAAATCTATGAGGACAAGATGTTTTAAAATAACCAATATCATAGGTGTTTCTGCAATCAAACTTCCCAAATCGGAGTCACGACACTTGTCATTTGGATTGTGAGGCTGATTTTTCTTCCCTCCCCAATTTCAAAAATAGGTCCAGGGGAGAAGGATTGAAATCCAGAATCCTGAGATTATGAGGACTTGTATTTTTCTTGAAGCCAAGATGTCAAGGCCTGTCTGTGAAATACAGGAAAATCTAATTTAAAAGACAATGTGCACTCTACCCTGACATCTAGTGTATCAACCAACTGGATCAAACTTGCTTTTATGCTACTTAGGTACTGACTTTGACAACTCTTGTGGTCAGTTTGAGGCAAGAAATAATAAAATGTATGATCATATATACTTTAGTTTATCCCTTGCTTCTAAAGTAAACTTTTGCTGGTGAACACTCTTTCCTGAAATTTTATCTCAGAGTAATCAATCCATAAATTCTTCCACATCCCAATGGAGTCTTTGCTCATTATTCTTTGACTTGTTGTTTGTCTCTTACCTCTGTATGGTAAAAACAGAACCCAGATCCTTTTGAACATTCCTTCATTCAGTCCTGCATCAACCCCATAGTGCACTTTTGCATTCTCTTTATTCATCTCCATTCATGATCATGCCCCTCAAGCTCATGTGCCCACAGATTTGAGATACTTCCAGCTATATATGGATTCATGGCCTAGATGAAAGTGTTTGCTATGTGTCTGTCGAACCATCTCAACATTTTGAGGCATCTTTCCTAATGCAAATTCTTCCTAACTGTATGTTTAGCCCGTTTCTACCTGCATGATCTTCTGGCAGTTTTCACCAATTCCTGTATCATCAGACATATACCGTCCCCCTTAACTCTTGTCTCTATGTCATGCTATAGCCTTTCACATTTTCACCATTCTCTGCCTCTGGCTGATGGCCTCACTCCTCAAGTCTCTGTTCATCCCTACCTCTAGAAAAGAAAGCATCCACGCCAAGTGTTATTGCCTCAGGCACTTACCTGACACTCAATTATGGGGTCTTCAAACCTGTGTGTTGTAAAAGTATCTCCTGAAGTCCAGGAACTAGTGAAGTAGACAGAGAACGAATAACTTACAGGCCAACTGATTATTACTCAGTATGATAGTGGGTCATTGTCTGAGGTGGCTAACACCAGAGAAGCAAAAACAGTTTATGTCAGGAATAATAGGCCCCATGAGTAATGCTTCCAAAAACAGAGTGAATCCTAACAGAAGAAATGCAGCAAAAGGAGAGGAATGGAATATGTGGTTCACTGTCAAAAATATCACAGTGATCATATATACACATGCTTTTTTGTTGACACCAAAGTTACATGCAGTGGTTCATTAAAAATTAGTATTAGGAAAAAGACATAGTAAACAGTGTGAAGTTTCTTCTTCCCATTGTAATTTTAGTATTTTTTTCTGCAAAATATCATTTTTCTTTGAGTGGTTGAATCTTTGAGATATCATGTGCAATGAATATGGTGATCTCTTGTTTTGTTGAAGCATTAGATTAGTAAAAACCCCTGCTAAATCTCTCAATACACCCTGGGATTCATCTGTAATTTCAGCTTAGTTAGAGACTGAGGCAGGCTGATGTCAGGTTCCCAGTGAGCCAGGGAATATTCACTCTGTCTTCAAAAAAATAAATAAATAAATACAAATGAAGGCCTTTTATTCGAAGTAAGTACTTGGGTTCTTGCCAAGGATACACATGGCTCTGGGTACAGCCAACAAGCTCACACAAGAATCCAGGAATTTCCAAAAGCATAAACATTCACCTAAAATTAAACTTAACTAAAACGTATCATTGTGAAAATCAAATTGTATGATTATTACAATTATGTTTTTAGTTGGCTAGATTTTCACTCAGTCTAACTTTTTTAAGTAGTTTAATTAAGTACATCTATGCATTTATCCCCAGATTCACATTCCCATATGTCATCAGAAGAATTGAAGGAGAGGGTTGATGGCATGGAAAAAAGCCATGGACAGGTAAGTAAATTTGTCAATTTAAATTCATGGTCTATTTCTCTTCTTTGATGGGAAGGAAATTATGCCAAACAAAATGACATCACACAATACATACTTAGATATCAAGATCACAATTTAATATTTAAGTCTAAAAATGTAACACAACATGAACATGAAAATAGCTTTAGAAATCATGTAAGCAGAAGCTTAAAAGTAACCTTCATCTAGTAATGTGAGGAGATTTTTTGAGTATTGTTTCAATTTTCTTCTGTGTGAACTCCTCACATAATGAGGATTAAATCTAAGACTCGGAAAGATCCAGTTGAAAGTTGGAGAGTATATAATTGAAATGGCCAGTGAACACATTCATGTTAAAGATCATCATTCCCAAAGGCTCAAAATTTTAGTTTCCCATTACCAGTAATCCATGCTGGTATTAAAGACTCCAATCTCCCTACACACTCCAGTATGTAGGCTGAGGCAGGAAATAGACTTAAAGGAGAAACCAAACAGCCTGTTATAGAATCAGGACCTTTCAGGGTGTATCCGTCAATCCTGTTAGAGTACGAACAAAAACTTTTAGTTCCTTTACTTTTCATGCAAGAAATCAAGAAAATTACTAAACATTTTTATTCCACCTCTGAAGTGGACATTAGTCAAAAGAACTTGGATGCAGTTCCTGGGAACTTGCAAAAATTTTGTGGTATCTTAATGCCCTATAGTTTAGGAGCAGAATTTGCAAGCATTTCAGTTCAACTGTTATGTATGTGTCCTTTTAGTGTACAGATTTGTCTTTGGGATGTGTTTGGGTCAGGCCATCCTGTTCAGAATCAAATTCCCAAATGAGCATATGTAACATACAATATTTACTCACCAGTATCTCATCAAGGAGAAAGATAACCCTCTAGGAACAATCATAGCTTAAAGCAAAACATGCATATAAATAAACTGTATATTTAATGTGGTTTCTATAATACTTAATAATTAATCGAAGTTCATAGGAAATAATAATACTCGTAAGACTAGAAAAAAGTCATTAGTGACAATAAAATTATCATGATAAATTTTAAAAAGAGCAGATAATGAAAGTGGTGATAGTAAGCAGAGATTGAAGAGGAAATGAGGATGAAATTCAATATTAATGAGAATAGAAAAGAATATAAAATAAGAATAAAAATGTAATAAAGGAAACAAAATGAAAACTGAACAAAAAATCTTAGAAAGTCATATATATTGTGAAAAAAATGGCACAAACAACATCATGAAAATCTTCACAATTCCCTTAAACTAATATAACTGAAATGGAGACACTTCTGTCCAGGATTCCTAATTTTGGAAAGCTAAAGCTTTTTATGGTTTGGAGGATGCAAATATTGTCCATCAGTTTCTTTATCTGCTCTAGCTCAAAAAGGCCTTCCCTGACATTGGTGTGATCAAGTGGATCTCCTCTGCTCCTTGCTCCCCAACACCTCTCAGATAATGCTGAGGGAACTTTGAAAGTTACAAAGGAAATTACTCTCAGTATTTGATTTTGTACTCAGAGACATGGGTCTATGGATGTAGAAATTGCCTGATAAACCCAGTGATCCATGAAGGCTGGGGACTAATCTGTAATGCAGACCCCAATTATGGAATTCCTTTCTCAGTGGTCTTTTTTTAAAAGAGAGAGAGAGAGAGAGAGAGAGAGAGAGAGAGAGAGAGAGAGAGAGAATTTTTAAATATTTATTTGTTAGTTTTCAGTGGACACAACATCTTTGTGTGTATGTGGTGCTTAGGATCGAACCGGGACCGCATGCATTCCAGACGAGTGCACACCTCTTGAGCCACATCCCCACCCCAACTCAGTGGTCTTGTACTGTGCATGATTCCAAGTCACTGAGGCCTTTTCCTATAATCTCTTGAAGCATGGGAGACATGGTCTGGTTTCAGAATCTGTGACTTCTTCTGAGAACTCAGTGAAAATACCATTCTACCTGATTCTGCCCCAGGACTCATGGGATCTTCTGTCCCTTGAATTCTCAACTAGCAGTTCTTGCTCACGTTCATTATTCCCAAAGCACCAGTTTGGAAGAGACAGTACCGCTGTGAACCTCTACTCTACAGAATGTCCACAGCAGCAACACACCTCTTCCTGATGAGAGCTGTTAGCACATGCGTGTTACTCACAATTCTGAGCCCATACAAGTAACCAACTAAAATTGTGGGAGGATACCTGGCTACTGAATCATGGAGTTGTAAGGGATGCAGTGTTTCCTGATGAGACACCACTGAGAGCCCATGTACTCAGGGCAATATTGTAATACTTAAGAGAGTGCCTTTGACTGCCTGTGTAATGTTAATAGGGGTGTAAATATTCTAAATTATTCTCAGTAGAGTGGGTTGACCATGCCTAGCATTCATTTTATGTTTATGGTACTGTAGGCTGCCCTTTTGTTTATCAGGTTTATCCTTGGCCCTTGCTGTCACAGAGCTGCAAGCACCATGATGCATGAGAGTGACATGAACTACTATTCTTAACATAGACTCCAGGTGCCAGCTCTCTCAGCATCTCAATGTCTGGGTTTCTCTCCTGCTCCCACCATGAATATGGTTATGGGTACCTCCAAACCACATTTTTTATGCTGAGTTCAGTCTTTGAAATGTTAGGAAAAAACTGGGTAAAATTTTTCGGATATCCCAGGAACAAAGTTGCGATAAAGTAAAAGGAGTGGAGAGGCTCCTAAACACCTGCTCAGATTCTGCCTGGTAGGTTTGGATTACATCAAATATTCCTTGACATTTCGGGGAAAATGAAGTCTTTCCTTTGCTGAAAAAGTTTTATTTTGCCTTAAAATAATAAGTTTCCCAAATGTTTGCTTTAAAATATCATCCTTCAGAAACTTAAGGGATTTTGTTGTTTCAGGTTTTATATTTTAGAAATTTTTAGGGCAGTGCTTTTATATGCTATATGAGGAATCATTTTGACATGATGGTGTATCATGAAAAACTAGTTTGCTGAAATTCAGTGCCAAATTTCTAGGTGTTTATTTATCTATTTTTGTGTTAAGGTGCATCTGAGCTCAATTCATATCTTTCTAATTGTGATAGAAACCACTGTATACCTTGAAGTTCCAGTGTCTCATGTGTATACAGAATCATTGTCAATTGGGTATAAGAACACGGATTGGGAACCCTGGGCACAGGATGTTCATATTATCTTCTAATGACTCTCCATACTGCTTTTCAGATGGGAAGTCCTGATTTTCAGTTCCACAGTGTATGGTTGTACATTTTTACCCACATCCTCTCCAGCATTTATTGTTTAAAGTCTTGAAGAATGCCTCTTTGGATGGCATGAGCTGAAATATCAATGGAGTTTGGGAGGGTACTTCCCTGAATGCTAGATGTATTTTATGTATTGATAATGAACTTGTGTTTGTGGTTCTGAGAACATCTATCTCTTTCTTTTCTCCATTTCCTAATTGGATGGGTGAGAGTCTCCTCAGCTCACCAGTCAGCATATTCCTGTCTCAGAGCAAGCTAGTTTTCCCTACTCCGGCTCTATACTATTTCTTCCACGAATGCATTTCCTCTTTGAGTATCTCATATTTCTGGTTTCATCTGGTCACAGGCTCTCCATTGTGTCACTCCTGTGATTTCCCACAGCCTGTCTTTTTCTTCAAGCAGCAATGCACCAGTTCAAATGACACCCACCTCTGCAAATCGTCAGCATTTCACAAATGGGAGTCACCTTTCTCTTTTGAAATACCTCTTAGTTTCTTCTCCAATGAAAGTGTTGCATACTTTACCCAAGTGTGTGTGCTATTATGTTCATATTACATACAGACACATTTCCTCACTATATTTTACTTTTTTAAAATAAGTTTTGACTTGGTAAATATTTTGCTGAAATGCATCAAATGTTTGTAGTCTCTGATTAATAAATGAAGCAATTATAGCCGTTTATCATTCCTGCACAAGGTGACAGAATTGCAACTCTCATCTTATGAAGTATCATTCTTTCAGAATAAAAAATTGGCCACTCAAATTTAAAATGCTATGGAACACCAATTGCCGTTCTTAGAAGTCTTCCAAAGCATTTTTAGAACTGCTGGGCAGTGCAAAGTTGACTGATTATATACTGATGCTAGTTGTTTGGGGTATATGCTTGTCAGTGTGTATATGCTGAGGGAACACAGTTCCTATGTCCCTCATTCTGGCTTTATCCAATCAGTAGATTATATAAGAGCTCACTTAATCTGAGGTGCCTAAGACAGTGAAACTTATGCAATATAATCTTGTTCATAATGCACGCATCTTATTTCCAATTCTGATGATTTTTAAATGGACATATGGTGATGAGTTTAATGTAATGATGAAATCTTTTTTGCAACTCATTATTGGCATTATTTTCCCCAGAGTGTCTGTGAGAAACCTCCAGAGGTTTGTACTTCTAGCATATCTGATGGGTCCTCTTCACATTCAAAGAGTAGAATAAATGGACATAAAGAAGGTAAAAGTCATGAATAATGCAAAATTCATTGCTGAGCCTATTGCCTTAAAACATGAGCACTGGTATATTTTAATTGTTTAATGAGAGTATGTGTTACCTAATAAAGACAAAGAAATATAATGAGTCATATGGTATTTGGTTTGTGTCACAGGTTAAACTGTGGATATTACTAAAGAAACTGAATTAGGAGTTGCATTTTGATACATGCTTCGATCAAAGTAAAGTAGAAATGAAACAGAAGAAGAGGGTATGAACACTGAGACAGGCATTAATTACATGGAGTCAAGGAAGTGGTAGCAGTTGTACTCAGTGAATAGAAGGACCCTCAGTTACATAAGGGGGTGGGGGAGAGCAGTGTTTTCAAAATATGGGAAGCATTTTTTAGTTTCCAGGTTCAAAGCTGAATGAGGTGTAAAGTAAAAATTTTCCAACCTTCCTGATTTAGTCACAGTTGGAATGGAATTAAATTGAGGAGTGAAGAAGGACTCCCAGATTGTTATGTTTGTTTATCACAAAAGATTATTCATGTAAAAAATCTAATGACACATAATGTGTTGGTATCTGTACAAAGAATGTATATTGTAGAAACACCAATTAGGAAAGTGGAAAGAAATAGAAATGGTTACAGAGTGGTCCCAAAATTCACCTATATCTAAATTTGGAAAGTTATAGCTTTTTATAAACTTTCATTTAATGGGTACCACTAGGGAGAAACCCAGAGCTACATTCAAGTTAAGTTAGAGGTATTTGATTCCAACAATGTTTACCTTGAAACTCTCAAACTGTAGTGAATCATCAGTTGAGGTCATGTTCAGATGTCATTATGACTTAGAACATCTTTGCTTGTACATTTCCTTTAAATTTGAAGGTGATTCCAATGATACTGGTATGCCAACAGCATTTTCATAGCCAGGAATAGAATGTCCCTTTGGGAAATTAAAAAAAAAAAAAAAACACTAGTAGATCCTACACACTGGGAAAGAAGAAGATCAAGTGCCATCATAAATATTGCTATTATTCTGATCATATTTCTTATATAGTGGGGATAACACAAAAGACAAAAATTTAGAAATCGTATTTCTTTTTTCTCTTTTTAATATTTTATTTTAAATTATTGCATATGACAGGATGCATTACAATTCATAGTATACATATAGAGCACAATTTTTTATATCTCTGTTTGTACACAAAGTAGAGTCACTCCGTTCGTATACATGTATGAAGATACATGTATTTAGGTCATAAGTACATTCTTGTGAATATTTCCACATATTAATCTTAGTTTTCTAACCCTAACCCTCGCTCACTTAAAATATTTGATATTACCCTTTCCAAAATTCTGTATCTATAATTACTGTAATGAAAATTTATGTACACAAAATAATTTTTTTAGAATTATTTTGCCATTTTTTTTATTTTGAATGTTAGGTTTGCTTACATATCAAAATATATCTCATATAGGAATTATTAATTTGTCCCCTTATACACAAAATATATATTCATAGGACTTACATTTTACTGTTCCCTGTGTCAGATCCTGTATATTTATATTAGTTTCCATGTATATTTTCAAAGTATAGTCCTTTTTGTTAATAAATTTTTTTATTTATATATGACACCAAAATTCATTATCATTTATATTACACATGTAGAACACAATTTTTCAAAACTCTGTTTGCTTACAAACTATGTTCACAACGATTCATGTCTTCATACATGTACTTTAAATAATGATGTCAATCACATCTCACCATCATTTCTAACCCCATGACCCCCCTCCCTTCCACCCTACCCCTCTGCCCTAGTTCATCTATTCCTCCCATGCTCCCCCTCTGTACCCCACTATGAATCAGCCTCCTTATATCAGAAAGAACATTCAGCATTTGGTTTTTTGGGATTGGCTAACTTAACTTATCATTGTCTTCTCTAACTTCATCCATTTATCTGCAAATTAGAAATCATATTTCTAAGATAAATTTGCTACATTGGCAGACAGGAAGTAGTTGGAATAACCTGTACAAAGAATGTAAAATGGAAATAATGAAGTCCTCTACTCTAGAGGGTTTTGTTTTTGAAAAAGCTAGAAGGAAGGCAAAATGAGAGAGAACATAAAGAAGTTAGCCAGGTAATTGTGGAGGTGAAAAAGAGAATGCAATTCAGCATTTTTCAGTATACCTGCTTTCAAGCCAAAGGTGAGATGATTCCTGGTCCAGAGATGATTTAAACATGTAGGGACTGGAAAAATCTGGGCAACTGCTGAAAGAAATCTATCCGGTACACCTACCAGGCCACACACCATGTGTGTGACATTTATAAGAGTAATTTAGATCAGTGACTTAGTGTTTTTGTACCTTTTGTTTATTGGAAGATAGTTATTTTTTATTATTCTGGATGATGATGATGATGATGATGATGATGATGATGATGATGATGATTATATTGGAGCTTTGGAATGAAACCATGTCCCTGGTGCTGCAAGAATGCACTTCATTTCTGTGCTTAATTCTGATCTCTAGATGCCTCATTTTCTGATGAGCCAGCACTTTCAGAAAATATGTGATATCATGTCTGGTGTTTAATGTCAGACTCATTTTTTTTTAACCAGAATTCTGTATGGAATTTATTTCTCATATACCAAGACTGTTTCTAACATGTTTATACGAAAGACTTGGAAACACAATACTTCATTCCTATCTGTCAATTCTGCCTGCTTTTGGATCACAGTTTGCTGTGGATAGCCATATTTGAATTCTTTATGCTTTCTCATATTTTTTCAGATGCAGGACCTGTAGCTCTGTACAACGGTGAAAAGGAAATCATGATATTGACTAAAACAAAGGAAGCAGGATTAGAAGATGTGTCATGCTCCCAGATGGGTATGAAAAAACACACATATATGTATTACCTGTTATTCTAAATGCATATATCTAGTCCAATTAATTCAGAAAAAAAACAGTTTGATGAGAAATAAAGTGTACATTTCCGCAGATCTTGGATGAAAACTTTTTAATAATTAGACAAATGAGGTAGAGGATACTCAGTTATAATAAAATGGATTAAAGAATTCATAGGTCACTTGACATATGTGCTGCCATCTGACTACTTCAGCTTTGACATTGAACTTCTCAGGTTTCTCTTTGCTTCTCTGAATACAGATCACTGTGGTCTCCAGATTCTGCATCTTCACATTTGTATATGTACCTTGCCTAATTATTTATGATGATTGCAAAGGTGTTCTTATTATTTGAAACTTAACTACAAGTTTTAATTACTAAAGATATTTTCTCCATATTGATTTACTACATTTCAGTCTTGTGACTGTACTCAACAAAATCCACAAACACAAAACCTCCAAGCGAATGTAGTCTGTATCAATGCAAATGAAAATTGTTATCACTCAGACTGAGCTCTCTACTTATTTCATAGAATGATGAATGTGTTTTTCTTAATATTCAGGTTTTATTGATTATATATTTCAATTGCTTTTCAGGCTCTAAGGACGTACATGCTTCCTACAAGGTAATTCATCTTCTATATTTATGTGATATTATTAACAGTATGGTGGATGTACTGTAAAATACTTATATAATATCTTGTCTCCATGCACATCAAGCTGACCATCAAAAGCAAAGATAAAGTTCCCAAAAAACCAAAATGGAAGAATGGAACAAAAACACTGGAGTCAGGTAACTGTTGCAGTACAGATTCTATAAAACTGCCTATGTTTAAACCTTGGAAATGATAGCAATCTTCTCACTCCTAATATATCCATTTTCTGCCATGGGAGGAGTTACCCCATCAGGTCTGTGTTGGTGCTGCATCCACATTTCAAAATATTTCTGTAAATGCCTGAGGAAATGATGTTTTAAAATAACCTATATCATTGATGTTTCTACAATTAAACTTCATGACACAGGTTAGTTGGATTGTGGGGCTGATTTTTTTCCCACCCAAATTTTAAAAATAGGTCCAGGGGAGTAGGACTAAAATCCAGAATCCTGATATTATGAGGAATTCTAGTTTTCTTGAAGCCAAGATATCAAGACCAGTCTGTGAAATACAGGAAAATCTCATTTATAAGACAATGTGCACTCTACCATGACATCTAGTGTGACATCACATGTCTTATATGCATCAAAGTTGTTTTTATGCCACTTATGCCCTGACTTTGACAACTCTTGTAGTCAGTGTATAGCAAGAAATAATAAGATGTATGATCATATATACTTTAGTTTACCCCTTGCTTCTAAAGTGAACATTTGCTGGTGAATACTCTTTTCTGAAATTTTAACTCAGAGTAGTCAATCCATACCTGCATATCCCAATGGAATTTTTGCTCATTGTTCTTTGACTTGTTGTTTGCTTGTTTCATCTGTATGGTAAAAACAGAACTTTTGGAGACATTCCTTCCATTCAGGCCTGCATCAACCTCATAGTGTACTTTGCATTCTCATTATTCATCTCCAATCATGAACATGTCCCTCAAGTTCACATGCCCACAGAATGGAGATGGTTCCAGATTTATATGTGCCCATGGCATAGATGACATTCTTTAGTTTGTGTATGTCCAAGCACCTTAACATTTTGAGACATCTTTCACAATGCTAGTCTTCCTAAATCTATCTTTAGCCTGTTTTTCTAGTGCATGAACTTCTGGCAGTTTTCACCAATCCCTATATCATCAGACATATACCATTACCCTTAACCCTTGTCTCTATGTCATACTATAGCTTTCCACATTTTTACCATTCTCTTCCTCTGGCTGATGGCCTCACTCCTCAAGTCTCCATTCATCCTTACCTCTAGAAAAGACACCATCCACGCCAAGTGTTTTTGCCTCAGACACTTATGTGACACTTTATTATGGGTGTTCAAACCAGTGGGTTGAAAAGTAGACCCTGAAGTCCAGAACCTAGAGAATTAGACAGAGAAGGAATAATTTACAGGCCAACTGGTTGTTAACCAGTACAATAGCGGGTCATGGTCTGAGGTAGCTAACACCAGAAAAGCAAAAACAGTTTATTTCAGGATTAACAGGCACCATGAGGAATGCTTCCAAAAACATAGTCATTCCTAACAGAAGAAATGCAGGAAATAGAAAGGAAAGGAATATGGGGTTCACTGGCAAATGTATGACAGTGACCTCTTTTTTTCTCTTCTCCTTTCTTTTTTTTTTTTTTTTTCAGAAACCAAACATTGTGTGCAGTGATTCATTAAAAATTACTATTAGGAAAAAGACATAGTAAACAGTGTGAAGTTTCTTCTGTCCATTGTTATTTCAACATTTTCTTTCTGTAAAATATCATTTTTTAATGGCTGAATCATTAAGATATCATGTTTATTGAACATGGTGACCACTAGTGTCTCTGAAGTTGGATTAGTAAAACTATTCCCTAAATCTCTCAATACACCCTGGGTATTTCAACTTAGTGCATTTCAACTTAGTGGGAGGCTGAGGCAGGCAGGTTTCCAATGAGCCAGGGTATATTTAGACACTCTGTCTCCACAAACATTTAAGGCCTCAGATTTGAACGTAGTGCTACAGTTGTTGCCAAGGATGCACATGGCTCTGTGTATACCAACCAGGCCCACATAACAATCAAAAAATTTCAAACAACATAAACGTTCACCTAAAATTAAATTTAACTTAAAAATATCATTGTGAAAATAAAATTTTATGATTATTACTTTTGTAGTTGGCTATATTTTCACTCAGTCTAACTCTTTTAAGTAATTTAAGTACATCTATGCATTCATTCCCAGAGTCACATTGGGACAAGTCATCATCTGAAGAGAAGGAGTGGCTTGATGTCACAGAAAATAGTCATCAACAGGTATGTAAATGTGTCAATTTAAATTCCTGGTGTTTGTCCCTTCTTTGCTTTGGGAAAGGACATTGTGCTGAACAAAATGAGCTCAAACAATAGTTACTTGGAAATCAAATATCCTAATTCAATATTTAAATCTAAAGTATGTAACAGGAAACAAACATGAAAATAGCTTTAGAAATCATGGAAGCGGAAGCTTTGAAGTAACCTTCATTTCAGAAATAGAGAAAATTTTTTGAATATTGTATCAGTTGTCTTCTATGTGACCTCCTCACATCATAAAGAATAAATTTGAAACTCTGAAAGACCCAGTCAAAAGTCAGAAAATACTTAATTGTAATGGCCAGTGAAAACATTTCTGTTAAAACATCATCATTTCCAAAGGCTCAAAATTGTAGTTTCCCATTACCACTAATCCATGCCAGTATTAAAGATTCCATTCTCCCTTGACTCCACTCTGTAGGTTGAGGCAGGAAATAAGCTTATATGAGAAACTGAACAGGCTGTTAAAGGAATCAAAATCCTTTCGGGATATATCCTTTCTGTTAGTGTACAAAGAGAAACTTTTTAGTTCATTTACTTTTCATGCAATAAATCAAGAAAATCACTAAACATTTTTATCATACCTCTGAAGTGGGCATTAGTAAAAAGGAAGTGCTACAGTTCTTGCCAAGGATACACATCTTGGATGCAGTTATTGGGAACTTTTAGAATGCTGGTGGTATCTTAATGTCCCCCCATTTTCCCTCTGTTGTCTACAGTAGTAGGAGGCGATTTTGCATTCATTTTAGTTCCAATGTTATGTGTGTGTCCTTTCCGTGTGCAGGTTTTTCTTTGGGATGTGTTTGGTCAGGCCATCATTCTCAGCATCAAGTTCCAGATGAGCAACTCATCAAGGAGAAAGAGGAATCTCTGAGAACAATCATAGCTTAAAGCAAAACATACATACCATAAAAATGAGATATATATATCTGGTTTCTATAATACCAAGAAATGAACTAAAGTTCATAGGATATAACAATGTGCACCTGGCTGAAAAAAAAAAAGCCTTAGTGACAATAAACGTATCATGATCGATTTTAAAAGGAATAGACAATGAAAGTGGTTATAGTAAGCAGAAACAGACTAAAGAGAAGATGGCAATGAAATTCAATAAGAATGAGAATAGGAAAGAATTTAAAATAAGAATAAAAATGTAATCAAAGAAATAAAACAAGAAACGAATGAAAATACCTTGGAAAATCGCATCTATTATGAAAAAAGAAATAATTTGGCAAACCCAAAGAAATAACAAACCAAAATAAAGTCACAAATAAAACCATGGAAAACTTCACAATTCTCTGAAACTAATGTAACTAAAATGGTGATACTTCTGTCCAGAATTTCTAATTTTGGAAAGCTAAAGTTTTTTTGTGGTTTAGAGGATGTAAATATTACCCATCAGTTTCCTTACCTGCTCTAGCTCCAAAAGGCTTCTGCTCCTTGCTCCCCCATACCTCCCAGAGAATGCTGAGCAAACTTTAAAAGTTGCAGAGGAAATGCACTCTCAGTATTAGTTTGTGTACTCAGAGACATAAATCTATATAATGTAGAAATTGCCTGATAAACCCTGTGGTCCAAGGAGACTAATCTGTAGTGCAGACCCCAATAATGGAATTCTGTACTCAGTGGTCTTGTAGTGGTCATTATTCCAAGTCACTGAGGCCTTTTCCTACAATCTCTTGGAGCATGAGAGACATGGCTTGGTTTCAAAATCTGTGACTTCTTCAGATAACTTCCTGAAAATATCATTCCATCTGATCCTGCCCCAGCACTTCTGGAATCATCTGCCCCTTAAATTTTCAAACAGCACTTCTCCCTCACTATGATTATTTCCAAAGCACCCATTTGAATGAGGAAATGCTCCTGTGGACCTTTACTCTATAGTTTGTTCAACAGGACCAACACTCATCTTCCTGATGAGAGCTTTGAAAACATTGAAATCAATCATTATCTTGAGGCTATAAGATTGAGGAACCCTCCAACATTTTGTTAGGAGGTCTGGCTACATGTCTTGGAAGTGTATAACATGCATGGTTTGTGACCTTTCACTGAGTATTGCTAATATTGTACCCTTCTTAAAAAGGATTTTGTCCCAGTTGTATATTGTGATTTTCAGGATGCTGCCCCTCAACGCTAGTATGGTATAATGGGAGCAATATCTCCAAATGACTCTCAGCACAGTTTGTTGACCTGGTATATCTGCTCATGTGTGTTGTTCTGCATGTAGCCAGTTTTCTACCAGACTTATCTCTGGTGTTGTCACAGAAATGAAAACACCATGAATGTGTTTCAATGAATGTGCCATATGCTTCTATTATTTAGGAATAACCTAAGACCATGCTCTAGCTGCACATCACATCTACGTCTGACTCTCTCTACAATACCCACCATGATTCTTATTGCAAGTGCTTTATGCTTTATGCTTTATGCAACTGTTCTATGGCACAGTTCAGTCTTACAAAAGTTAAGAGTACAAATTAGTGGGGTTTTTTGATATCCTAGGAAGAAAGCCTACATAAATTAATATTAGTGAAGGTACTCCTGCACAGACACTCTGATTCTCTCTGGCATTTTTTTTAGTACACTGAATTTTCCTTTTGGAAAAATCCAAGTCTTGACTTTGCATAAAAGTAAATTGAATTGAATTGAGAGGAATTAATATAAGTTTGAGGTTTTTACTACAAAATATCATACTTTTATAAATCTAGGAAGATTTTGATGTTACAACTTTCATATTATAGAAATTTTAGGGAACTGTTTTCATCCATGATATGCAGATTTTTTGACAAAATGGTGTATCATGAAATCTAACTTGTTCAAGTTAAGTGCCAAGTTTTACCCCAAATTTTTATCTTTTCTTCTGTTGGAGAGTGTCTGGGTTAGTTCCATAACTTTCTGGTTGTGACTGTACCACTATTAACATTGAAGTTCATCTGTCACATGTGCATAAATATTTAAGTACATTGGGGAAAAAAGCATGGACTGGGAAATCTGGACCATATGGTATCATTTTTCTAGTATTCTGAGCAATATTCATACTGCTTTGCAGAATAGAAATGCTAAAATTTAGTCTCATGGTATATTATTTACTTTTCCATCACATGTTCACCAGCACTTATTATTTGAATACTTAAATGTTATTTGACAGGGTCAGCTAAAATGTCAACGAAATTTTGAATAGTATTTCCCTGAAAGCTGGAAATGTTAAGAAAAAAAAACTTTTTCATATGGTTGTAAGCAATTTGTATTTCTTATTTTTGGGAATACTCTATCTACTCATTTCTCCATTTCCTAATTGGATTGGTAAAGTTTTCCTCAGTTACCAAAGAGAAAATTCCACTTATCCACCCAGCTAGTTTTCCCCTGGCATTTCTACAGCTTTTTTTCTAATATAAATGCATTTATTCTTTTTCAAGACACTGTTTCTGATTTCATCTGGTCACAGGCTCTCCATAGTGGCTTTCCTGTGTTTTCCCATAGCCTATATTTTTCATCATGCAGCCACACACCAAATCATCTGACTCCTATCTCCAATAATTTGCAGTAATTAAGCAGCATATGGTCCTGTGCTTCTACCATTGTCCCTTGGAATTCTTTTTAGTTCTGTCTTCAATGAAAAGTGTTGCATACTGTATCCAAATTGAGCCTTCTTTTTTTAATTGCATGATCTTAATTATATGTGGAATATTAAAAAAATCCAATATAAAAAAATAGAGTGTAGAATGAAGGTTGCTATAGGTTAGGAATAGGGGAAAATGAGATGTTGATCAAGGAGTACAAAGTTTTGTTTTTCAGAATGATAAATCCCTGGCTTCTTAATGTATGATAAGGATATCTTACAAAATGTACTTGATTATTGTGTATTTAAAATTTGCTAATAGGTCTATTGTCATTGTTCTTAAAACAAATAAAAGGAAGAAAGTGATAACTGTTCAAGATTATGTTATATTAATTAGCTTATTTGTAATGATTATATCAAAAAGTATGTGTACATTGAATCATTAAGTTGTATACCTTTAATTTAAATAATAAACCTCAATTTAAACAAAAGTAAGTTACCACCAAAATAAAAATGTTTCTATCTAAAACAATGAAATAGAAATAAAAATTCCTAAATTTTGATGAAATAATAAATATTATCAAATATACATTATGTTAGATGAGAAAAAATAACTCACATTCCTGCTTCTATTCAACATAGTGATCTTTTTTTTTTTTTAGTTTTTATAGGCTAAAATGTATTTATTTATTTATTTTATTTATTTGCTTTTGGTACCAATCTCTGAATTTTGAATTTCCTATTTCTCAACAGATTTATTTTTACCAACTTTCAAACACCAACATAGAATATTGTACCCACCAGCTTACATATTGGGAGGATTTGGGTTTTGCTGTCAAGTAATATCCTTGGTGCTTTGGCTTCTAATTAGATATCATGAGTATAGGGAGAGCGGGGATAAGTGGACATTTCTAGGGAGGAAAAAAGGTAGGAGTTTGAGTTAGCAGAGCTTTTTATTCTTGTTTTTTAGAGTTTTGGTCTAAATCACCATTGCCAGAATCTGGTTGGTTCTTTTCATAATGTCCATATTCCAATGTGCTATTGAAGACTTTCTTTCTTGTCATGAAGTCATTTTAAATTTCTGTTATTTGAGTACAACACAAATAATGTACAATGCTGGGCATTGTGTCATATGAATCCTAGCTACTCCGGAGACTGAGGCATGAAGATCTCAAGTTTGAGGGCAGCCTATGAAACTCAAAATAAAAAGTAAAAAGGACTAGGGATGTAACACAGTGGTAGAGAGTCACTGGGTTCAATACTCAGAAACACACACACAGTAAAAATCTCCACCTTAAATGTTCTGTTAAAATACATGTAAAGTAAAAGCTGGGTTTTCTATTTAAACCAGGGGAAAAAGATATTGAAAACAGCCTTGTCCATGAGTGTGAAGACAATCAAGTTTGATCGATAGGCCCTTGGTTTGATTTGTTTATGTGCTATACTCCTTGTCATTTCCAGGACCCCACTGGTGACTCTAGGCTTCCCAAGGTGGTAGCAGAGCAGGAAGTGGAACAGCTGAAGACCCAGGTGGCACGTCTTCAGGCTGAAAAGGCAGACCTGCTGGGCATCATGTCTGAATTACTGCTCAAGCTGACTGCCAGGGGCTCCTCAGAAGACTCCTTTGTTGAAATCAAAATGGCTGTAAGAGTTTTGTTTTTTGTCTTGTTTTAAGCAAACTATAAAGCCTCATCTAGACAGAGGAAACAATTACCACAATTTTTTGCCAACAATGGAAGTGACATAATGAGGAAATTTCAGTGTAGCAATGATAAATTGCCTCCCATTTTTTTTTTAAGTACAATGCTTACAAGGGTTTCCTAGCTAAAATGAAAAAATATAAATTACCTTGTGTGACAAAAGATATAAACATTTTCCCCAACTTGTCCTGGCAAATTGGATGTTTTTTTTGTTTGTTTGTTTTTTTTAAAGTGTATCTATTGTAGGTTGTTTTTTTTTTTTTTAGATTTTATTTTTATTTTTGTATGACAGCAGAATGCATAACAATTCTTATTACACATATAGAGCACAATTGTCTTGAGCCACTTCCCCAGCCCCATGACAATTCTTATTACACATATAGAGCACAGTTGTTCATATCTCTGTTTGTATACACAGTGTGTTCACATCAATTCGAGTCTTCCTACATGTACTTTGTTTTTTTTTTAAATTAATTTTTATTGTAGGTTGTTCAAAACATTACATAGTTCTTGATATATCATATTTCACACTTTGATTCAAGTGGGATATGAGCTTCCATTTTTACCCCATATACAGATTGCAGAATCACATCAGTTGCAGAACCATTGATTTACATATTGCCATTCTGGTGTCTGTTGTATTCTGCTGCCTTTCCTATCCTCTACTATCCCCCCTCACCCCTCCCCTCCCCTCTTCTCTCTCTACCCCCTCTACTGTAATTCATTTCTCCCCCTTATATTTTTTCTTCTTTCCCCTCACTTCCTCTTGTATGTAATTTTGTATACCCCTGAGGGTCTCCTTCCATTTACATGCAATTTCCCTTCTCTCTCCCTTTCCCTCCCACCTCTCATCCCTGTTTAATGTTAGTCTTCTTCTCATGCTCTTCGTCCCTACTCTGTTCTTAGTTACTCTCCTTATATCAAAGAAGACATTTGGCATTTGTTTTTAAGGGATTGGCTAGCTTCACTTAGCATAATCTACTCTAATGCCATCCATTTCCCTCCAAATTCTATGATTTTGTCATTTCTTAATGCAGAGTAATACTCCATTGTGTATAAATGCCACATTTTTTTAATCCATTCGTCTATTGAAGGGCATCTAGGTTGTTTCCACAGTTTTGCTATTGTGAATTGTGCTGCTATGAACATGGATGTAGCAGTGTCCCTATAGTGTGCTCTTTTTAGGTCTTTAGGGAATAGACCGAGTAGGGGAATAGCTGGATCAAATGGTGGTTCCATTCCGAGCTTTCCAAGAAATCTCCATACTGCTTTCCAAATTGGCCGCATCAATTTGCAGTCCCACCAGCAATGTACAAGAGTACCCTTTTCCCCACATCCTCGCCAGCACTTGTTGCTGTTTGATTTCCTAATGGCTGCCACTCTTACTGGAGTGAGATGGTATCTTAGGGTGGTTTTGATTTGCATTTCTCTGACTGCTAGAGATGGTGAGCATTTTTTCATATACTTGTTGATTGATTGTATGTCCTCCTCTGAGAAATTTCTGTTCAGGTCCTTGGCCCATTTGTTGATTGGGTTATTCGTTATCTCATTGTTTAATTCTTTTAGTTCTTTGTATATTCTGGATATTAGGGCTTTGTCTGAAGTGTGAGGAGTAAAGATTTGTTCCCAGGACATAGGCTCCCTATTTACCTCTCTTATTGTTTCTTTTGCTGAGAAAAAAATTTTAGTTTGAGTAAGTCTCATTTGTTGATTCTAGTTGTTAACACCTGTGTTATGGGTGTCCTATTGAAGAATTCGGAGCCCAACCCCACAGTATGTAGATCATAACCAACTTTTTTTTCTATCAGACGCCATGTCTCTGATTTGATATCAAGTTCCTTCATCCACTTTGAGTTAACTTTTGTGCATGGCGAGAGAAAGGGATTCAGTTTCATTTTGTTGCATATGGATTTCCAGTTTTCCCAACACCATTTGTTGAAGATGCTATCCTTCCTCCATTGCATGCTTTTAGCCCCTTTATCAAATATAAGATAGTTGTAATTTTGTGGATTGGTTTCTGTGTCCTCTATTCTGTACCATTGGTCCACCCGCCAATTTTGGTACCAGTACTATGCTGTTTTTGTTACTATTGCTCTGTAGTATAGTTTGAAGTCTGGTATAGCTATACCGCCTGATTCACACTTCCTGCTTAGCATTGTTTTTGCTATTCTGGGTCTTTTATTTTTCCATATGAATTTCATGATTGCTTTCTCTATTTCTACAAGAAATGCCATTGGGATTTTGATTGGCATTGCATTAAACCTATAGAGAACTTTTGGTAATATCGCCATTTTGATGATGTTAGTTCTACCTATCCATGAACAGGGTATATTTTTCCATTTTCTAAGATCTTCTTCTATTTCTCTCTTTAGGGTTCTGTAGTTTTCATTGTATAAGTCTTTCACCTCTTTTGTTAGGTTGATTCCCAAGTATTTTATTTTTTTTGAGGATATTGTGAATGGGGTGGTTGTCCTCATTTCCATTTCAGAGGATTTGTCACTGATATACAGGAATGCCTTTGATTTATGCGTGTTGATTTTATATCCTGCCACTTTGCTGAATTCATTTATTAGCTCTAATAGTTTCTTTGTAGACCCTTTTGGGTCTGCTAGGTATAGAATCATGTCATCTGCAAATAGTGATAATTTGAGTTCTTCTTTTCCTATTTTTATGCCTTTAATTTCTTTCGTCTGTCTAATTGCTCTGGCCAGTGATTCGAGAACTATGTTGAACAGAAGTGGTGAGAGAGGGCATCCCTGTCTTGTTCCAGATTTTAGAGGGAATGCCTTCAGTTTTTCTCCATTCAGAATGATGCTAGCCTGAGGCTTAGCATAGATTGCTTTTACAATATTGAGGTATGGTCCTGTTATCCCTAGTTTTTCTAGAGTTTTGAACATAAATGGATGCTGTACTTTGTCGAATGCTTTTTCCGCATCTATCGAGATGATCATATGGTTCTTATTTTTAAGCCTATTGATGTGGTGAATAACATTTATTGATTTCCGTATATTGAACCAACCTTTCATCCCAGGGATAAATCCTACCTGATCATGGTGCACAATTTTTTGATATGTTTTTGTATCCGGTTCACCAGAAGTTTATTGAGGATTTTTGCATCTAGGTTCATTAGAGATATTGGTCTGTAGTTTTCTTTCTTTGAAGTGTCTTTGTCTGGTTTAGGAATCAGGGTGATGTTGGCCTCATAGAATGAATTTGGAAGTTCTCCCTCTTTTTCTATTTCCTGAAATAGCTTGAAAAGTATTGGTATTAGTTCCTCTTTAAAGGTTTTGTAAAACTCTGCTGTATACCCATCCGGTCCTGGGCTTTTCTTAGTTGGTAGTCTTTTGATGGTATCTTCTATTTCCTCAATTGATATTGGTCTGTTTAGGTTGTCAATATCCTCCTGACTCAATCTGGGCAAATCATATGACTTAAGAAATTTATCAATGCCTTCACTATCTTCTATTTTATTGGAGTATAAGGATTCAAAATAATTTCTGATAATCTTCTGTATTTCTGAAGTGTCTGTTGTGATATTGCCTTTTTCATCCCGTATGCTGGTAATTTGAGTTCTCTCTCTTCTTCTCTTCGTTAGCGTGGCTAAGGGTCTGTCGATTTTATTTATTTTTTCATAGAACCAACTTTTAGTTTTGTCAATTTTTTCAATTGTTTCTTTCGTTTCGATTTCGTTAATTTCAGCTCTGATTTTAATTATTTCTTGTCTTCTACTTCTTTTGCTGTTGTTTTGCTCTTCTTTTTCTAGGATTTTGAGTTGAAGTATTAGATCATTTATTTGTTGGATTTTTCTTTTTTTAAGGAATGAACTCCAAGCAATAAATTTTCCTCTTAGAACTGCTTTCAATGTGTCCCATAGATTCTGATATGTTGTGTCTGTGTTTTCATTTATCTCTAAGAATTTTTTAATTTCCTCCTTGATGTCTTCTATAACCCATTGATCATTCAGTAACCTATTGTTCATTCTCCAAGTGATGCATGATTTATCCTTACTTCTTTTATCGTTAATTTTCAATTTCATTCCATTATGATCAGATAAGATGCATGGTATTATCTCTACTCCTTTATATTGTCTAAGAGTTGCCCTGTGACATAATATATGATCTATTTTTGAGAAGGATCTATGTGCTGCTGAGAAAAAAGTGTAACTGCTTGATGTTGGGTGGTATATTCTATATATGTCAATTAAGTCTAGGTAATTAATTGTGTTATTGAGCTCTATAGTTTCCTTATTCAACTTTTGTTTGGAAGATCTGTCCAGTGGTGAGAGAGGTGTGTTGAAGTCTCCCATGATTATTGTATGGTGGTCTATTAGACTCTTGAACTTGAGAAAAGTTTGTTTGATGAACATAGCTGCACCATTGTTTGGGGCATATATATTTATGATTGTTATGTCTTGTTGGTGTATGGTTCCCTTGAGAAGTATGTAGTGTCCCTCTTCATCCCTTTTGATTAACTTTGGCTTGAAATCAATTTTATTTGATATGAGTATGGACACTCCTGCTTGTTTCCGAAGTCCATATGAGTGATATGATTTTTCCCAACCTTTCACCTTCAGTCTATGTATGTCTTTTCCTATCAAATGCGTCTCCTGAAGGCAGCATATTGTTGGGTCTTGTTTTGTGATCCATTCTACTAGCCTGTGTCTCTTAATTGGTGAGTTTAAGCCATTAACATTTAGGGTTATTTTTGATATATGGGTTGTTCTTCCAGCCATATTTGTTTATTTATGTTACTAAAAATGGTTTGTTTTCCTCTTTGATTATCCCCCCCCTTTACTGTACTACCTCCCACTGTTGGTTTTCATTGATATTTTCCATTTCCTCTTCCTGTAATATTTTGCCGAGGATGTTTTGAAGAGATGGTTTTCTAGCTGCAAATTCTTTTAACTTTTTTTTTTTTATCATGGAAGGTTTTAATTTCATCTTCCATCCTGAAGCTTAATTTCGTGGGATACACAATTCTTGGTTGGAACCCATTTTCTTTCAGTGTTTGAAATATGTTATTCCAGGATCTTCTAGCTTTCAGAGTCTGTGTTGAAAGATCAGCTGTTATCCTGATTGGTTTACCCCTAAATGTAATCTGCTTCCTTTCTCTTGTAGCTTTTAAAATTCTCTCCTTATTCTGTATGTTGGGCATCTTCATTATTATGTGTCTAGGTGTGGATCTCTTATGATTTTGCACATTCGGCGTCCTGTAGGCTTCTAGGATTTGGGATTCTGTCTCATTCTTCAAGTCTGGGAAGTTTTCTCATATTATTTCGTTGAATAGATTGCTCATTCCTTTGGTTTGGACCTCAATACCTTCCTGTATCCCAATGCCTCTTAAGTTTGGTCTCTTTATGTTATCCCATATTTCTTGAATGTTCTGCTCATGGTTTCTTAACAGCTTTGCTGAGCTGTCTATGTTCTTCTCCAGTTGAAATACTTTGTCTTCATTGTCTGATGTCCTATCTTCTAAGTGTTCTACTCTGCTGGTAGTATTCTCAATTGAGTTTTTAAGTTGGTTTATTGTTTCTTGCATTTCCAGGATTTCTGTTTGTTTGTTTTTTATAACCTCTATCTCCCTGTATAATTGATCTTTTGCTTCTTGGATTTGTTTATGTAATTCATTGTCGAAGTGGTCGAAGTGGTCTTTCATTGTCTGATTTTGCTGTCTAATGTCTTCCTTGAGACTCCAGATGATCTGAAGCATGTATATCCTGAATTCTTTATCTGACATTCCATCTGCTGCAGATATTACCTCTTCTAAAGTTGAGAGTTGACCTGCATTGCTTGTGGTCCTTTCTTTCCTTGTCTTTTCATACTGATCGCGTTTCTTTCTGCTTGGTGAAACTGTTGTGTTATTGAGTTTTCCCCCTATATATTTATATTGCTCTTGTATAGCTGCAAAGTCTCCCTCGCAGGCTTTGGCGGTGGTTCTGCCCCTCCTCCAATTGAGACAATGTGCCTACCACGCCGGGAGGCCGCTGTGCCTGTACTTTCGATGGTCCTGTTCTTTCGGTGGTCACAGGTCCGCCTACCTTGCAGGCGTGAGCATCGGCTTTGCCCCTCCGCTGGCCGCTAGGCCTGTTCTGTCTGTCGGTTGCAGGTCTGTTTACCTAAAAGGCGCTGGTGGCGGCTCTGCCCCTCCCCCAACCGGGGCGATGTATCTGGCGGGCCACTGGGCCTGTTTTGTCAGTGGTCACGGTTCCGCCTACCTTGCACGTGCGTGGAGCAGCTGTGTCCCTCCGAGAGTTGCTGGGCCTGACCTGCCGGTGGGTGGCAAGTGCGCCTACCTTGCAGGCGCGGGGGTGGCTCTGCCGCTCCGCGGGTCACTGGGCCTGATCTGCTGGTTAGTCGCAGGTCTGCCTAACTTGCAGGTGCTCGGCGGCTCTGCCCCTCCCCCAACCGGGGCGGGGCAATGGGTCTGGCCGGCCGCTGGGCCTGTTCTGTTGGTGGTCACGGTTCAGCCTACCTAGCAGGCACGTGGGGCAGCTGTGCCCCTCCGCAGGTTTTTTGGCCTGACCTGCCGGAGGGTCGCAGGTCTGCCTACCTTGTCGGCTCGGGGGGTGGCTCTGCCGCTCTGTGGATTGCTGTGCCTGTTCTGCTGGTGGGTCGCGGGTCCGCCTACCTTGCAGGCGCCCGGCGGCTCTGCCCCTCCCCCATCCGGATCGATGTGCCTGGCGGTCCACTGGGCCTGTTTTGTCGGTGGTCACGGTTCCGCCTACCTTGCACGCGCGTGGAGCAGCTGTGTCCCTCCGAGAGATTCTGGGCCTGACCTGTCGGTGGGTGGCAAGTGCGCCTACCTTCCAGGCCCGGGGGTGGCTCTGCCGCTCCGCAGGTTGCTGGGCCTGATATGCTGGTGAGACGCAGGTCTGCCTACCTTGCAGGCGACTGGCGGCTCTGCCCCTTCCCCAACCGGGGCGGGGCGATGTGTCTGGCCGGCCTCTGAGCCTGTTCTGTTGGTGGTCAGGGTTCTGCCTACCTAGCAGGCTCGTGGGGCAGCTGTGCCCCTCCGCAGTTTGTTGGGCCTGACCTGCCGGTGGGTGGCAAGTACGCCTACCTTGCAGGCCCGGGGGTGGCTCTGCCGCTCTGCGGTTGCTAGGCCTGATCTGCTGGTGAGTCGCAGGTCTGCCTAACATGCAGGCGCCCGGCGGCTCTGCCCCCCCCCCAACCAGGGCCGGGCGATGTGTCTGGCCGGCCGCTGGGCCTGTTCTGTCGGTGGTCAGGGTTCTGCCTACCTAGCAGGCTCGTGGGGCAGCTGTGCTCCTCCACAGGTTTTTGGGCCTGACCTGCCGGTGGGTCGCAGGTCTGCCTACCTTGTAGGCTCGGGGGGTGGCTCTGCCGCTCTGTGGATTGCTGTGCCTGTTCTGCTGGTGGGTCGTGGGTCCGCCTACCTTGCAGGCGCCCGGCGGCTCTGCCCCTCCCCCAACCGGAGCAATGTGTCTGGCGGTCCGCTGGGCCTGTTTTGTCGGTGGTCACAGTTCCGCCTCCCTTGCACACGCGTGGAGCAGCTGTTTCATTAGTGCCTGGGCACACTCTCCTTGTTTGCCTCCCTCAGGCCCTAAGTTTGTAGAGCTTGGGGCTGAGAACCCCCAGCAAATTTGCTTACCTTCTGATAGCCTCGCCCCTGTATCTGGTGCAAGAGACCTCAGTTGTCAGCACTGGTGGGAGCGGTAGCCGTGAGTCCCACGCCGAGGCGAGTCAGTGCAAGAGACCTCAGTTGTCAGCACTGGTGGGAGCGGTAGCTGGGAGTCCCGCGCCGCGCGGCTCCCGCCGGCTCCTGCGTCAGCGCTGCCGCGGCTCCCGCCGGCTCCTGCGCCACCCTCGGTCTGGCTATTGTGCTCACAGGAGAGCTGGGAGGGGCCCTTAAGTTTTCCCCGCTGATCTATAGCTGAAAGAGCTGTGATCAGTCAAAAAACAGAGATGATGACGTCAGCTCTCCAAGATGGTGGCCGCTGGCTTCCTCTGTGGTCTGACAGATGTGGAGAACCGAATTGGATGGCTTCCTTCCCCGTCTTAAGCCCAGAATTCAGCTCTGAGTACAGTATTTGCACAGCTGGCGGGAGTCTGCAGAATCCGTAGTGCTGTATCTTTGCATTGTTATCTTATCATCGTTTCCCAGTGAGCGCCGCAGACTGGCCATGGGGCGATTTGCTGCATACGCAGCGTGACCCTCTGTGCGGACAAATCTCTCGCGTTTGAGCTCCAGTAGCTGGTCCTTATGCGATGGAAATCCTTCCTCTAGGTTTTGGAGCAACCCAATTTTGCTGGAAATTCCTAAAAAGCTAGCTTTTAGCCATTCTACCTTGTCTTTTTCCTGCTCAGTGACGCAGTACACGGGGGTGCTGCACTCCCTTCGCAGCCATCTTTCTTTTCAAATTGGATGTTTTTGTGACTGACCTAAAAACAACTGAGGATGCAGCACTCTCAACCTTATAAACAGGTGATCTGCAGGGAATCCACATTCATCTCAGTAGAAACTTCTTTACTTTTTTCCTCGAACAGATGGAGGTTTATTGTTCTGATTTTCATGCCCACAGGAAATTTGTGAGCGCAGCAGTAAACGTTTAGCAAATGTCGGGGCTTCTGTGCGGCAATTCTTAGCCTCCACCTCATGGAAATGAGAAAATGCAGTTGCGAAGCCAACATAGTGATCTTAAAATTTATGTTTAAATCCCTTATTCTTAGTATGAAAATATTGTTCTCTACTGAGACAAGCAGTACACTTTAATTGTATTTCAATTTTGGTTCAACTTTATGTTTTACACAAATAGATGATTGTATTTTTCATTTGCATAATTTCACTGAATTTATGGAAAAGCATTGTAGCATATTTCTCACCATAATTTTCTACATTTTTAATTTTTTTCACATAATTAAATACCTTATTTTCCTCATTAGAGGTATCCCTCCTCTTCTTCTTCTCCACTATAGAGCTAGGGTTTCTTTCTGTTTTGATTATGGGAATCACCTTTATGTCTTCATGGTTTCCTATACACGTTACATGTGATGCATGTGTGTGTGTGTGTGTGTGTGTGTGTGTGTGTTTGTGTGTGTGTGTGTGTGTGTGATTATTACTATTTGTGCTGGATCCAATGCCTAAAATCAAGCCTCTTTCCTTTTGTAATGCTTTAAAACATGTTAACAAAGACCCAGATCAGCTCAATTTCCTGAGACACCAGAGAATAAATTCACTTTATACTTAACATTCACTGAATAATTTTTATGGATATCAAATTCTACATAAAAAAATTATTTCATAATGTTGAACAAATATACTATTGAATTCTATCTAGTTTATGATACTGATGATCAGACAGAATTTATATTTTAAATCCTGTTTCATTTTACCTGATTTTAGTTGTCTTATGAAAAAATTTTATATATTTCCCCATGTTTCTGAAATTTTATATTGAAGTACCTTCACATGAATCCATGAATCTGTTTCAGTAATTGAGTTGGGCTATGAGTTTTCTTCCCATCTGGAGAGTGTGTGTGTGTGTGTGTATATATATATATATATATATATATATATATATATATATATATATATATATATATATAATGTCCAGTTGAAAGTAGACACATTTTCTGTGCTAAGCACATTTTTAAATATGTAAAACTCAGACTCAGTAAATCTTTTGCTGAGAGCCATTTAATTTTAGGAAGCACTAATAATTTAAATGGAGCAAGTGCAACAGTATGTTATTCTTACACAAAGTGACAAGATTAAACATGAAGTAACATATTTAACTCTAACATTTTTGCCTTCTAATGTTTAAAATGTTGAATGCTGTGTAACATAAAATACTTTTCTCAAGAGATTTAAATAAGTTTCTTATTGTGTTCATAGATTTTTCTGGGGCATGCATAATAAGCTAGTTAAACATTGATGTGAGTTGTTTTGGATATATCAACATCAGTGAGTTTGTTGTCAGGGAATACATTTCCTATTTCATCCATCTTAGTTTACCTAAGAGTAGCCTGATAAAGGGAGGAGTTCAGCTTCATCTGCAGTATATAAGATAGTGTGCCTTAAGAAAATATGGTGCACAAAGTGTAATGGTCTAATTTCCAATTCCATTGATTTCATCACTAGAAATATGGTGATGTCTAAAGAGTGATTATAAAATCTATATGGAACTGAGTATTGCCATTATTTTTATCAGAGTCACTCTGAGAAACATCCAGACGTGTCTGCTTCTTGTATATCTGGTGAGTTTCCTCGAAGAGCAAAGAAAGAAGGTAATAGACATGTAGAATATACAAATCATATGGGATTAAAATGTTTTAAAGTGAATGTGCCTTAAATCCTGAACACTAGAATATTGTAAGTTTTTAAAAGAATGTACCTATCAAATAGAAAAAGAGTGGAATAATTATTAGGTTTTTAGCCACAGGTTAAATTGGGTGTGTTGTTAAAGGAACTGAAATATGAGTTGCATTTGAAACATGCTTCACTCCCAGGAAAGTTGGAAATAAGGAAAAGGAGAGAAGAGGAGGCAATGAAGATTGAGGATGATAATAAAAACAGCGAGTCAAGGAAGGGGAAAAAAATAGTTGAATTCAGTGGAGGGTAGGAAATTCAAGCCATATTTAAGAAGGGTAAAGAACAGGTTTTTGAAAATGTGGGAAGAACTTGTGAGTTTCAAGTTCCAAAGATGTATGAAGGGTAGTTAATGTAAAGCTTTCCCAACTTTCCTGACTTATTCACTGTTGGAAATTAATTGAGAAGTGAAGATCTGATCCCACAAAGCTAAGTTCACTGACCATGAATGATTAGGCATATATACAATTTAATGATATGCAACATGTTGCTACTCCCTAGGACAAAATTTAGGGAACAAATAGCAAATGGAATAATAGAGAGAAGTAGGAATGGTTATGGAGCAATCTCCAAATCCAAAGATATCTAAAATTTACTTTGGAAAGATTATAGTTACTTTTACATTTTATTTGAGGGGGAAAGCATAGGGAAGAAATGAGACGTACATTCAAATTAATATAGAATAATTGGAACTGACAGTGTTCAAACTGGAACTCTTAAACTGTAAGGAAACATCTCTTGGGGACCATGTTCAAAACATTTTGACTGAGTAGGTCTTTGCTTCTACATATCCATTACATTTTAAGGTCATTACAAAGATTCCTGTCACAGAGAGTATTTGGGGCCAATTTTTTTGTGGGGGAATTTGGGGGGGGGGGAATTTAAAAAAAACAGCTATTGGTTCCAACAATTTAGGACAGAAAATGATTAAGTGCAAGCACGAATTTTGCTTACATTCTAAGCATGTCTCTTGGTAATTGAGACTGACTCAAAAGACAAAGATGAAGAAATTATATATCTTAAGGAGGCTGATTCATAGTGGGGTGGGGAGCATGGGAGAAATAGAAAAACTCTAGATAGGGCAGAGGGATAGGAGGGGAAGATAGGGGGCATGGGGTTAGAAATGATAGTGGATTGTGATGGACATAATTATCCAAAGTACGTGTATGAAGACATGACTTGGTGTGAATATACTTTGTATACAATCAGAGTAATGAAAAATTGTGCTCTACATGTATAATATGAAAAGTAATGAATTCTGCTGTCATATATAAATAAAAAACTAATTTAATAAAAGAAATTATATATCTAAGATAAAGTTGCTACATTGGCAGGCAAGGTGTGAAAACTAATCAAAACAAAGAATGTAAAATGGAAAGAATCAAGCCTCCCCTGGCGGTGTCTTTGAAAAGCCAATGGGAAAGGAAAATAATGTAGGAACTGAATAAGTTAGCTAGGAAAAATGAGAAAATGGACAAAATGCTATTCAGCTGTTTTACGTTTATCTGCCTCAAATCAAAGTGAGACTGTTCCTGGTCCAGAGATGATTGGAAGCAGTAGAGACTGGAAGAATCAGAGCAACCTGCAGCTACAAATTTCTTTCCTCTATATCTAGTAGGCACCATAGTGTAGAAGATATCCTTAGCAGTCACTCAGATGAGCAACCTAGCATTTTTGACACAATGATTGTTAAGGACAGCTAATATTCTATGGTTTCATTGATTATGATTTTTATTAATATTATTGTATTTCTTATTATTTTATTGGTGTGTTTCAGTGAAAATATGTTCCTGAATGTGTCAGGAAAGTACAGTACTCCTGAGAAAAATTCTAGATAGCAAATATTGTGTTCAACCAGCCCTTTTGTGAAAATACTTGAAAAGCTGTTTAGACTTGCCACATCAGATTCATTTTTTTAAAGCAGAAGTATTTTTGGAGTTTACCCTGAAACACCAACACTGTTAGTTTTAGTGCATTTTAAAAGTTCTTTGAAACACAAAATTTTATTCATATTGGTTAATTCTTTAAGCTTCAAAAAACATTGTCTTTTGGATTGCCTTATCTGAACTCCTTATTCTTTGTCATACATTTTTTTTCATAGATATGGAACGACTATCTTCACAGAAGACAGAAAAAAACAATTTGATGTTGTTTAAACTGGAGGATACACGAAAAGGAAATGCACCATTTTTCCACATGGGTATGAACAAACACTAGCTGTTATTCTAAATATTATATCTAGGCTAATTAGCTTAGAAAAGTCACTCTGATTGGCAAACAAGTATACCTTCCCCTGGAATATCATAAAAGTTGGAATTGCTAATTATAAGGCAAATAAGGGACAGGAAATGTACTTGTATTAAAATGGAATAAGTGATTCTGATAGGATTCACTCAAGATATGTGATGCCACATTTTTAATTCAGTTTTGACATTGAACTATGCAGGGTCTTTCTTTCCTACTCTGACAACAGATCACTGTTCTTTCCAGCATTCTGCATCTTGACATTGGTATGTATACCAATGTCTTTGTATTATTGGCCATTGCAAAAATGATTTTTTCTTTGGAAAATTAACTGCAAATTTTGCAAAATCTATATTACTGATTTTGATTTAGTACATCTTATTCTTGTGGTTTTACTCAACACATATGTAATTTATTTTAGTCCTTTTCTGTAAAATGAATCCATTATTTGCTAGAGAACAGTCTTTCCAGAAATTTTTGACTAAGAGTTGTAAATCAAGAATATGCTTGCACCTAAAAATTAAGTGATTGCTCATATTTTTATGATGTTTTTATTGTTTATTTTCTTCTCACTGGTGGGCACTGAATGACATGCTTTTATATGCAAAGAAGTTGCTGTCTGACTGAGCCTCTACTACAGACCTCTCTGATTCTCTAGTGGGTTTTGTATATCCATATTTCAGAAAATTTCTGACCAATTTTCTAAATGAGTTCCCTCAACATAGGAAGATATTGCAATTGGAGAAATTACATGGTAAAGGAAAGCAACATTCACAGTTGCTGCATTTTATTACACATTTTATTACACATCTCATTTGAAACCTTGAGTGAGTTACAGTCAGGAGCAGAATCTCACATTCCTGTGGCTCATTCATTTGATTAAACTTCATTCAACAAAAGTCACTGAAAATTTTCTATCCTCTGTTATTTCTGGAAACATTCCTTTCAATCAGGCCTGCATCAACAAACTCATGCAATGCTACATTCTCGTCACTCATCTCCATTCATACACATGCCCCTCATGTTTGCCTGCTCATAGCATTGAGGTTAGTCCTGATATTTTTGTATATACTGCACATATTACCATCAGCCCTCTTTAGAATATGGATGTCCAAGCATCTTAGCTTTCCTAGGAATCTTTCATAGTACAAAATCTGCCTCACTCTCTATGTTGATCCCACTCTATGTCTGCAATGTCCTCTGGCAGGTCTCCTTCCAATCACTATAATGTCAGGCAAACATGTTCCATTTAAATGCTATCTTATGTACAGCCTTTCATGCTCTCAGCATTTTCTGCCTCTGGATGATAACCTCACTTTTGAAGTTTCCATTCATCACTACCTCAAGAAAAGTTTTCATCCCTGGCACCTGTTATCTCCTCTAGATCTTACCACAAAATTAAATACATGTAGAAATAAATAAAATTGTTTAGAGCAACATGATGTAAAATCAGCTCCTTCAAGTCCAGGAACTGATGGACTAGACAAAAGAGGAATAATTTGATGGTTAAATGCTTATTATGGAGTTGGGAAGCTGAAAAATGTGTCAGAGAGCCTCCTGGAAAGCAAAACCAGATTATGTCAAGAATAACAGGCATAATCATGGAATTTTCAAAAGACAAAGATTCCTATAGTCAGTCAGGCATGTTCCATTTAAGCCCTGTGTGTATGTACAGTCTCACATACCCTCAGCATTTCCTCCCTCTGGCAGATAACCTCACTTTTCAAGTCTCCATTAATCTCTATCTCTAGAAAAGACATCATCCCTGGCCCCTATTTTCTCCTCTAGTTCTTGCCACAAATTCAATTACATGTGGAAATAAATAAAGCTTTTGACAGCAAATGATATAAAAGCAGTCCTCTCAAGTCCAGTAACTGATGAACTGGGTAGGAAAATGAATACTTTACATCTCACATGTTTATTAGTCAGTACAAAAATTGTAATCTGTCTGAGGTAGTTCCAAGGAAAGAGAACCAGTTTAAGTCAGGAATAACAGGCATAATCATGAATGTTTCGCAAGACAGAGGCAATTTTGATTGAAAAAAAATATATAAAAAGAAATGGAAGCTAAAAAGAAAAATAATATGTAATTTATTCTATTAAGGTGTAAATGCAATCATTTATTTGGAACACATTGAAGTACAATGGATTTTTAAAATTTAATAATTGAGGAAGAGAGAGTAAACAGTGTGATGATTATAGTGTATATAGAAATTTAATTTTTTTACTATGAAATTTTTATTCAACTTGAATGGAACAAGTTGTGAGTTATTATAGGCATCATACATGGTGAATACCTGGTGTCTCCCCACGTGGTTTTCTGAAGTATTGGAGCAGTAAAATTACTCTTCAATGATGTCAGTATGCATGGGGTTCAGAGACACACATCCATAATTGCAGGTACTTCAGAGGCTGAGGCAGCCTCTCAGGTTTCCAGCAAACCCAGGAATTGAAAAACACCCTGTCTCCAAGTATAAAGACTTGGGATCTGAAGTATGCATTATAGTATTTTCCAAGGATACACATGTTTTGGGGTAAAATACATAGGCCCACACACAAACAGCAATAAAAATTTCAAACATGATGTATATTCTTCTAAAGTAAAACTTCAATAAAAATATAACTGGACAAATAAAATTATATGATTATTAGTACTCTTCCTTTTTATAATTTGGATAATTTGTCTTTCACATGAATTTTTTAGTATTTTAAGTTTACCTGTGCATTTGTCAGCAGAGTCAAATTTGGACAGATCATCTGAGGCAGAACAAAAGAGGCTTCATGATATGGATGATACTGCACATCACCAGCAAAAGGTAGGCATATGTGTCAATTTAAATTCCTGGTCATTTCTTTTTCCTGCTTCCAGATGCCAATTGAAATGACCTACTACAATACTCTTTGAAAATCCAAACATAGTAATTAAATAAGTACAGAGAAGTTAACTGGTCATCAAAATAAAAATACCTTTAGCAATCAAGGTGGATGCCAGATAAACTTTATGTAAGCAATTGCACTAATATTTTCCAATAACGTTTGCATTTTCATCTATGTGACAGCCTTAAACGGTGAATGATAAATTGGAGAATATCATATCAGTTGAAACTAGGATCATGCATACATACAATGACTGCTGAACACATTCATGTAAAAATAGCTTCATTCCCAAAGGCTCAGTGTTTAATTTCACATTAGCTGTCACCCATGACAAGGTTAAAGATTTTATTCTCCATGGATTCCTGTGTCTTTACTGAGGAAGATACCAGACTCAAATGAGACACAAAACTGCCTGTTAATGGAAAATAATTCAGGATGGGTACTTTTCTGTTAATATACATACAATTTCTATTGATTTTATGTCCTTTCCCTTCAAGAAATCAATTCACTTATTTAACATATTTTTTCTTAGTATCTAGTTGTTGTTAGACTTAAGTCATTGAATGCAATTATTGAGAAATCATGAAATTTGAGAGGTGTATTTTTCCTCTGTTCTCATGTTGTCTGTGTTAGTAGATGGTAGATTTCCATGCATTTGAATGGATTTCTGTTCCATAGTGTCTCCTGGGTACTTGTAGTGTGCAAGTTTCTCTTTGGGATGTTTTCTGGACAGGGTTTATAGATGAGGATCACATCTGAAAAATGAGCATGTTTAACATGTTACTTTCACTCACAAGTATCTCTGTAAGGGGAGAGTATCACAGAGCCACCATCACCTTGCCAGGGTAGTTTCGTGCTCAGAAGGTGTAAACCACCTGGGGAAAATAAAGTCTCAAATAATTAGTAAAGAAATAAGAGACAGAGACAGAAATTAAGTTTGAAAAGGAAAGCAGAGCTCCTGAAAGGTACCCCAATCCCAGTAGAAGCTGGAACTGAACAACTAGAAAAAGGATCAAGTTGTTTATTTAAGGGAGAGTAGATCAAAGGCAGAGATAAGTTTTTAGCAGGAGGAATATTGCTTTTTGGTGTGTTAGGGTTCTTGCAGCAATGAAGTTGATTGGCATCTTGACAGGCCACACCCAACTCTGAATGGCTGTGTAGCTGTGAGGCTCCAGCTGGTCCACCCATCTCCAGTGCAGTGCTAAAACTGACACAGCTTTGTAAGAAGTCAGTGGCTTCTAAGTCAATTTGCTTCACACCAAGTTCACATTGGCTCCTGTCAGGAGAGAATAAACTCCAATAATGATCACAGCATAAACCAAAATACGTATCCACTGTACATAAAATATATGTTTTAAATGATCTCCAGAACAGCACAAAATGACGAGATGGAGTAGGAAATAACAGGGTTAACCTGCAAAAAAAATATGTCCTGCTTATAATATAATTATTGGAACATATTTCAAAAAAGTAAGTAGAGTGAAAGTGGTGAGAGTAAGCAGAGTCAGAATAGGAGAAGTGGAAAAAATGCAATAAAAATGAGAAATGAAAAGTTTTAAAATGAGAATAAAAATTGTCTCTGGCTAACAAAAAAAATGAATGATTGGAATAAATCTCTCAAATAAATAGAAAAAGAAAAATAAATAGCATGGAAAACTCATAAAAATTATCAAACAAAAATATCAAAAACAATAATAGCAAAAGCTTTGAGATTTCCTAATATTAACATAGTAGAAAAGAAGATATTTCTTTCTGTGCAGGATTTTTAATTTTACTCACACATAACTTTGGGGGTTTCTGGGAAACAAATATTATTCAACACCTTATTTGTTCTAACTCCAAAAGTCCTAACCTGTTATTTTCATAAAGAAGCTGAGCTTCTCTGCTCCTTTGTCTCCTACCACATACAGAGAATGCTGAGGGAACTTAGCAATTTCAAGGAAAATCTCACCATCATTACTTATTAATCTACTCAGAAATGTGGGGCTATCTAATGTGGAAACTTCCTGACACACACTCTGGTTCATGGAGCCTAGGAACCAGTATGTAATGCAGACCACCTGATGGATTCCTGTAGTCAATGGTCTAAAGGTGGGCAAGATTCCATGTCTCTGAGAGGTTTCCTGGAAACTTATTGGAACATGGCAGTCATAGCCTCCTTGCAGAATTTTTGGGAACTGAAGGATCATACCATTGCACCTGACAGTGCCCCAGCACTGCTGGATTCTTCAAAAAGCAGTCTCCTTCACTATCATTATTGTAAACCACCTATTTAAAGAGGCAGTGCTCTATGAAACAGTATGCAGCTAACTGTCCCACAGACACAACACATGTATTCCTAATGAGAATTTTCAGCCCATTCCTATCACTATCTTGAGAACGTATAAGAGGATGAACCTCCACCATTCTGTGTGGAGAGTTGGTTATGCATCTGGGAAGTTCAAACATGCAATGGTTTCAGATCTTGCCCACAGAGTTACTACAATGGAACACTTCTCAAAGATGTCGGCCCTCAGGATTTTATTGTAATTCCCTGGATGGTGTCTACAATATCAGTATGGTGATCATATGGACAAAAACTTGAAGTGCCTCTCAACTGAGTGACTTGACCATAAATGGTGTGTATGCACATGTATGTTGTTTTGCAGGAGAGCAATTTTTTACCAGGCATAACCTTGGCACTTGCTGTCACAGAAAATCAAACAACATGTTTCAGTGAAAGTTCCCAGAACTTTTAATCTTCAGGCGGACCACAGAACTAAAATGTAGCCGCCCAGAGCTATCAACAGATCTATGTCTCAGTTTCAGTTTATACCACTCAAATACTTGTTGTGAGTACCTCCATTATCCACTGTCTGTTTCAGAGGACCATCTTATTAAAAAATAGTGATAATTTTTTTTTCTGAAATCTGGGAAAAAAGTATGGATAATGTGCATTGGGTGATGAGGCTCTTGAATATTGCCTAGAATATTTAGCAGTATTTTGAATACTGGTTGATTCACCTTAAAAAATTCAACTCCCTCCTTTGCTGAGAATGTTGTATTTGAACTGAGAGGAATCTATATTGGTTTCCTATTTGTACTAAACTATTTTTCTTTAAATACTTAAGGAGATTTTGCTGTTGTGCCTTTTGTATATTAGAATATTTTAGGCCGCTGAATTCATATAAAGGATTGGGATTCATTTTGACATAGTGGGGTACCATGAATAAGTATATTGCTGCTTATTCATTGCTACTTATTCAGTGCTAAGTGTCTTTTTGGTTTTTTTAAATACATTTTACTGTTGGTGGGTATCAGAGTTAGTTCCATAACTTTACAATCTTGACTTGCAGTGCTAAAACAGCAATATTCATAAATCACATGTGCATGCTGGTATTGGTGCACTGGGGTTCTGATCGAGGAGTAGAAAATTTGAGTCATATGGCAGTCATATTCTTAGAATTCTGAGGAATCTAAAAAATGCTTTCTAGTGTGGAAGTCTTAATTTTCTGTCTGGCAGTGTAGGATTGGACTTTCCTGCTATATCCTGCACTGCATTATTTTTTGACTACTTGATGAATGTCATTCTTACTGGGGACATCTGAAATATCAATTCAGATTTAAATGATATTTCTTTTTTATTTAATAAAAAATAAATAACAGTGGGATGCATTACAACTGTTAATACACGTGTACAGAACAATTTCTCATATTTCTGGTTGTATATAAAGTATGTTGTCACCAATTCATGCATGTCTTCATACATGTACTTTGGATAATGATGTCTATCACTTTCTGCCATCCTTACTAACCCCCTGCACCCTTTTTTTCCCTCCCATCCCTCTGCCTTATCTAGAGTTCATCTATTCCTTCCTTGCTCACCCTCCTATAGCAGCACAATTCATAATAGCTAAACTGTGGAGCTAACCTAGATGACCTTAGTAGATGAATGGAAAAAATGTGGCATATGTACACAATGGAATTTTACTCAGCAATAAAAGAGAATAAAGTCATGGCATGATATTGACCAAATGTGATATATCTGTGAACAATTTGTAATTCCTGATTTGAGAATTTCCTATTTTTTGCTTTTTGCCATTGCCTAATTGGGTTTGTGAGACTCTCCTCAATGCTCTAGAAGGGAAATTCATTGCTTGCACATCACTAGTTTTCCCTGGCACTGTTGCCATCTATTTCTTCTATGAATGCACATCTTGTTTTAAAAGCCATGATTTCTGTGTTGCCCACAGAGGTACTACAACAGAACACTTTTCAAAGGTGTTTGCCCTCAGGATTTTATTGTAATTTCCAGGATGGTGTTTACAATATCAATGTGGTGATAATATGAACAAGAACTTGAAATGCTTGTCAGCTGAGTGGCTTGACCCTACATGGTGTGTAGGCACATGAATGTTCATCTGGTCACTGATTCCTATTGAGGGTCCCTAGTATTTCCACACAGGCTGTCCTATTTGTTATGCAAATTCATCAGTTTTTCTGATTCCAAACTTTGAAAGTAGTCAGTCAAGAAACTCAGTGTGATGCTGTGCTACTGCCTTACTATTTTGAAATTTCTATTAGTTCCTTCTTTGATGAAAAGTATTGCATACTGTAACCAAATTGAGTGTGCTTCTTTGTTCACATAAAATATGCACTATACTTTATACACAACCAGAGATATGATAAATCGTGCTCTTTATGTGTAATAATTATTGACGCTTACTTCTTTAAAAATGAAATTTTGACTATCTAAATAGTTTGCTTAATGAGGCAAATATTTGGAAGTCTCTGGAGACTCAAATGAAACAAGTCCAAGAGTATTTTCTTCCTACTGGAGGTGACCCATTGGAAGGGTCTTATCATAACAAATATCATATAAATCAATAAAACAATTGGCCCTTCATTGTTAGAAATAGTGAATCTGTTAAACATGAAATCTAATTCACAAAAGCATTTTAAATATATTTTATACTCTGTTTTTAGATTTGAGTAAGAATGCAGAGCTTGCTAATTAAGCACTGATGTTAGTTGTTTTGGATATATGCATATCAGTGAGTTTGGTGTAAGAGAACACATTTCCTCTTTCATTCTTCCTGATATTCCCAATCAGTAGCCAGATGAAGAGAGGAGCTCAGCTTCATCAGGACAGCATGTGAAATTGTGTCTCATATGGAAATATTGTTGCAGAAAATGTAATGGTGTAATCTGCAATTGCAATGTCTTCCTAACTATAAATATAAAGATGGTCAGAGAGGGATGCAGAAAGCTATATGAAACTTATTATTGTCATTATTTTTACCAGAGTGATTCTGAGAAACATCAAAAGGTATGTGCTGCTTGTGGGTCCAGGACGTTTGAACCAAGGACAAAGACAATAAATGGACACGGACAAGGTAAGAACCATATAGAATACAAAATACACTGTAAAGGGCATTGCCAAAAAATATGAGCATTGGTATACAGTACTTGTTCAAGAAATATGTCTATTAAAATAAATAGTAGAGTTAAATAAATATAAGAAATGGTGTATTTCATTACTTTTCAGCCACAGGTTGAATTGAATGTATTGCTTAAAGAATTGCATTGTGAATTGCATTTGACACATGCTTCTCTAACAGGTAAATCTGAAATAAGGAAAACAACAGAAGAAGGGGGAGTGAAGACTGAGAAAGGCGGTAAGTACACATAGTAAAAAAAAAAAAAATAGAGGCGCTGGGGATGTGGCTCAAGCGGTAGCGTGCTCGCCTGGCATGCGCACAGCCCAGGTTCGATCCTCAGCACCACATACAAACAAAGATGTTGTGTCCGCTGAGAACTAAAAAAAAAAAAAAATAAATATTAAAAAAAAAATTCTCTCTTTCTCTCTCTCTCCCCCCCCCAACTCTCTCTTTAAAAAAAAATAGAAAGAATAAATGGTAGTCAGGATAGGGTAGGAAATTTCAACACTTGAAAAGGGAAAAGAACAGGGTTTTCAAAATGTGGGAAGAATTTGCATGTTTCCATTCCCAAAGTTGAGTGAAAGAGAAAGTATAACTTTCCCACCCTTTTTGACTTATTCACAGTTGGGAATAAATTGAGGAGCGAAGACCTGTTGCCACAGAGCTAAGTTCAGTTACCCCAAATGATTTAATGACATACAATATGTTGATACAGCCTAGGGCAAAATGATAGTGCAGAAACACCAAATATAAAAGTAGAAAGAAGTATGAATGGTAATTAAGCATGTCCAAAATCCACAGATA